>NC_083545.1:6341526-6947076 GCF_018135715.1 Danaus plexippus
GTTGGTTATCATCGACCGGTATCGCTCACCATTGACGGTGACGGCCACACCATTATCGTTTTCGAAAAAATACGGACCAATCACGCCTCCGGCCCAAAATCCGCACCAAACAGTCACTTTCTGCGGGTGCATTGCCACTTGGTGAACCTCGTGTGGATTGGTCTCGTCCCAAATACGGCAATTTTGCTTGTTGACATAGCCATTCATCCAAAAATGCGCCTCGTCGCTGAAGATGATTTTTTTGCCAAAATCGGCGTCAACTTCCAACTGCTCTAATGCCCAGTCAGCGAACACACGGCGCTGTCTATGGTCATTAACCTTGAGCTCTTGGGTCAGCTGGATCTTGTACGGGTGCAGGCTCAAGTCACAACGCAAAATTCGCCAAGTTGTCGTCTGCGAAAGGCCGAGTTCCTGTGCGCGACGCGGAATTGACTGCCGCGGGTTTTCGAGGACACTGTCGCGCACAGCGGCGATATTCTCGGCAGATCTCGCGTTACGTTGACGCACGGGAACCGGCTGATTGTTAACTGACCCGGTTGACTCGAATTTGTCCACCAATCGACGGATAGTCGACTCGGCAGGACGATCATCGCGACCGTAAAACGGGCGAAGTGCGCGGAACGTTGCTCGAACTGAAGACCCATTTTCATAAAACAATTTTATGATTTGCACGTGCTGCTCGACACTGTGGTTTGGGAGGACGGAATGAATATAACACACTGCATTTGACAGCTGTCACTCAAACAACATGGCCGCAATCAGCTGTCAAAGTTCAAGCGTCCCTATTGGAAAACCCCATAGAAGTAAGTGGATTTATTAATAATTGTTTAGTATCTATTTCTACACACTTATGCATCATTTGATTTACTGTATTAAGTGGTCAATCCATATATAACGTTTTAAATCATAGTACGAATATATTCCCACTATTTAATTTTAATTTAATTTAATTACCATTTAATTTTAAGTGTTTGAACATTATTATTTGAAAATAAACATTACACATACTACCATGACATTGACGCACGTCATGACACGTCAATCTATTAAATTCTTCATGACAGTTATTGTCACTCAATGTCAAACGTAATGACATTTCTATTCTACTATCGAAATCAAAATAATCGATTAAAGTCGTTACTTATAAATAGTCTTGCCTATCACTCGTTAGTGATAGGCAAGACTATTTTTTTAAACTGACACCAATTTATTTTATCGTTAATTTTTTGTTAGTAAATAATAAAATAAATTATTCTCAAAACTATAACGAAATGTAGGCAAAAGTACATTTGACATTCTAAGAGGAGAGTGCATATTATAAAATATCTTAAATATTACTTCATAAAATAATAATCAGACAAATGTAAGCACATTTTTTTACAAAACCCTTTTAATTTCGAGACAGCATATTAAAATAGTTTATACACAAAGCACAGCGCTCTCCACGTTTGAGGCGTTTATTTTAAAATGTTAATAAAACAATCATTCATTAGCGAGACGTGCACAGGATAATACTATTTGAGCTTCTGGAACTGGCTCTGGTATGTAAAACTCTCCTGAATCCTTTATTTTATATTGCTAAAATTTATGATGAAATATAATTTACCAATATAGTTTCTATTTATTACGTCATTATTAATAAAAAACAATAATTTATTTATGGATAAGAGTACAATCTTTTTTTTATTTGTCCGTTATTGAATCGCTGATATGTAAATGTAATTAAAGTTACAAACAGCCAAGAGTCGAAAGCTTTTTAGCTCTTAGCTTAAGGTAAAAGCAAAGTAAAGTATATTACACACTTTGAACAGTCTATACATAAAATAAAATCACACATACAAAACATAACTTTTGACTTTTTAAAAGTAATAACTAGATTTATATATCAAATAGAAATATATTTGAAGCAATATTTTCAGAAATACAGTTAAGAAGTTATTAGTTGTAGTAGAGATATTTTTTTAATTATCATTATAAACAATTAATTATCTTTGAATATTATAGAGGTAATATTCCGGCTACAAATAAAAGTATTGGTTATAACGGAATAAGCAAAAAAAGAAGCTACAATGAATTCGATATTGTTTCGGTGATACAGTTTTCATGATATTTCGATAATTTCAATTTTCGTGTCTCGACAGCACGCGTTTTTTCCATAATAGACTAGACCTGGACAAATAAAACTAATAAGATTATTTCCACACAGCATGTTAATGTTTGAGAGTTTTAATATATTTTTCTAGATATAAACAGCCTCAAAATCAAAATAACTTAGTATACAACTTACGTTTTATAATTTACACATATTGCCAGTTACATAAATTTCTTTGACTTATAATACTTTTTACAATTAAGTAACCGGAACACGTTCTCTTCAATGAATGGCTAGCCATATAAGAACGATTTTAATGTGCTCTCTTACTTACCACTAGGACTTATAACAATATATGTCTTTATATTATATGAATAGTTTTTAGTTTTCATTAAATAAGTATATTCATCATTCATACAGAACTTAATTCTTTAAAATTATAAATGTTACAAAATAGTTTCATTTTCTTCATGGAATCACTAAAGAATCACAATCACTAAAGAAATAAATATTTATTATGTGTTTTAAAATATAGCGATCTGATTAGACCACTTTGAAATAATTTTAATTATTATTTAATTGTATAAACATAATAGTAATGTCATTTTAAGGTTTTCTCAATCGAAAACTTAATAAGAATAAAGTTATGCAACTATAATATTTTCTAATATAGTTCAACACTCAGAATTTACGTCTCTGTCATCCGACAATGTCTTCGTGACTAGTGATGTATAACAAAGATTTCTAGAGTCTTCTTAAAAAATATATATTTAAAAACGCCTTTATTCCATTCAACAAACTCCTTAGTGTTTTCTTTACACAGTACTCAGATTATAATTCATCCAACAAATGCAAAGGTTGACATTGGCAGAATATTCCACGATTCCAGTGCAATTGGAGTCAAAGCATAAAAAAAAATTAAGAATTTTTAATCTCGTATTGTTTGCATTCATTATAATCATTTGTTTAAATCAGTATACGTATATGTATTTTAATGGTAAATTTATACATCTTAAAGACAAAATAAATGAATTTTGTTAATTTTTAATACTATATTAAACAATTTTTATGTTAATGTTAATAAAGATGACGATAATAATTTATGCGTAATTTTTTAAATATTATATTATGTTGAATATTAAATTAAATTAAATAAAAATAAAGATCGTTTTATATTTCGACGGAATATCAATCGTATCCAAATAAGATTGTTATATGAATATACAGCATTCTATAAAGCGATTTTCTTCAGAGGCATCGGAGTGTGAATATAAGTGAACCGTGTGGGATCAATGTTCATTCAATAAAAAAAAGATATTGAAATTACAATATAAAACACACTGTTATTATGTTTTATGACTTTTATAAATGGACAAAAAACATTCTGGGTTACAAAATGGAATCAAATTAAAAGGTGTAATAAACGTTTTTTTTATTATTATTTTTTAGAAGACTCTAGAAATGTATTATAAACTTTTCAAAATAGAAACAAATAGTATAGAAAAATGGTTTAAATTTTGACCAAATCGGATAATCCGCAGCATGTTAAATAAAATCCTGAACTTCATATAAAAATAATGGACTTTTTTCCCAGGCGTAATATGATTTCTGGCTCTATTTAACATATCTGTAGATGTGAGTGTGTTTAATGTATAATGAATAATAATAGGAACATTATACTCAAACTATTACTTATAGTGTTCAAAATCTTTTGCAGGGTTTCTTAGATACAAAATTCTTGTATAAAGTTTAACACATTTTTTTGAGAATCTCTAGAATTCCTGAATTATAACTATCTTATATCAGAAACAAAATGTCGTGTCTCAAATCTTCTTCTTCTTCCTGGCAATTATCCCAGCATTAGCCAGGGTCTGCCTTCCTGCTCAAACTCCTCCACTTTGCACGGTCTTTAGCATCCGCGATGGTAAGTCCATTGGCTCTCAAATGTATAAAAAAATTTAAACGACCACTGAAATATTCTCGATTTTTATTTCAACACAATTCTTTTGTGAACGTGACGTAGAATAACACTCAAATAAAATATCCTTAAGAAAAATATAAAATTTTATTATTGTATCGAGAATTATAATTTTTAAACTGTTCTTTTATTATTTTCAAATTAAATCAATTTTTTTATTTCATCGGCATCTTTTACAACGAGAACTAAACTAAAAAATCTTATAGGAATATCATTTGTACGTGAAATTGAATTTAAACTTAAATTTAGTGATGAGAACAAGATTCATAAATATAAGAAAACCAACTGGTCTCTGACAAAATTATAGGACGAAACTACGGATTACAGATTGTTTGCAATAATGTTTAAATCCAATATTATACTACCAAAAACATCATTGAAGCAGAAAATATAGCGAAGGGACATTTTATTACATTTCCTTTGAGCTCAAGAAAACTTAACAAAGTTTATTTCCTAGTAATCACATGAAAATTTAAGATACTTCTTATGTCTTCTGTTATCATAATTCTCTTTTCTAAGACTAATATTGTATGAATAACATTAATACAAGTTCATTAGATTGCCTATAGTAAAACATTTTTTCTTGTATTTTGGCTGTTTAATATCGCTCTTGTCCATAACCACAATGATATTTTTAAAAAGTTAGTAAACAATGCTTTTTTAACTATCAAGTTACTGCAACAAAAACGTAGATACGTGCAGAAACTCCGAGAGTACAATGCAACTCATCTGACAGAACTAGCCATCAATTGAGGGAGCTTGTTATCTAACCATTTCATTACGAGGGTTACCACTTGTGGAAATAACCTAGATTTTATTGAAAACATAACATTTATAAAAATAAGATTAACTTAAATTACTTGGAATAACTTAAGAGTAGTTTTCGTATAAAAGAATAATAATAAATAAAATCTTGTTACGCTATGTCTGTCCTTGAGTATCTAAATAATAAGTCATTGTTGTCTCCGCTATACACAACACACTTAATGTACAGAACCCACGTATTGTATTCAATTATTATTCTAATTTCTTTGTGACGTCAGCAACAAAATCAGAAAAAATACACCACATAATGTTACATTTAAACTTTTCCAGAGGCCATAATTCCTACCAAATATAGTCTGTAATTATTCAAAACGTTTTGAAGGCTATATCACAGATATAATAAGTGCTTTCATTAACAATTACGACTTTTGTATCATCGTTTTCGGTCACACTAATGCCGAGGAAGGTAATATTGCGTAAGTAAATGATAACTACATTTTAAATTGAATACATTTTGTGAGACCCTCGTCTCACATGATAAGAGTAATACATTAAACTGGCTTAGAATCTGCTGTCGCTAAGCTCGTGTGGTTGGCGAGGTATAAATAAGATAAATTGTTCGACATCTGAAAATTGCAGACTTCGCAGTTAGAGCTTTGAGTAACGAGAAAAAAAGAATTCTGGTTTCAACTAGACTTAACTCATATTAAATAAAGTAGGTAATTATTTATTAATAATAAAACCCGTTCTGATACATTACTGCACAAAGTTAAGCAGTAGAAGTATGGACTATGACAGTCTGAAAAATGTTTCAACTTTTTACAGACTATATATAATTATATATCTACTTAAAAATCCATATATCAATATTATATATAAATACTTCGTCGGTTGAAAGTAATTTGAAGGATAATACTTCCTTGTTATATAAGCCAAGTCCGCAGTAATTGAGACACCTATTCTAATGCACTTTCCTACTTATCGTTATGTTATGGAAGCGCAATAAGGTTGCATATTAAATAATAAAAAAAAATTGGAGTATATAAATATACGAATTTAATGAAACTGATTATTAATAAATGTATTCCGTAAAGATGATATCTAAGATTTCCGCGAGTGCAGATTTAAATAAATCGGAAAGCAGTAAATCCGAACGACCGTAGTTTTGTTTAAATTTTGCTTAATATATTTAAAATTCGAACGAGAAATTCCTTCCAACACGCTGCTCCACAACAAGCCAATTGTCTGCGGAATGTATGGGGTTAAAGACGAGGGTTTGACAAACTAATTATCAATGGCATGTTACAGAGAGGACGTGAAGTATTATTTCAAACGACATTGCTGTTACGAGTAACAGTATCATATTACCTGTTTATATTTATATACATAAAATTACAGATTAAATGTTTTCTTGAAGTGTCTTATATTTACAATATAAGTCTATTTCATAATATAAATATTCTATAAATTTATTGAACCCTTCATTCATTCTTCCTGTAGTTAAGCTCGAGATAAATTCTATTTCAATATATATATAAATAATAGTATGCAAGTTATCATAATATGTACGCAATTTTTCTATTTTCTTTTTTACTTTTTCGTAAAGTCGCAAACATTCATCCGATGTCTTTAAACATCTTAAATTTCATGACGTCTGTTCATTATACATATCCGGTTTCTTAATAACTAATAACTATATGTAAGTTCAGTTTTATAACAACTTAACAAATTTCATAACGAATAAGCTCGTGCCAAAAAATAATTATAAAATGTTGTCAGAGGAGGATTAAACTCGTCCGTTATTTTGCTGAATATTTTAAACCAATTCGCTAAGGGAGACCCGTGGGGATTTAGATTGGGTCTGCCTTATAGTGTATTATAAAATAAAAAATAATAAAGTGACTATTAATAATAAAATAACATTAATTGAAATTATTTTGTTTAAGTAGAATTACCGTCGGAATTGAAGTCAATTTAAATCGTTGTATACTATATAAAACGAGTAATGAGATAAGAATGAGGAAATTACAAATAGCTTTAAGAAAAGACAAGCTTTTCTTAAAATTATATTATGAGAACATTGTTTTATTTTAAATAAAAAAAAAATATTTAAAGATAAAATTAATTTCATGTTAAGTTGCAAATGATATACATACGTAATCGCGACGCTGACAACTTTTAAGGAAAAAACATTGTAACCGTCTGTGTAAAAACATACTAGACCTCAGCTCCTTTAATTTTCTCTATACTCGACCCCTCAAATGATAGTAATGACATCAGACACCGAAAAGACGTTATAACGCAGTCAGACACTGGAAAAAAAGTATAGTAAATCGGTTTTATTTCATAACTTGTTGTGCGCCCTCCGGAAATAATAGCTTCAAAGAATTTACATATCAATCCCCAAAAATCTAATAAAACTTTTAGAGTGCGAGATATTGTGGTGTGTGGAACAGAACGCATAAGTTATGCATTGTGTAGATAATTCCATATTAAATTATTCTAGAGTATAATATTTGTACAAAATATTAACAGTACCATAAAGTACGATGTAAGAATCTCACACTCCAATAAAACCTTATATCATGAAACGAATTAAATGGCATTTCTGTACCCTACTTTAAAAAAAATCGTAACTACCCACTAAAGTAATGTTGACCAGAAAAGTTCCGACCAGAAGGTAGTTATAAAAACGCTGCATCAAGAAAAATATGTAGAGTGTTGATATATGCATTTTTCGATTAATAACTCTTGTATAACGCAGGTAATAGACATAATTATATTACATTCGTCGGGAAATATCCTTAGTGAGTTTTATTATCTGGTATTTACCCAATAAACCTTAATTTTTACTTCATCACTCATTATGATGCTGTAAGCTTAGATTTATTCGGAAATGAAAAAACGTTTCTTTATTACCTGAAATCCATTTCGTAACAAATCGGATATATATTAAGATATTTACCCGTCATATGTATAGATTGAGGTGAAGATCAATATATTCAAAATCCTTGGAAGTATATTTTGTAAACAACTTCCAAATTTCCTTAAAAGCTGTTCCTTATCTGTCACAAGTCTCTTAGTGTTAATCTTATTCTGTGAGTCTTTTATTTAAAATAAAAGGCTTTGTGATTTGTTACCAAATACCTACCTTCGTAAGAAATTCAATATTCATGAAATTAGAGACGCCTTTTAAATATCCTTTCACTTAAAAATGTCTGAAAATCAATACACTGCCTTCACCCGCTTGCATATGATGGACATATGTTCCACCAGAACCAATAATTATTATAATAAATAGCATACAACAATAATAGCACAACTTTAACTTACTTTAGCTTAAATTTGTTTGGTTTAGTTGTTATTCTTCGACAGTAATACGACACAACTAACAAGTCTTACTTAAGTCAGCCAATCTACTTGAATGGGTTATCATTAGACTGTTTTCGATATTACTTTTTTATACCAATACATAAAGTTTGTTTTTGGCTCATTAAATAGCCTAGTTAAAAACCCAATTCAATTGTTTTTATTTACATATGAATGTTAAAAAATTTGTAGACCGAGAGCTAGTTAGAAATAAACGAGTTGTAAGGAGTATTTATTTTTATCTCATTGTTTTGTTTTTATATTTATTAAAGTATATCACGACTTAGAAGTAACGATTAAAAAAATCCAAAAATAATGAATTGTTATATAGAATTTATTAAATTATTTGTTTCATAAAATTATTCCTATACATACCATATTGTAACTCAGTCCTGAAACATTGACCAAGTAACAGATACAAGCAAGAATTTATAAAGAATTTTTCCTTAATGAGTCACCCAATGAACTCCTATAATGATTAAACGTCGTCGTTGATATACGATGAGTACACTGTATTGTAACTAAGCTTTTTGGAACGGAGCCAAACTTCAATAGCAGCGATTATATAACAACCTTAATTACAATTCACGCCAGTAACACATATTGTCCCTCATTACAAGACGATAAGACAGGACGAATAATGACATACAATTTGTATTAATGGCATTTGGGAATTTTAAAAATTATGATTTTACTAAAATATTTAGATATTAAAGTAATTTCTTGAAGTACTATTAAATACCTGAGATTTTTGGAATATAAGATTCTATAAATTTTTATTATTCTGATGTTTAAGATCTAATCATATGTATTTAATGGTAGCATCTTCACAAATCGCAATGTTTATTCTCAAATAAAAAGTTACAGACCATTCGTTGGGACCTTTAGATAGCATATCCGTTTCAATATGACTGTTAAAAATCAATTACTTTAATCACCGGCTCTCGTCATGGCACGATGGCTTAATTGTTGAAAATAAGCTACAAGTTCCAATACTGCTTGCGTCCATAAATTCAATGATATTTTTTTCAATCTTATTCATCATACATTCACATAAAACCTTTACAAAATATTTCATATTAATTCGAACAAGCGATATTCCACTACATTAAAAGCTTCCAAAAACAAAATCTCCTTTTTGTTCGCGAATGCTTGTAGTTGCTATGATATAAAATAATCGGATATTACTTTATATTGTTATATATTTTAAAATACAAATGTATATAAATATTTCTGTAGTATTTTTATATAGATACATCATAACAAGTAAAGGACTATTATTTTTTTTATTTGGTAAATATTAAATATTAAATTAATTTTACTACTAGAGTACATTAAAATGTTTATTTATTTAATTGCATATCTCTTCACTATTATTTTAGTTATTAGAGAGAATTTAATAAAAAAAACATTTGCCTATTAAATATTAATTTAAACATTCTCAATAAGGTCTGACTACTTTTGTTCTCTTGTAGAAATTGACGTTTCCTCAGTGTCATTGAACTTTCCTGTGCAAAATATACAAATCTTAAAATATTTTCAATGGAAACAGCCAGGATAAATTGATAATTATTGATAAACGAATCGATTAACATATATTTATATAATCCATAATATCTTCAGGGTCGTAAACATTTATTATGTTATATAATGTTTTAAATTAAACTAGTTATTTTAAAAAATATATAAATAAATACATTATTATTTGAAGAGATAAAATGTTAGTTTCAGAGCAAAAAAGTCAATAATTTATCCGCGAGTGTAAAATTTAAGTTCACTTTTAGATTTTAAGCGTCATTTTAACTGAGTTCAAAAATTTCGCAACTGTTAAGACAAAACGTTATAATAAGAATATAGTAGAGATATGAAATAGAATTGGAGTCAAATAAATCTTCCATAATATCATAAAGCACTCTGATACTTAAGGAAAATTAAGAAAACATCATTATAAACATATAAATAGGATACAAATTATACTACGGTATTCGATTATATTCCGTCAAAATATTATATTACAATATAGGTAATTTATAGCATGTCTGTATGTACATGTCTTACGCGCCATTAACTGTTGTCAGTGATTGACTGTCATGTGTCAATGTCTGTTAGAGATCAGTGTGCTTAGTCCGAGTTTCCATCGTCACATAATATACGAAGTGTGAGGCGGTTTTAATTCAATAACCGTTAATACTATAACATAGGATGGCTTACGAAAGAAAACCTGTTAGCGCGCCATTAGTAGCTTAGCAGTAACGTAGACAATGTCAGCTTAGCGTTTACGTAGAGAGCTTATCATGACACCGTAAAAAGTTAAGACTTAGGGGAAACAATGACAAAAATAAAGACATTTTTTATTGGAATCACTGTGTTATTTTTTAAATAATGATATAAGGTGTTTTATCAATTTGTTAATACAAATATAAGGTAAACATTTTCAAGCGAAAGATTTAAAATTACGTTAATATATTATTAAAAAAATATAAATAAAGAATGTATGCAAAAAAATTTAAGATTAACAGTTCATATGCATCGATTTCTACATAATATTGACCAACAATAATTTTTTAATAAATTATAAAATTATTTTCCATAAACATTACCTAACACTACTATTTTGTCAAATTAAAATTAGTTACATTTCACAATACAAGAAGTGAATTTTAAATTATTTAATTAATAATGAGTGACTAAGTAAGTGTAGAGTCCTCTTAACATTTACAACAATTAACGATACAGAATAATTCAATTTCATTTCACTATTCAGAATCTGTAATAGATGTACGATTTCGAAAGGTATTCGTCAGTTAAAAAGAATTAACACATCAGAATTATGCATATCCCTAAATCATACATTTCAATTATAATTTTGGAAGTTACGAAATTAATTTTTCAGTTATCCTTATCCCTCAACCTCGACGTTCAAGCAATTTGTTAGAGTACGGCTAGAATTCTCTTTTATACGGTAACAGTATCCCATGGGAGAGGACTAAAATATTATACCGCTGTAGTTTCTGCCCTAAGGGGAATTGTGTTTGCGGGGACCCTTTGTTATTGCTGTTTATCTTATATATTAAAACTAGTCTTATAATTATAATCTCTCAATTTTTTTAATAGATCTGGAATAACTCCAGAACACATACATTGTTAAGTCAAGTTTGAAATAATGAATTTTTAATTCAGGACCAAACAAGAATAAACATTCCTTTTGTATAAACAAAATTAGGTGTAAGATGTTTGAAAAACATAAAAGGAGTGAGAAAGGAATAATTGCAATCAAGCTACAATGAAAAACAAATTCATAAAGCAAAGAAGTATAATGAGCGAGCCTTACCTTTCGATTTGAATATCAAAGTTATAACAAGCTTGGACGCGAATTTATTTTCAACTTGTTAAGTCTCCGTAAATACTGTTATGAAATTTGCAAATGAGAAAAAAAAATTAACATTGTAGTAGTTTATTCAAAGTTGTCTGCTTAATTAAAATATTGAATAAATTAGACTTGTACAGATTTTGCTTTGGGTATAAAAGCAGGAAGGCCTCCTGACAGACACTTTATGGTGGGTTTTAAACCTATCCCAAAATTATACATTCAAGACATTCACATAGTCTTTATTATATATCTCGTAACTAAATTTTGGTAAAGTTATTTTAATATATTTTTGCTCGTATTTTATTATTTATATTTCCTTATGATTACACTTTATGACCTAGATAGGTCAAACGATTTCATTGACCAAACGGTCACCAGCTATGCTGAACCCAATTTAACGAATTAGTTTACATATTATTTTCTAATTAAAAAAAAATAAAAATAATATTCAAAAAATTTACTTCACAGCCTGAACTAAAACTTCATACTCCCGACGTTTCGTTTACTTTGTAGTAACCGTGATCACGGGCGGATGAGATGAAAATGTATGTCAATTGGTCTTGTTATTTGTTAAACTAAGAAGCCGTTGGCGGTAGATGACAAATAAAAAAAAAATACTTCAAATCTTATCAAAAAAGTGTTAAACTTTAATGTTATTCAGGATATAAATACAATTTACGTAACTCATTCTCACTCGGATAAAATATAAGTTAAGATACTTTTAATAATTTGAGACAGTTAAGTAATTTGCTATGCCTGGCGCATTGTTACTGTCGTCTTACATAATAGAATCAAGAATGTGTATGTGCCACGAAGCTTATCTATTTAATTTCATTCGTTTGCTCAGCATGCAGTCAAGTTACTGAATTTTTTATTATTTTCTTCCTATTTAGTTTTATATTTTATACTTTATTGTATATATGTGTACCATGAAGTTATAGCGAATTTCTTTTCAAAATATTCTTCGTAAATAACGTTATTTAACTAAACACTAATTATATAATTAAAGTGTACTCAGGTATTGCTTTTACAATAAGAGGGTTCAATAACCAGCCGTAGATTACAAAACAAAATAATTATGTTGAAAAAACTTATTTGCTGGACGTAATTTATAATAAGATGTATCATATATTATTATTTGTCATGATTATGTATCATATATACGTACGTAACCAAAAAAACTTACTATAATATTAAATTGCAAAAAAATTTATTGTGTCGATTTAAAAAAAAATAGAGGATTGACATAAACCTAAAGACAAACGTCTCGTTTTTAAATCAAACAAATAGAAAAGTAAAAAAGAAACGGCTATGATTAAAAAAGTGAAATATGATAGAAATTACAGACGAAAGCGAGCAAAAATTTAAAATGAAACGTTTTTAACACAAAATATAAAATCTTTTTTTAATTTTTTTTCTAATTTTTCTATAGACAACTCTTCTTCGTTGAAATCAGTCCAAGTCTTGAGTATAAAGTAAAGTACTAACCAAAAGATATAGACAGAACAAAATTCCTTTCCATTTATAAATATATTACAGCTCGTACCTACATGTTAAATTTTTAAATTAAAATGCATTTTTTTTTCATTTTACATTTAAAACAGAACACCTAATACGAATATAAATTTTCTCCATTGCCAAACCATTTCCATAAGAGCAAATGTAAAGTTGGGCTCCGATGCCAAATTTGACTTTTAATATCCTGGGAGGCGAGTCGTACTTAAACATCAATCTAGCTCTTTAAACCTGACATAGTGTTACATGGAACTTTAAGTATCAAATCAAGCGGAAGGAAAACATTAGATTTTCAAGGAAAATGTGAGACGTTGCATATTTAATGAATTCAAATTAAACAATTAAGTAAACATTACAAATATTCTGCTAATCCTTAAACCACTCTCCGTTTATATATATCTAAAAAATTCTTATTATATTGGCAACTCATAATTCTATGATAAAGTTATCAAGGAAATTACAATATAATATTGTTTAGTATAGTATAATTAACGTCAAGTGATTTTAATCTTTGATGACGCGCATCGCCAATACTCTAAAATTCTAAAATCACAACAACAGGCGAATTCATAATTTAGATCTGCATATTGCTTACCTCCAACAGTTCATATTACAAAGTTATACGTATTGTAGATGCAGGTAGGTATGAAGTTAATAATTTGGTCAATTTCAAACACCAATGTTTGTTAGTAATATCATAAGGTAATTAAGGATTTAAATGAAACTAATGTCATTCGAATATACTACGCGTCCTTTATTTTTGAGAAACTGCATACTCCCGACGTTTCCGTTACTTTTCAGCAACCGTGATCACGAGTAGACAAGATGTGATTGTTGCCCGTGATCACGGTTGCTGAAAAGTAACCGAAACGTCGGGAATATATAGTTTTTACAAAAATAAACACGCTTAGTATATCGAATAATCTTAGTTTTATTTCAATGAATAAAACTCGCGAAAGTCTTAGATCTCATTAGGTAATTGAGGAATTGAAAATATAAATAATAGAAACAATTATCTTATAACGCTCTTTGAAGTCGGTTCAACAATAAAATTAAACCTTTTGTTAACAGTCGTAACATATTATGTCAAAACAATTAGTGCAAATGTTATAAATATATTTTATACTGAAATAATTATGCAAGAGTGACAGGTGGAGGGAGTAATGCTGTCAAGTTATTAAATACTTACAAAACATATAAATTCACACGGCGCTGTATCTTCTGGGCCGTAAAAGGGGCAATGTACATTTATGAATACGGCATATGGAAAGCGGATAAATTTGAAACGGCCAACGTAGCAATATTTAATATTCTGACCCAGTAAGGAAATTTCCCCACGCCGTCGTTTGAACGGTTACAGCTCTCCAGAGTAATATGACGACTTGAAGCTGTCTCGTTTGATACATTAAATTATTTAATGGAAGGTGAAACGATTTACAATAATTCCTTATTAATTTTTAACAGTTATTACTGCACAGATATAATTATCATATAAATACTCATTCGTTTCGATATTTTATAGATGGAAACAAATTATTTATTTCATATTCGTTACCCATAATAAAATATAATATATTGTGTTGAATTTTTTTTAATTTTATATTTAAATCCTGATACACATACAAGGATTGCAATTTGACTAAGTGCAGAGAACATTATCATAGACTTTGTTAACAAAGGAGTAAAGTGACAAAGACAAACCAAGGTTTAAAAGTAATTGTGTTGCTTTGTCTGCTTTGCTCTATATACTGTCAACCAGTAGTTACTAGTCAGTAGAAACGTTTACACACAATTATAGTCTTTAAAATCCATACATACGAACCATAATCGTGTAAAGTTATTTGTATACGCTGTTTAGTGTTGACAAAACACTAATGGAGTATACTCTTAAAATGTTTGCTGAACTGATGAACGCCATTAAAACGCTTTGTGGTTAAAGTACAAATGGTAGGTATAACTGCATCGAGAAAGTAAAATGTGTTTATTTATGTCAAAAAAATATAAAATTGATTTAATAATAAAACATAATTTTTATAGTTCCCATTAATTTAATATTGACTCAAGCGTAGACAAGACAGAGACTTTCGTCTCAGCATTCAATGGATTCACCGTGCGTGTGCCGGGTCCATCGCGTTGCAGGGAGAGGAGCTTTGCCAGTGCCTGGGACTTCCGACCCAGGTGTAGGGTTAAGGGCCCCCTATCTACCACGCGCCAAACCTTCACCTCCACCAACCGTCCAATCTACTCAAACTAAATCTCAGGGTAAATATTCCAAGACTATTACATTAGATTTGATAATTTAAAATGTTATTTAATTTCAGTTCTCTTATATAGAACTATTATAGGGATTTTTTCACAAATTTCAAATTCTCCATCTCCATTCGTCCATCTTTATGATTTAGAAAAATAATAACCTATAATATACTTTAAATGACAAATATTTTTAAGATTTATTTTACATTGAATTTATTAATACGATGAAACATTTTTTTATTAAAAATTAGGGTTTTCAAAAATATACCAATGCGAGTGTAAATAGAACCTTTTAATTAGATTCAAAACAAATTTATTATAACAATAAATGGTCCTACGCATCGTGAAGTTTAAAATCAAATTTAAAAAAAAAACGGGGATATAAAAATGAAAATCAATACACAACAGCAATTTCTTTATCTGTTCATATTTAACAGAAAACTTAACTTTTATAAATAATAAAAATTTACACAGTTAGAGCAAAGAACAATAATTAGGCGCGAAAATGATTCAACTTAAAGTATTCAATATATAAAGTATACGATATTGTATTAGATTGTCAATATTGCATTGCATATTTCATTGAACCGATGGCTTTCCGAAATATTAAAAATATATATATATGTATATATATATATAAACAACGGTACTCATTACAATACAATAATGGACGTCTGTCGATGTCATTCGCTTGACATTAATTGTCAACATTATTTGACAACTTCAAAAATGACATATGTTAGGAATGTCCATTGTTATACTGTTTCCACTAATCATAATATTTATCGGAAGAAACACAGATTTAGATATATATTTTTCAATGTTACATCACTAGTATTACAACATTTATATTTTATTAAAAAACCCGAGTCAATTATACATGGAGTCAATAATTGTATGATTACTGTAAGACATATATTGTACACATAATGACGAAAACAAATAACATTTAAAATTGGATTTTTATAGTTAAATCGTACCATTTGAGATCCAAATACAACATGTTACGTAAGGCTTTTAAATAGGCCCTCAATCATAAGTCGCTTCACCTATATAAAAATATTTATCGAACACAAAAATTGAGTATTTAGATTTCAACGTAATGTACATCATAACTTAGAGTCAATGAATTTACACATCAATAAGCAAAATGTATATATTATGGATCGTTTTAAATTTTATGAAAATATTTATTCCTTAACGCTACACAGGATAGGATTTAGTCACATATGTACAAACGGTTACTGAATGTTTCATTATTGAGATTCTTAAATTACAACGTAGAAATGAAACGATATGGTCATCATTATTAACGATTAAAAAACAGATACATTAGCAAAATAAAAAATAAAAAATAAAAACCGGCGATATTGTTCAGACATGTTCCCACTTCATCAAATTTAATTACAAGATAACAAAAAGTGACTTAAAAACTTGCAAAGGAAAATCTTTAAAAAAAAATGTATACTGCATACATACTGGCAAGACAACGCTACAAAAATTGCTCTCCCATATAATAAAGTACGTTATATTATCTCCATTCCATTATAAAAGCTACGATCACTCGCTATCACTTAACATTCCTGTACTTCATGTCTTTCCGAATATTATTTAAGCCAAAATATTCAATAATTCACTAGAGTAGTTTAACTACTATTTAGCTAGTTTAAATTTCAGTTCAAGCACCGCTCCGTTATCATTACACATACATAACATTCGACGAGAAGCAAAAACAACGGGAATGAATGAATGAAAGAACGTATGTACGAACGAATGAATGACATTCAACGCTAACTAAAATAAATAACTTGGATAACATCCCTCGTGTGAGGTAACAGCCGTCTTAGCTATATACATTTAAATACTTAGCATCGAAATAGAATTAGATAACTTGAACTTTTGACTTGAACCCGCTGCGACTGAACCACGAGTTTGTATGGAAGTTTTCTAAAGTTGAGAGCCTATGTGAAATCGTTGAACTGTGCTAGGGCCGTTTTCACTCTGCAAATAAAACTCTTGTAAGTACTTCAATAATATTTTCTTATCAACTGTTTACGTTCGTATTCAATAAAGATCAGTTATGGGACAAGCTTTAGTGTTCTTGTTTGTAAAATTGCAAGGACTTATATTATTATTAAAATCTTTATCTAATAAATTAAAAATATTATTTTAACTAAAATTTGCGAGATAGCAAAAGGTTACTTCTAAGTATGTTTCATTTGTGATGTTTCTCATACTTCTCCTAGAGTACCTTAAGGAGGAGGAATACAACCTTATAAACTACAAGAACCATAGACAGAATGCTATACATGTAGAGAAAAAACCTTGTATATATTTGTAAATACGTGTATTTCTTTGCGTTGTAAAGAAAAGAAAGAGATGGAAATATTACATATAAACGTGTGTGAGGAAAAGAGATAAATAAATAGAATTACACTGTTGTGTAGTATGATAGAAAAAAATGAGATATCAAACACGTGCGAGAGTGATAGGGATAGATATATTATCGTACTTGTCGTGCAGGTGGTGGGCGTCGTGCCTGGCCCGCAGGAGCTTGAGGGCGCGCAGCACGCCGAGGTCCGCGAGCCGCGCCTGCCGCGCCGCCGCGCCCGCCTCGCCGCGCCACACCAAGTTACCCGCCACGAACAAAGCTGCTTCTTGCAGTTTCGACTCCGGGTGCGCCTGAAATTAGAAACCAAAAAAATTATTACTAAGAAATTAAAGATAAATTGTCAGTGTGGATACTTATACAATTTGTTAATACTCAACTCCAGAGCGGATTTGGATGGATTACTTTGTTTTAATTCTGGCAACCTCAAGTTAAGTTATTACAAAACAAAGGTCACGAAATAAAAAAAAATATGATAACAAAACACCATTTATTTATTAACTATCGATACTATACACGGAAAACAAAACCAATGCTAACACCACTATTTTATAATTTAAAATAAAACTTTCACAAACTTATATAGTGTAGTCATTTATTTGTTAAGCACCTACCAGATAATCGACTAGTTTCCTGAGCACGTCCTCGTTATCCATAATGAGGTCCTTGGCCTTCTCTCCGTCTCCAATGTTCCCGAGGATGCACAGCGCCTGCTCCTTCACCTCCGCCGGGTACGAACCCTCGAGGACTACTATCACAGCCTGGAAGAAACGTCAGACAAAAATTAACTCTATCATATTGCTAATAGAACACATTATACAAATTGAACAATTATTACAAAATAACCCAAACAAATTGGATTCATTCGGCAGTAGCTTTGAACGCGACTTCGTTCGCGTGAACCTTGAAACTATTTAATATGTTTAACTCGTTAAAAGTTCACTTCTATAGGTACATCACATTTTAATGAGTAAGATTGGAACCCTCAAAAGTTAGGTTAGGTATTAGGTCCTATAACCTTATTATGTATTTATCCCCAATTTAAAGTACTTTATTAGCGTGAGCGATAAATTTATTACTTCAAACCAACGCACTCTATTTTTAAAATATCAGTTTGGGTGAATCCAATGCGAGTGTATTAAACCCTGAATACCTGCATAACTTGCGAAGAATATTCCGCCATGATAGCGTCAATGTGGTGCCTGGTAGACAGCAGATTTCTTAATAAACCCAGAGTTTTCATGATAACCCGCGTGTCTCCGTCGCCTAGTAATCTGAACATCTGTTCCGTGCCCAAACAACACAGAATCCGCTGCTTAACCTTCTGTTCAGCCTGCAAATAAACGATAGCTCTTAGCATTCCATGGACACACTGCGCGGGTGCCGGGTTCATCGCGTTGCGGGGAGAGGAGCTTCAACAGGGCATGGGACTTACGACTCAGGTGTAGGTTTAAGAGGCTCCTGTCTAACGCGCGTTATACGCTCGCCTCCACCGACCAAGCTATATTAGCTTGGATACTAAGAAAAATACGTTAAAGGAAAAACTATTTCTACCACAAATATTTAAATTGAACTTTGATTATACATGTTATGTTTTTTTATAATTTCAAAGTTTTTAAGCGCTGTCTCACAAAAAACTTGTCTAAAATTTATCTTAAATATTTAAATATTGTAGTAGTCCACTAAACTAGAGAAATTCTTTAAAAATATATCCAAAACTTGATTTAATTTTCTGGTCTTTATTTCATAGAATAGAGGCATATTCATTTCTAGCTACATGTCAGTGTCACAATGTGTCGATAATATAAGACTAGTTTTTGTCCACGACTCCGTCCGCAGACTTTGGAGTCGAGTTTAAAGGAATGTCGTGCTTAAAACATAGATACAGTCACCAATCGGTATCGTCATATGAGTTGATATAAAAGACAACTTTTATGTAGTACTTCCTTGGGAACGGAATTTCGAGATGAACAAAAAGTCTACAAGTTATTCGGATGCCCATTATGTATTAGAGGAACCATTCATCTATATCTGATGAGTACTTTTTTGGGTGAAAGAGTTAAAAATATTTAAACATCTGTAGACCTTCACAAACTTTATAATGTATAAAATAAATGATTTTTTACCTGGAAGGCCATATTCATGAGCGCCCATATCCCGTTAAGCCTCAGCGCTGCCTCCGGTCGCCTGGTGAGACCACACAACATCTCAACGGCACCTGAACGCACAAATACACATTCTAAGACAATATTTATATCTGCTCTTTCATACAAATATTCCAATAAACTAATCTACGACTTGTCCGACGACAATTTTTTTTTTATGAATTAATAAAACTACATAAAGCATATAGTATGAGTACTATTTGGAAACGGAACAGATTTTTTTTGTTTGTTATCAAATTTGTTCCGTTATATGTAACATTAAAACATATTTTGTACTCATAGTTAGTGAGACAATACTCGATCAGTTTATTATATATATATAACCAACAAAGAAAAGTTACATTTTTATTATGTATCCATATATGAACCTGATATCTACACATAATTCATATAAAAATACTTAAGTATTATATTTATGTATATTAATTTATTAGATGTGGAACCACAGTGCGAAGTACAAATATACACAAAACCATACAAATCAAACCTTGGTCTAACATGGGTTCTTTGGCGGGAGAGAACTCAAGGAGCAGATTGCATAGCGTCGAAGATCCAACGGTCAGGAGTTCGGTTCCCGGCGAGTCGTTCAAGAGGAACATTAATGGCCGCCAAACTTCGTGATCCTGTGAGATATTAGTGTTTTCTATGAGATGGTATCGGAAATACTATAAGATCTATAACGACGTAATATAACCTAAACGATATTAGATTCACTTGTAGATACAAAGTACATTATTGAAGTTACATATTCTCAAACAGGTTGTTGCATACATTTCTATTTAAATAATTCTAAAGTATCACTGAACAAAGCAAAAATAAGCATAATATGAAACAACTAATGAAATTAAACTAAATTATCAGCTGTTGAACCAAAATATATTTTTTTCAAAGCAATATTCTAGACAGGAATTAGCATGAACACAAAGTATATTAACAACATGTATGTCATAGATACCTGAAATGTCGTCCGTAACTGCTGAACTGACCTTGACAGTGAATGGAGACATCTCACGGCCGCCAGCCTCACCTGTAACGTAATAAACATATATTTGTACGGATAATTTTAAGACCAAATTACTATTTTACAATACGCAACACCAATACATACATAAACTTTTTTTTATTTTTCCTTCTTTTATATTTCTTACAACTAACATCAATGTATAGGACAAAAAACTTAAGAACTCCATACATATTGGTTTTATTGTAATGTAACTTTTTGACTAGCTAATATATAGGAACACCCTGATATGTTATAGTTTTATTACCATTTTTGTTATATAAAACACAATTTCTATGCAGAAAAATTCTAAATGTACAAAATTTCTACGGGTATGTCTACCCCGGACCCACCGACGCCTCTTGATTGTTCATCCCATTCACCACATGGACCATGATGCTGTGGGTTTCTATGATCTTCTTCCGTATGTCTTCATCGTTGGCTCCCAGTGATGCGAAACACTTGAAGGCTCCCTGCTTGGCCGCTGACGACGAACACGTGACTATATCAGCTAACGAACTCATCAGGTGATTCGATATAGCCGCCAGCCTTTGAAGGGATGTGTCCACCTGAAGGAAGCATTCAATTTTTTTTTTGGTGTCGCCTAAACTTGTACAGTCAACGGAAAAAATTGAGAAAATTGTATTTAGAGTTACAGTAATTAGGTATTCAGTGGGTGTATATTGGATTTTTATATACCTCTAAAAGGAATTGATAATTTTATGGGTCATTACATGTAATTGAATTTAAAAAAAGTTGATTAGAAGATGCGACAGAAAGGTCTATAGAGTGAAAAAAATATTTAAGAAAAAAATCAATAAAAGCAGAATACTGTGATAAGTATAAATTAAGATGGTGCTAACATAAATAATTATTAATGTATATATGTGAAATATTAAATTGATATTTTAAGTTTGATTCATATTAAACTCTCACTTCTGCCAAATAAGCCAAAGTCTCAGCAGCGGTCGCTCTGATGTCTTCGGGCATATCCTTTGTACACAATCTCGCCAAACAAGGCAACGCTCCAAATACCACCCTATAATAAAACTGTTTTATAACATAAGACTAAACTTAATTTTTATAAACATATACGATACATATGTGTTAGTAAATATAAGATATGTATACATAAATAAATTAAAAGAAATATATAGCCCTGATAATAAGTACTTTTGACAGCTTTATATCTGTTATATAGTACTGAGCATTGTTAGCCTTGCATTACAGAAATAATAGAAATACTACTATTTAGAATATTTAACAACAAAATATTAAGACTGTCATAATATAGAGATAATATTATAATTTACTTCATCAAGCTAATTAAATAATGTTGCCATAATAGTAGTAGTAGTATACTTTTTTGTAAATTGTAGTCAATAAATATAGAAAATATTCAATGTATGAACAGAACGTTCTCTCGCCCGTGACGAAAGCTGACAAGCAGAACAAAAATATGCTAGTGTATGTGAAGTGGTTTTGTCTACTGAAATCGTGAAAAGGTTGTGTAATGTAACCTATTTGGTAAAAACTTTTCATAGAGTCGCATGACAATTAACTGGATTTGTCTCAATATATAGGCAAACTCTTTTAAATATATTCTATATAATTAATTGGATTGGTGTAAACAGATTACAACAATGTAAACACACTTCATTGATGGATACCTCAGTAAACTAAAGGTTTTTATAGAAAATCCAAAAACATATTAATTCTACCTACATTTGGACATATTCATGGACGTAAAATTTAATGAGGATGTATGGATTTTTATATAAGCTTATGGCAAAAGCAAGTGTATTAACAAATTAAAAATAATAGAGCGTCTAACACTTAACCTATAAACTTGACAAATTGCGTCATTGTATCATTTTTAGTTGCAGTGACATAAAATATTCTCAATTTTATGACAATCCGTTAAGTTTATTTGGACTTTTAAGATATTTTTTCTGTTAAACATGTCTATTTATTTCATACTGTGAAATTGTAATAGAGAAGGGATTGTTTTTTTTTCTATTATTATTTTGGTTTGTTTGGTATAACCTTAGATACTTAATTATCACAACAAGATAAAGGAGTTTAAAGAGCAACTATAGGTGACATTTTATCTATAAAATAATAGGGACTGTATATAGTATATTAAATTATAATTTATAATAGAAGTTAGGTTTTTCATTGCTTACAAATGCCGTTTCCCGTTAAAGAAATTTGATTGTGTTTAGATTAATGGCTTGGACTCGGTAGGAGTCGGACAAAACTGAAAGATGTTTGAAAACCTAAATAATACCTATTATCATCAGCTCCTAATGCACCCGCTCGATGTATGAATGTGAGACATCTAGCTGCACCCATAGCCACCGGCAATGGTTTATCTCTTGATACCAATGCCATTAATAACTCAGGAATTGTTTTGTCGCCGTGTCTGAAAGAAGAGGGAAAAATAAAGAGGGAACTTTTGAAAAACACAAAAGAAAATTCCACCAGAGTATGCCGATAAGTTCAATTTTATTAGAGAAACAAACGCCACTTGCCGGCCAAAAAACATAGAGATGTCTGTGTTTCCCTTATCATAAAATAGTCTAAGTCTACAAGCAGTAATCAAGGCACTACTTCTTAAGATGGCACTATTTGGTGAATTTAGTAAATGACTTTATAATGGCTGAGACAATGGGCACATACCTGGTTGTGAGTGCGACCTGCGAAACACTGGCATTTTCAAAGCACATGGCAGCTAAAAGATCCAAGGCCGGCAGCGCTCTAGCCATGGGTGGTGCGGCATCTGGCCTGGCCGCCAGCAGGGCTGCCACCGCCGCACATGCCCCCGCCGCACATAAAGCCTCCTGTTCCAGGGGACCTCCGCACCATATTGACAGGATGCGAACCACGCACGCACGCGCCGTCAGAGATCCCTCCCTGGCTATTACTGACGCTTGACCGTTATTAATCCCTCTTTTAGTGATGTCATTTATTTATCATAAATATAGATTTTTTATATACTGACACACATTAAAACACAAAAGTACGATGGCTTAATGTTTGATAAGGTATATACTTAAGAAATTAAAACATTGGAAAAAAGAAATTATCATAAAACTTTTGAAAATAAGTGGATCAACACAAAATTTTATGGAGATGAAATTCAAAACATTAACTAATCTTTTAATATGTAAAAAAATACCTGTTAATCTTCCCAGCAGTCTCATATCAGCAGGGAGGGCACCAATTGGTGCTGGTGGATGTTGAAATATACTCCTGAGTGCACACAGACATGCTTCTGCTAGCTTAGTACCAGTCGGCACTACTTTCAACAACTCCACAAGAACTATAGTTGTCCCTTGCTCAACTAGTGACGCCACATTTTCTGGTGTTCCTTTGGCCAGGGATCCTATCAATCATATTTATTTTTGTGTAAATCTACTGAACCGTAACAGTGTAACGTATTGAAAAATAAATTTTAAAGATCCTTGTAGAAGATTCCTTTATGAAATTTTTTAAAGCAAAAACAGAGTTAAGAAAAGAAATTATGTCTTATATATGTATAGGTATATTAGTTAATTAATTTAATAAATAAAGTAGATTTTTTATTCCTTATGGGATAATAAACTAAAAGATATTTTTTCCCCAAATACCAATATTCACTTTAATTTTATAAAATAAAAATAAACACCGGTAAATGCTATTGTTGTGTTATTTTATTATCAATGTTTTAAGTAAAACAAGATCAAAAGAGGTTTCAATTCCAAATTTGGGATGAAGCTTTTGCCTTGTTTCAATTACGAAAAGCCATCACAATGTACACAAGTCTTTAGAATTGCACAGGTCCTTTGGTTCCGGCCTGTGAATTTATTATATACTCGTTTTTAGTATTTTGTGTTTTATTTTCGTATATAATTTTTCTGAGAACCAGGTAGAAGATAGCAGAGCAAAATTATGCACTAATCTGTTTACTGAAGCCTATACTACAAAAAAAATATTCAGAGAATATTTAGTCTCCCCCTTTTTGGGTATCTAAGTTCCTGGCATTTGCAAGCAACAAGTGAAATGCAGGTATGCAGAATAGTTTATGACAGTTTTCTGTCAGAATGTAGTGTTATGACTGAGTTATACTCATAAGGGCCAAATATAGTTTGCTTTCATTCGGCTCTAACGCATCCTATAAATTGCATTAAATGGTGATTTTTGTAAAATTATATACACAAATAAGCAGATAAAAAAAAACTATATATTCAGGACAAATTTTAATTGAAATTTTAATCAAAAATTAATTCAAACATCTGAAACAACTGAAATCTTACAAACATAACAAGTATATAAATGCCACAACATTTATTATATTACATTATAATGATAGTATCTGATTGAATATTTATGTTTGATATTAGAAAATATCATCCGTTTCAGTGTTTATTCAAACAAAAAAGATAATCCACATTTAATGTCATTGATATGTTATGATAAGAGGAAAAAAACAATACTTAAATTGCTTCCAATGTTCAGATATTATACTTTATATATTTAGAAATGCTATGTGTACTGTGACATTGATAGCAAAGGGCATCTTGTCAATAATATTTGACAAACACATTACATTCTATAAAAATGTTTCAGGTGCGATTTATTTAATATCACTTACCAATTGTGATCGTTGCTTCAAGCCTTATATTCGGATCGAGGCCATCGTCCGTCATAAGCTGCAACAGTCTAGGAACTATTCCTTGTTGTATCACCGAACTCTTTTGTCTGTTACTGCCAATCACTGAATTCTTCAAAGTGACCAGAGCCTCCAACAGTTTCTCTGGATTCGACGAATAAATCTCGTCTATATATGAACGTGAACTCTCGATATCCTTTAAACAAATTTTATAGGTTATATATACGCTCTACAAAATTAAGAAAATATTAATAAAACTTGAATTTCACTAACCATGAATATTGTGAGCTGTTGCATACTTTGTGAAATCTACGCAGCACTCTTGATTAAAAATATCACAGGAATTATTTTCTCTAACGGATTGGCAAATAATCTGTCGCTGTCGTGTGACAGTTCGCCTCAAGGATTTGAAAGGTTATCTGTCAAATGTCTATAAATTAAATACTATACTAGCAAACCTCCAACATTATATACATTCATAATCTTTAACTTTTAAAATGGATATTGTTGACTTTTGTGTCTAGTATTTTAATATAATGTTTTATTATAAATGAACTGTTTTATTCCAAACCGAATACCTAAAAAATCCGATGTACAAATAAATATTTAAATTTACGCTTATTACTTTTCATTATTTCATTGCAATTGATTCATTTTCCTTATAATAGCAAAACGCTACCTTGTCACCTTGACAGTTACGGGTTATGATAATTTTGATAATTTACATAATTTGACACTTGACATAGAAAGTGTAACATTGTTCTCAAACTTGAAAAGATAAAAAGCAAACTTTCTGGTTTTGATATGGTTTCAGTCTCTTAACTTCGACTAAAGGTTTATAATGGCGGATTCTGGAGTTGATACAGGTAACGAAAGTAGTGACAATCCTGTTTTTGACCATTCTTATTGTGTTTTGGAGTTTAATCCTCCTGCAATACCAATAAATTTGGCTGGACAACCAATGCCTGTAGACTTTTTAGGCGAGCCCCACGACCATATAGGAAAAATAAAGTGTTCAACAAAAGCTCGTCACTGCAGATTGAAATATCGTTATGGAAGATCAATTTGCTCATCAAGAAATAAGAAGTTGCGGTTTGCTGCGTCCACCAATAACACAGAGCTAGTAGAAAAGCTTTTATTATCAGGTGCTGATCCAAATTGCTCAGATGAACATAAAAGAAGCCCCTTGCATTTAGCAGCTTGTAGAGGTTATGTTGATGTTATTAAAATGTTAATAAGACATGGCGCAAATCCAAACAATAAGGATACTCTAGGCAACACGCCCCTCCACCTCGCTGCTTGCACTAATCACATTCCTGTTGTTATTGAGCTCCTCGATGCAGGCACTGATGTCAGTTCCAATGATAAAAATGGTCGCAATCCTATACAGCTTGCTCAGAGCAAACTAAAACTCATTCAAATGAGACCTAGTGGAGCTGGGCATTTTGAGGAAACAAAGCAGCTCATCAGTGAAATATGTCTGGTTGTGGAAATGATGCTTAAATATATGAAAATACAGAAAGCTGATGCTGGTGAAATTGAATCTGTTAGAGAAAGACTTGAAAATGTCAGCACCAGAGAACAAGTCGATTCTGAAGTACAAAACCTCTTGGATAGTCTTGATTCTTTAAAATTAAGATAATAATTTAACTTGCAACAAATACAAGACTGTTAATTTAATAACTGCCTAATGATAAGAGCTCATAATATTTAGTTCTAAGTAACAAAATTCTAAAAATCAGCTCAGTTTGGTTTGTCGGTTGTTTAAGGATTAATTAGTAGAGTGACAATTTTTTCCTTATTATAAAAATAAGTGTAATCAATTTGTCAAGGATTTGATTAAAATTATATATTTTTAAAATTATATCTATTAAGTAAGTATGTTCTTTTAGTAATAAATTTACTATAATTTTTAGATATATTTTTATTTAAATAAATCTCCCTTAGTTTAGGGTAATTGAAACGAATTTTTCCAATCATAACCATTTATTGACATCATTTGTCATTTAAAATTCATTTCATTATAAAGCTAATTGGAATATTTTTATTAATGAGTAGGAATATTTCCGGAATGTAGGAAACTTATAAAATAATATTCAATCAACATAAGTATTAAAAATAAGAGGTACCATAAAACCCATGTAATGTGGATATTAACTTGACATACATACAACTTTATTAAAAACTATTTAAACATTTATAAAATAAAAACAATACATTAAAAGTGTGCGCCTGAAAAAATATTGAAGCTTAACACATTACAAGATAACATCTATCACCTTGTTGTTTTATTTTTTTTTTTTGGCAAAAAAAACAATATCTTGCATAGTAATACATTTCTTGCTTATTTATCTATCCAAAAATAATTATTTAAAGAAAATTTAGACTCTGAAAAGATTAAAAACATAAACATTTTTATTATATAAGTCTTTTGAAGAAGTTTTTGTGCGAATTACACAAAGTATTGCATACTGAAAGGACAATATCAATCAAATTAGGCTCAATTTATGGGGTTTACTGACACTAAATTTATGGCGAAGTACATTATCACAGACAGATAAACTCCATAATATTATAAAAAATACTGTTAAATAAGTATATTTCATGAAATAATAAATACATTTATTTATGCAGCTGCTACTTATTATTTACTTAATTTATTATTATTAATGAAACATAATATATTATTATTTAGGATAATTGTAGGAATTGAATTAATCAATAAATATATATTGACCTTAACTAAAAATGTATATGGCAATACTGTTACTTTCACAGTATATATAGTCATGTTACTGGAAAATGTTACTTTTAACAAGTGCCCCATCTTTGAGCAATCAATAAGAATATTTCATGTTTCCGTTAACATTATTATCAATATAACAACAATTAATCAATTCCTTGTAAAAATTATAGTGCAGAATATTTGGCACTGCTGCATATGTACGTTCCGATATTTGTTGACTAGTCATCATTTTGATGGTTTTTTGTTTATAGAATTTTTTTTTTATCTTAAAAAATATTATCACATCTTCTGCCTCTAAAGAAACTCACTGCAAAACTTTAAAACGGATATAAATATAGATCACAATTATTATGTAATGGCTTAGTTTTTAAAAATCAGCTTTTTACTTTGGTATTAACTGTTTCAGGCACAACCATTTTACTAATAAATATATTTTTTACGACATTTTTAACATTTATTGCACTTAACTCTCTCGTCGACTTCACTCAAACTTCATAAGTCATTCAAACTGAAAACAATCTAAAGATTATTCGTAGGTACTAATAAATTTACTATATTTGGGAATATTTCAGCCTGAATGGGTCCATATTCGACCAGCTCTCCATCAACAGTTATGTAACCATTCGGGCCCTCTGGCACTAATCTGAATGCACTAACTGGTATCATTTTGATATATTCACCGTTTATTTCCGAGTGACTGCCGTGGCTCATTCCCATGAGGAATGAGAATATTTGAGATCTCGTTATTCCCGCTTTAATAATCAGAAGCCACATGACCCCATCGGACAGCTGGGAACGTGGGGCGAATAATAAATCTTCACCGATGTATGCTTGATAGGAAACGTAGGCCATTACGAATTCGCCTTCCTCACGCTCCCAGTGGGATGGTAATTGGGACATTAGTGACGGCAAATGTGATGCTGGGCCGTGCATGCACGCGTGAACGGGAGATCGCATCTCTGAACCGCTGCTCGTCACGCTATGATATTCCGATCCCCTCGTGCTGTAGAATGTACTCCGCCTTGAATTAGTCGAATGCCACGAGTCAACCCGCTTATGTCGCTTACCGTTCACGACATTCGTCAATGTTTCCGAGTTCTCGTAACAATCGACGAAGTCTTCTGTGTCAGGGGAATCCAATTCGCCGTCGTGGCTTACGCTGTGACTTATTGTGAGCGGAAGTTTAGGTTTTGGCAAATTGCTCACATCTTTTATTCTTGCGTAGTGTATCACGCCTTTATACTTTCTCAATCCGATCAATCTAGCTAATGCCCAAAGAGTAAATCTTTGGCCACCGATCACTCTTAATTTTTCGCTTTCAATGTCGATGTCCGCAAGCAGACCCCAGCCGACAGATAAAAAGGAATACATTATCTGCAACAACAATCTAAAATTAATCCGATGGCCTTGAATAACGATTTCATATTATATAAATATATATATCTTGTAAGATATAACTTATGTAATAAATGTGAAAGTTTTGAATGATATAAGACTGTTTGTTACACTTTCTCAAACAATAATTTTTTTCAATTGTATTTAATTAACTCAACAATAATATAGCTCACACATTATATGAAAACACTGCTTTGGCTTTGGTTTCGTCAGTTTGGATTATTCGGTTATGGGTACAAAGAAAACTTGATTATGTATAATAATTTTTTATGATTGCCAACTAAAAATATCTACACATATGTCAATCTATCGCCTGTGTCACATCCCTCTGTATAAAATTCAACGGTGGTGGTTTGTTCGCCGTTGAACTAGACATGATTTTTGTAAAAATTATGCCGCATTGTTCTGAAGTTTCATTAAACTACTCAGTTGTGACCGAGTAAAATAATATCAGCCATCAACATATCCATATATCAAACCCAACAAATTATCGCATTTACAATGTTAGTAGAATGTAAGTAAATAATGTATGGAAATAAAAGTTAAAATTGTCAAAAAAAATATAGGTACGTATAGCGACAACAGACTTACACGATTGAATACCAGGAGAAAGTATAGTCTATCACAATTATCAATCACTTTAATTCATGAATGAAAAATTTGATGTCTACAATGTACATACATTTTATGTATAAATGACTAAAATTTAATAATCTTATAATGACTACGACATTTGTTCGAATGCAGCAATAAAATGGACGCCAATTCTAGTATTAATAAAAAAAAATCCCACACAGTATTGAGCCAAAAATTTCAGAGAGATAATGTCGTAAAAGAGGATTGGGAATCATAAGTACTAAATGGCATCATAAATGTTATTGACCATGTTTACTATCAGTTGAAGGTCATTTAAATAAAGGAATATAAAGAGCGATTCCTGTCACATCGATTTCTGAAAGAGCCTTAGTACTAATGATGTTTAATTAATGAGAAATAAGATTTTTCAGGCCTCGATTGCACAGTACGTTAATGGAATTAAAACAAGATTTATTCACAGCTTTTGGCAGACAATACGAGGCATTCGGTCTCGAGTAAACGGAATACAATTCATTACTACGACGACCAGTGTCTACAACGAGTAATCTACGAGTTAGGCTAATTTATGTTAAGAGATCCTTTGAGAAAGTTATTTCCATTAGTGAAATGTTAAAATTACGCTAATTTTAATGCTGGATATATATTTCAACTAAGTTTGATATATATATATATTATAATGTAACTTTAAAACTATAGTTTTTTCATAGTTTGTATTAATACAAACATGTTGTAAGCAATATATTTGTCCATTGGAAGTCAACTGAGTGATAACTACTGACATTTATTTTGCATTTAATTCTAAGCATAATCACCTTTCGAGCTATTAAAGAATTTTAGTGAGACGTGTACGTGTAAAATCGATAAAATATTGAAAATTTATAAGACAGCATAAATGTCTTGGATTATACACCTGCTCTTCCTTTCTCCGCACAGTAACCTGTGTATTCCATTAGTTTTATAGGTAAATAAGCCATTACGCTGATGCAAAAAAGCGTTCAAGTGGTCAATTACAGTAATAACATCCTATCGCCATTAAGTCAAAAAATTATAATGAAAAAATAAATTACAAATCTGATGGTACACGTCTGATCTTCTAATTACTTTGGAATTTGGACCTTGATATTTTTTTTTTCATTTAAAAAAAATATTTCTAATTCAATTTTGTTTGGCGCTTATCTTGCAATATTTATTCTCAATTAGCATAAATAAAAATTAACTCATTAGCGATATATCAAAGAAATTACATTTAAAGTAGATACAGCTAAGAACGAAACAATCTCTTTCCATTGGCCATGATTCTGTATATATTATGGATTTTTCCTACAGCGAGTTAACAAAAAAAGACTAAATACAGCAACCAGTGTGAATATTCACAAAATTTAACATGATAATATAATGTAGAATTACGAATACGAATTACTTATATTAGACATAGAATCGTATGAAGAGTATTGTATTACGTAAAGGACGTTATAATGATTAATGTAACCTTATACGCATTTTATAAGAGTAATAATGAGTGATCCGAATTCTTCTGATTAACAAAAAAGGCATCTCATTTACAGTACTCTAAGCTCCTATTGCGCTACCCATAATTTACTTATGTTAAAAACAACAATGCTCCAACTATAAGAACAATACCTTGCCAGTTCATTTTTGCTTGATACAAAAAATGTTTGAGTTCAGTATGCCCAAGAACAAGCGCATTAATAATGCGCAATGGCCTATTTACTACTAAATTGAATGTAATTGTACCAAACAAATAATATAACACAAATTACGTACTCTCAAAATAAAGACATTTTATTATAATGAAGGAAGAACCTGTACTCATATAATAGATACATTAAATAGTTTTAAATTAACATATATGGAATGTAATGAGATGTAAGACTTTCGCGAGTATTCATTTAAATGAAAGTAATATTTTTCGAATTACTACAAGTATTTTATTATTTTAAAAACTACATATTCGGAGAGTATGTAGTTTTTTACAATAATAAAATACGCGTAGTAATCCGAAAAATATTAGTTTCATTTAAATCTATCGAATGTTTAAAGATGACTCGGCCGCTGGTTTTTTATTAGGTGACAAATGAATTTGTGTTATTGATATGATTCTGACAATAAATAGGCGTTAAATAGTGAATCGTGTAACCACTCGTACAAATATGAAGCGGTTACAAGACATAATTGTATCCGCGCTGTATGTTTGTTATGACGGACGAAGTCAATTTAATAGTTATAGTATATTTGAAGGTGAAGAGACAAAATATATTAATCGGATATGACAACAAACCTACTATTTGCTTATGAACATGTTTTGTTAGACCGACATATGTACATATAGAATTTTGTTATTTATTCACGCAAAAACTGCTTTATCGATTTTGATGAAACTCTACAGTGATGTATGTTGGATATAAAAATAAAAGTTAGGCTATGATTTATAGAGAAATTCCGTGTAGTTCGTGCATAGTACTTGTATAGTGTATTAAGTTCCGTGACACAGACTATAGATGTTGGTGCCGGTTGGTAAATGTATAAAGTCTATTAAAACAATAGATTTAATAGACTTTATACATTTCTCCCAGAGTCTCAATGCGACTGTCACGTCGACAAAAACCAGTATATTGTAATTTCAAAATATCTTGTCAAAGGAAAAAAATGATAACATAGGCTTAATATTTTAATCGTATTATTAACCTTCGTTCTCAAAGATAACTTGTAATCTATAAATATTATATGTTATTTTTTTATGGGTTTAAAGTTTTACCTTTTTAATAAAATGACCTATTAGACGCGTTTATTTAAATGCACGAAATAAACGTTTAATAAATTTGAAAAGGAAGAAACCCTCAATTTTACTCCAAATTGTTAATTGCTTGTATCATACGAGTAATTTTTAAGATTGTGGACAGACTAATTAAATAAACCTTATGTTATTATATAACAGAAACATTAACTTACTTTAGTTTTGGTTTCAACTCGGACGACGTCCATGTTTGCTGTTTTTCCTCTCACTAATGCCATCGACAGTCCAGTGAGGTTGTGGGTTATATACGGTTCGCTGTAACAAACATTAACTGTCGAGATCTTAACAAGAAATAAGATATGTCTAATAAATTGTATCTAAAATATTATTATTTTTTTTATTTATGCTTATCCGAGCAGACGGCCTACCTGATAGAGGTAGTACCGTCGCCTATAGACATCCACAACATAGTTTTGCGGATGTGTTGCCACCCTTGATTATGGAAAAGGGAGAGGAAAAAGTGTGAAAGGGACGAAAAAGGGAAGAGGTAGGAAAGGGTGGGAAAAGGGAAAGGCCAACAGGCTCTCTCACTCGTCGGACGAAACTCAGCCATTAAAGACTACTTCACGCTGATCTTCTGTGAGATGGTGGTACTTCCCCGGTCGAGTCAGTCCATGTACGAGCTGCAGTAACTTGACCACAGTTAGGCTTTACCATCTTGATATAGCCCGTATAGCAATATAACACAGTCATAGCCCATATTGAACAGAAATTAAAGATATATAAATAACAAAGGATAGAAGTTAAATTTCATTAATATAAATTTGTTTATATTTATATAAATATATAACAATTTGTGCTTTTATAAGACTATTATGTACTTTATGTACAAAAACCGGGAAAGTGAAAGCGATTTAGAACTTACAGCGCCATTTAAGTGAGGTTAAGATTAGCTACACTCAAATGTTACACAAGAAACTAAGACCATGACTTTTACTCAAATTTTATTCTAACAAAATAGAAACTTTAAGAAATGAATTTTAAGATATGCGTTCCTAAATTATTCATATATCTTGTACTTACTTTGAAAACGCCTATAATATTCAGATAATAAATAACTAAGTTAGTTTTTGACTATACTATAAGCAATAATATACACCTATAATCAGATATCAATACCACCCTCTCACAGAAGATCGGCATGAAGTAGCCTTAAGTGGTTGCGTTTCGTCCGATGAGTGAGAGGCCGGTTGCCCTATCCCCATTCCCACCCTTTCCTTATTCCCACCCCTCCCTTTTCCTTTAAAATCAAGGTTGGCAACGCATCCGCAACATCTATGTTGCGGATGTCCATGGGCGACGGTCACTACTGCCAATAAATTAGGTCGTCTATTCGTTTGCCACGTTTCACATAAAAAAATAAAAAAATAATAAATATAAAATTCTTATTTAATAAGGTTACCAAAAAATAATTAAAACGCATTATATACAAATTTTTATCAAATTAAATGTAAATATTAATATCGCATTGTAATTATAAAATGCTGGTAGACGTCGCGTTTAAAGTGGGACAACATAAACTTGAAATGTTTGTTCATTATTAACCTAACTTACCGCATATTCTTACCACATGTTCCCATTATATTTTTCAGCTTGTGTAATGCTTGTAAGTAAAAGTTTAAATGCTTGTAAGCATTTACACGTTTTTATTTTATCATCACTATAATTATTTTTTTATTCAAACATCGATACCTTTCATACATTTTACATTCGTTATATAAATTTTATTGAATCTATTTCTTTTTAATTATCACTATTATCTTAATTACGATAGCCATATTATTAATCTATATACACACACTAAACTAGAACACGGTTATCACGCTACAAACTTGGGTTGGTTTCGATGGACGAATAATGTAATAAAAAACAAGGAAAAATAAAAATATAACCTAATGCACAGTCATTGTCTTCTTTGAATTAAGATAAACTTCGTCTCGTTATAATATTGTCTTTGTTATTATAATTAAAGCGGCAAAGATGTATATAACCACTTCACTATTGTTATGATAATTGAAAGTTTAAATTATTTAATTGATTATTTTTTTGGACTCTTTTGAACATTGATGGCTGCAATGTTCAAAAGAGTTTCTTAATACTTCTATTTCGTTAAGTCCGTTCAAAATAATAAAATTTAAAAGTTGAATGGTTTTAGTATTCCATTTTTTTTTGTGATGGATAATAATCGTTATTTTTAACAATATAATTATTTCCACCGAAATGACATAATAAATGTGAATTACAAAAAAAAACAACACGACAGTGTTATTGAAGTTTAGATATAATTAAAACACAATGTTCAAAATAATGTTACCGAACGAGCAAAAGAAACTTTGTAACACAATAGATGTTAATGGAATATAATGATGTTAAAAATCATTTATAAATCGTTAGATTTATTATTGTATACCAACTAAATGCTGCTTCTGTTCTTATTAACACATTCAATTATGCATTTTTATACGCTCTTTATATTTTTTAATATCACGTTACCTTTTTGAAATTGATACAGTTCAGGAATTTCATTATAAAAAAAAAATTGAATTCTTATCGGAATCGTAATGGGCAAAATTCATAGTACGTAAAAACTGTTTACAGTTACCACTTAATATATATATATATATGTATATATATCAATTACCTATTCAGTGTTTCAAACCAGGTATCATAATCTCATGATACAAATAAGCACTAACCGCACGACCTACAATACCTTGTTATCAAACAACTGAATAATTCAGACAATGTTTAACATTACACTGTGCGAATAATACAAATCATATTATAACGTAAATATGGAGTATCGTTTTATTCTGTCAATACACGATATAAATATTACATGATATTTTTTGAGGTTTTATTTGCTTTGATTTGGCACAGATTTTTTTTTTTTTGCTAAAAGTCCGACTGCAATCTAAAAAATAATGCTTTTCTTATGTATACCGATGATAATTACTATAGAATACTAAATACGGACAAATTTTAAACAAATGTGAATGTTAATAATTTCAAATACCTACGGCTTAAAGTGTAGTTAAAGGGAGTTTTCTTTCATATACCATACGTAATTCTTGAAATTTCATATAAGGACCAAGATTTGAAGTTCGGTTCAAGTAATGTTTAATGGAATAATCAAAATGGATGAATAAGCATAAAGTATTCATTCGGTACGTCTTAAGCTTTACGGAGTTTAAGGAGCTGAGAGCTAACGCATGCCATAGGGCCCGCAAAGAGTTTATCGTTTTCACTTGTCGTCAGAGCCCGCATACGGGGTGCGGGTGATTTCTATAACGTATGCGAATTCCGTTATTCAAGAATGCGGATATCACCCGCACACGTTTAATCGACCGAGTTATCGACCAGTGGATTTCATTGGTTATTAGCTCGCATGCGGGTACTCCCCGCAATCGGGCTAACTACCGACTTATCGACCAATGAAAATGCGCCTTTATGAATACATATTTTAGTTTATATATAACCCTCAGATAAGCAGAACTAAGTTTTTTTTTATTTGTTTACGTGGTTTATAATGTAAGTAAATGTTATTTTTTACTGTAATATTTTATTCCAGAACAGGAATTAACCTCGAATAACAATAACCTCTCTCAAAATTTAATCCCAAAACCTCGTAATGGAACCTTTTTTTTTTTGTAAATGCAGTTAATTTCAAAAGCAACTTTTTTTGAATGTCGGCAAATTGTTTTATATATAAATCACATAATCTACATAAAAAATATGAGTGAATGCGTCAGTATCCCTTATAGTATTTCCTTTTCAGTTTAACTTTATAATTACTTCATGAATTCCAGTTTTGCAAAAATAACTGATCCAATAAATTACCGAAACCAATAGAATATTACTAAAAAGTAGCTAAACCTTCTTTGACTAAGATTCTCATGCTTAACCCCAGAGGTAAACAGTAGTTGTGATGGTAACACTCACAAAAATGTCTGTAGTATTTAATATAACAGTCATTTGTAGCGTGTCTTAAGAATAGTTACAGGGATCTGGTGAATTGTATAACACAATGCTCCAGTGACATTCTCTATGTGTTTTTCAAAGTATGAAACGCGACAACGTGAAGGGTCTCTGAAACAGCTCTGGGGAAAGGGACTAGGAGTTCAGAAAAAGTAATTTAGGAAAAGATGTACGCCAATAAGAAAAGGAAGGGGTTGGCATCATGGCCTTTTTATGCTAAAGGGGTCTTGTTAAGAAATAGGTAGCAAGATTACTGCTTCACCCTAATGTGATAGAAAGGCGCAAGTAATCTCTTAACTATAACAAGTAACAACTAAGATGTTGGACGCCAAGACAATAAACTACAAGTGTATCTAAAGCTAACCAAAACTCAACATACATAGCTAGTTCACTGGTTTCCCATGACCTAGATCCAGATCTCCAAATTCAATCACCAAACTAACAGCCATCCAACATGTCAAACACACTATCTGGGAATTGGTAAGCAACCTTTGGCAGTTCTTCTGTAACCTTCACATATTATGGAAGTAGGACAAAAACTCTCTGAAGTATAACATTTTTAACCACGCGAGCCATCAGAACTATGTGATTAGCAAAATGCCTCTCAAATGTTACTTCGTTCCATCCATCTTATGTTAGTAAGTAGTAGATGATAGTACTTCTGAATTATATATTCATAAAAATTAATGTTGTCCGCTTTGCATTTTATCAATCTATTTATTTAAAATAAAAGAAAGTTGCAATTTTGAAGGATACTTAAGTTTTTGCAAGTATATTTGTTTTAAAATTTTGGATAAATTAAATATATCATAAATGACAATGTACATGAATATTAATGACTTCAAAACATTAATTAAATTAGTCTTAAAAAGGTTATAGCATTGAAGAAAACTGGATTTTAAAGTTATATCAAATGCAACATAAAAGTAGTTATTTTTAAAATACACAAACTAAGGTATAGAAAATTTGTAGGACCTTTTCTTTCAACCAGTGTGAATTTTCTCTACAAATATATTACAAATATTATTACTGCTATATAGATCAATATAACTTATGTTTATTTTGCAATCTCAATGTTCTATGGCCTAGAAAAATATAGAATTTAAAAAAATTATGTACTATTGTATATCATCATAACATGAAATAAGTTTTTATGAAAAAATTATTACTGCATCATATTGATTTCATTGCCATCTTACAAATTATTTAATACCTATAAGAATCTTTTTATGAACTTCTCTTGTATTGGAACATTAATATTCCTCAATAAAAAAAAAATCCTTGAATATATTTCAAAGTAAATTCATCCATTAAAATAATATTAAGCTACCAGCATAATTATAGTCATAATCAATTAATTATTTACAATGAATTTAATTAATACAAAATATTAACTCACTTATAGTGGTGGCAAATGGTCCTTGCTAAACCGTTTCCAGAGCCACATGGAATGATAGCCAAGGGAACTTCAGCAAGAGCCTGTTGCCAATCAAGTCGCTCGAACATGCCATTTAAAATTTCGAACAAGACGCCATCACCGCCCACCGCTACAACACCGCGCCAGCCGTAAACATCCCTCGTGCGAATATAATCACGAGCATATTGAGCACTTTCAGTCACGCGAAGGTAGTAAGGAATCTCAGCTTCGTTTAAGATAGTCGCAACTTTAGCTTGAAATAGTTCGACGGCCTTACCTGAACCGGATTTCGGATTTATAAGTATTAAAAGTTTCTTATCGTTTTGCGGCACCACATTTGTTATCGGTTCGTTTGCTATCAAACATTTAATTGTATTTCGCCACCTTTGCGCTTCTCTGTTATTATCTTCATATTTATCATACGATCGAAACTGCAATGTTATTGTTGTCCGCTCTCGCTTAAGAGAACGGCGGCTGCGCTTTAAATTATAAGCGTAAATATAAAGATATGCACTTATATCATTTTCATCAAGGTCACCGCTATCCTCATCAACGACTTTCAGTGGAGGTTTACCCACAAATGACCTGCAAACACAAGAACCAGCACCAACGCGCCGTCTTTTGCTTCTCATACATTTACTTCCAATAATGTCTTGCAAGGGTATCGTTTGTTCTTTTGATGAATCGTCTTTTATTAAAGACAATCTCTTAGAGGTTAATCTTACGCGAAATGGTGTTTTCTTTTTTAAACGAATATAAAATGTTTCTTCAAGGTAAACTGTCTCTTTTGAAACGGCATTGTCACCACTTTTGACGTTATACACGTCCTCACTTAGCTTTGGTTGCGCCATAACTGCCAAATACAAGGCCATTAAACCAAATGTCAAAATATTAAGATACCTATACGAAATGAAAATGACAACAAATGTCGTTGGTGTACTGACACAGACTAAATTATTTAATAGCAGTCTTTAAAAAAAAGCATATCAGCAATGAGAATTTAATTCTAATATTATAATTATACTAATAACTCGTCTCTTATGAATGCTACTAAAAACTCATGACATTACAAAAGTTTATCTTTAATGCCATCAAGCGATAAATATTAAGATTTGTATTGAAAACATCATATTTTTTTATTCAAACGCGAAGTGTCACGTTTAATTTTTCTAAAAAGTTTTTTTATAAATGTCTGATATATTATTAAATCAATTTTATTTTCCGCTAATTTGAAATTTATTAAACACTTTTTATATAATTTTTTAGCAATGTTATACTTGTTTATATAGTTTTAAACATCATCTATGGGGAAAATAAAAATAAATAAATATAAAATATTAAAAGGTATATTTAAAATAATATGTTGGAATTGGCTGCTTATTAATAAGTCCTTTAAGTTTTGTCATAAATTTCATAACATAGATACGTACCAATTTAAATCACATAATTTTTTTATTTAAGCTATGGATCCATTCAAAAACTCAATTGAAAAATTACTGTTTGCTGTCAATTGCCAACAGGTACCTACCCAACTACCTATATATTTGACTGCTCATATTTAGTCAGATGTTATCATTGTATTTACGATCCTGTATTAAAGTAGGACCACCACATGTTGCGGAATCAAATATCTAATTTATGAAAAAAAAAAATTAAATCTCGTGACTACAGCAAATATAATTTTCTTGTGTGATGATTTGATTTCTATTAATAAAAATGGTTCACAAAATTTTAGAACTTTATAGTGGAATAGGAGGCATGCATTGTGCTTGGAATGGTAAATAAGTAATCATCTTATGTTTATTCAATAATAAAACTATTTAAATATAAAAGGATAGTTTCAAATTAATATTATATTTCAGCATCAGAATTGAATGGCGAAGTAGTTACTGCTGTTGACATTAATACTGTGGCAAATGAAGTATATAAACACAATTTTCCAAACACTCCATTAATAACGAAGAATATTCAGTCTCTCTCATATGAAGACATTAAGAAAATGAATGTAAATACTATTCTTATGTCTCCACCTTGCCAACCTTTTACGAGAAATGGCAAATTTTTAGATGAGAATGATCCTAGAACAAACTCATTTACATATTTAATTGATTTATTTGATGAATTAGATAATATTGAATACATTCTCATGGAGAATGTCAAGGGATTTGAATGTTCAACTGTAAGAAATTTATTCATTAATAAATTAAAAAAATGTAATTTTGTGTATCAAGAATTTCTATTGTGCCCAACAAGTGTTGGTGTACCAAACTCTAGGTTAAGATATTACTGTATAGCTAGAAAAAACACATTGGACTGGAGTTTTATAAGGACAGATGAAATTGTAAGTAATAATTTGATACTGTATATTATTTTGTCTAATGTTGTAAGTGTCATTTTAAATTGAGTATGTATGTAAAATTACCCATATTTAATAATTCTCTTATACCGTTTTTCAGATAACAAAACTGACAAAAGATTATGGTGAACCTCACACATTGGAAGCTATTCTTGAAACAAATGTCCCAGAAAAATATTTGCTAACAAACAATTTCTTGAAAAGGGCATATCTATTAGATATATGTTATAAACATTCAAAAAGATCGTGTTGTTTTACGAAATCTTACACACATTATGTCGAAGGTACTGGCTCTGTTTACACAGACTCAACACCTGATGAAGTTGAAAACTGCATTAAAGATGCAAAACAATATGAAGTCGGTAAAGAAGAGTATGTTAACAGATTTCAACAGCTAAAGCTTAGATTCTTTACACCAAAAGAAGTGTTGGCATTAATGATGTTTCCTAAAAGCTATAAATTCCCCGAAAGGACAACCACAAAACAATGTTACCGATTACTTGGTAACAGTGTCAATGTAAAAGTTATAAGTGAATTACTCAAAATATTGTTTGAATAAAATGGGAACTCATTTTTTATTGTACATAAACAAAAATTTTTATAAATTTGTGAGCAGAATGCTAAGTTCGTGACTCAGGTCATAGATGGAACCATAGATGGAACCATGAATTTAAATTTTAGGGCCAGAAAATGGAACTTTAATACTGAAATGCTAGCAATAGTTCATACAACTTGTACCAAGAACTTTTTTTGATCTTAGTGAGAAAATATGCGAAGATGTAACTAGTATTTTTACATGTATGCTGTTAATATTCAGATTATTCTGATTAATTTAGTTGTTTCTTTCAAAACAGATTCCAATCAGCAACATTCTATAATTATATTCTAAGGTAAAAAAAAAAGTAATCGGCTAGAGTTAGGACATCATCTTTTGACAATATTTAAATAAAAAGAGATATTTTTATTATAAAAAAATTAAATTTACATATTACGAATTTAACAAATATTTAACTTATCTGATTGAAATAGCAGTCATTATAATAGAAAGATTTTATTTATTAAGCATTAATATTTCTATATATTGTAAACATTAAATTAATTTTTAATAAATATTTATATATGTATATATATTAGTTATTTAAATAGATCCATTGGCAAGGATTTGTCTTGCTCGTCGCTTTGCTTTGTGATTCAGCACCCTCATTCTTAACATCACAGCTATTGATGATGCCATACCCAAGACCAATGACCAGATGGTAAATTTCCAATAAGCCCTTTCTTCTAAATATGCGACGCGATCACAGCTTAAATAATATTTAACATTTATTATGTTACAAACTGCTAATTAAACATTATTAGATACATTCGGTCTCTTACCTTCGAGTTACTGTTTCGCCATTTGCACATTTTAAAATTTCCTTAAAACTTGTATGTATGCAAACACCAATGCTTTTGCTTCGAATTTCAAAATCTAAAAACCAAATTAATGTTTGTCACTTAATCTTTATAAACAAGGTGATTTCTTCAATATTTAATGTTTTTATTACCTGAGCAAGGATGACATTCATTAATTATAGTATATGGTTGATGTAGCCAGCAAGTCGAATTATTTTCTGTTGGAAATGTTTTGTTTTTCATCTTCTGGCTGCCAGAGAGGGTATCAGCTAATTGAGATTCTAATATAAGAATCAGAATAGTAAGTCTGAGAAAAAATAAAATTATGCAAAAGCGACATAAATTTACATCATTTAAGATATTTAATTTATTAAACTTCACTTACACTCCTAACGAAATAGTCCCCAGTAACATGCATCTTTTTGAACAAGTTTCGATCATTTTTCAATATATGGAAGAGGACTATGTAGCAAAAACAAACACAATTGACAATGTATATAATCATAAATTCCCAAGGACTCCGAGAACCTGAATCATACTGAGAATTATTTTTATCTCGTTAAATCTTCTTGTTAAAACATTTTTGTAATGAAATAAAGAAGTAAGACAATCAGTAGGATTAAAGAATTTCTTTCAAGTTACTTTTTCTTGTCAATGTCAATATATTTAGCTGTTAAGTTATAAACAACAAATCCTTCGTTGACAAGTCATTAGTCAGTATCCCACTGAAGAATGAAGCCATAGTATAATAAGATAAATGATTTACATTATTCACCTTCCTAGAGAAAAAAATATCTTGACCCTTATAAATATATGTATAAATTGTTGTTTATATCATATTTTTTAATATATTACTAAACTATATAATATTTTAAATTGTTTTCATTGTCCACTTCTCTGGAAATTAATTTACTAAATACTTCCAATACGTGCGAATTGTTATCAGTATTTTTTTTATTTCATCAAGCTGAAATAAATATATGTTATAAATTGCAGTTTAAATACTTTGTCACATAAAGAGCTGTCGTTACTATAAATCAAAGCAGTTTTACAAGTTTATATATTTTTTATATCTTACATTTACATATTTTTTCATATTTCACATTGTCTTTGAGTCATAATCACAGATAAACAAAAAAAAATGCATTCTAAGCGCCATGTTTGATGTTTCATAAAAACGTAAACGGAAAAGAAAGTGGATATTCTATTGTTCGAATGTGTCGTTAGTTGAGAGTAATAGGGTATTAAAAACATTTGATAGCTGCTAAACGTTATGTTCTTTCCAATTGAATACCGTGTTATAGTTTAAAGAGTTTTTTTTTTTTGTTATTTACCATGGCGGTTCCAACGGAGGCTCCAAGATCTTTTCGGCTTTACGTGACTCATGTAGATGGAGAGGGTCATTTCCTTAAAATTAGTGGTCAACTGGATCAGCAGTCATCGCTTATGATCGAAAGTTTATTCGAAAGTGCTCGCGAAAATCTTGAAAAGGGTGTAGGTTCTGTTCCACCGGCAGCTATACACGAAGGTGTCATTTGTGCCGCGAAATACAAAGATGGAACCTATTATAGAGCTAAAATAATAAATACCACCAATCTGGCCACAGGGTTGGTGGGAGTGCATTTTATTGACTACGGTAATAAAGACATTATTTCATTGAGTACTATACGTTTCTTAGATAGTTACGATCCTATGTTTTTACAATTACGTGGACAAGCCTCCGATTACTACTTGTCTCGTGTCAAGCATTTGTCAGGAAGGTGGGAAGAACCACTGCTACTTAAACTTCAAAGTCTCCTCTGCTATGCTGAGTATCCAGCAGTGGTGGAAGCTCAAACTCGTACTTTGCCCATCATATCAATTCAGTTCAAGGGTAATGATCTTTCCACCCATCTTGTGTCTAATAGAATAGGAATAGCTATTCCAGTGCCTCAACAGGAGAGTTTACTATTACAAATGATGGAAAATCAACATGGAACAGTCTGGTCACCAACTTTACTCAATGATGCTCCACCATTTACAGAACATGTGCCGTTTTTAATAAATCAGAACTTCCCAAACCCTGCATCAGCAATGAGGCTAAATCAGTCCATGAGTGTGCCATATAATGGAGTACCCATATCTGGTGTAGGCCAAAGGATAATGGTCAATAAAGCAGCTAGAAATATGATAAATATTAGAGCACCAGCTCGTCAGCCTCATTTACCAACTTCACAAATGCCTCTGACTTCTACACCACCATCTACAATAATCAGTAAACCGCCATCACCAAAAAAGTCAATAACATATAAGAGTAGACTACTGGAAGTCAATTCACAACATAAAGTTTTCGTGTCTTTTGCTGAAGAAGGGCCAGAGCTATTTGCAGTGCAACTTGTGACCGACGCTAAGAAACTCCAAGACATGATGGATGACATCAATAGGAGGCCACATAGTAGTCTAGCCGAACCACCAATGATCGGAACGGTTTGCCTCGGCAGAATGTCCGGAGACCGTATCATTTGTAGAGCAATTGTAATGAACTTATCCGGATCACAATGCAAGTTATTCTTTGTTGACTTTGGTGATACAGAAATGGTATCTTATTATGATATTTTCGATATTCCTGAAGAATTTGTGAAGCCCAATGTATTTGCTATGCGCTTCTGTTTGTCTGGTGTTAAAAAATTGGAGAAGAGCCCACATCTAGTTGAATCATTTAAACAGCTTGTTAACGGAAAGGTATTGACTTTAAGAGTGGTGGCTCCAGAAGGTCCACCTTTGATACAATATGGTGAACTGTACTTAGATAATAAAAATGTGCTCGATTTATTAATGGCGAATATGAAAGACAAGTTGCAGTTTAAGTGGATGGAAATGTTGACTTTGGGAAGTAAACAGTCTGTGTTGGTTTCATATGTAGATAGTTGTATAAAATTTTATATACAGCTATCTGATAAGATAGACGAGCTTGGTGCCGTGATGAAAGCTGTTAAAGCTCATTGTGAGAACAGTTCACCGCCTGGAGAACTGCCCGTTGGAGCCGTTTGCTGTGCACGGTTTCCCGACGACAACAATTGGTACCGAGCCCTCGTCAGAGAATCAAAAGGGAACAAAGTTGTAGTGGCGTATGTTGATTACGGCAATGAACAAGAAGTAGATGTAGAAGACTTGAGGACAATAACACCCGATCTGATCACTTTACCGGCACAAGCAATGAAATGTGCATTAAGGGTGAGTTATATATATAATAGATATTAAAAAAAAATTTAATATAAAATAGTCATTTATAGTTCATATTAAAAAAAAAAGAATTAATTATAAAACCATAAACAAAAAAAATATATACCACAGAATCATTTAAATATACACCTGTATGTGAAACTTTAGAATTACATTTTATTTTCTACTTAAAATCTTTCTTTTTGCAACCTCATTACAACAAATGTATAGACTTAATGAGATTTACTTACCTTTACTTATTGTTTGCTTGATAACATACTTGACCTTATGAACTAAATATAGCATAATTCTTGTAATAATTGTTTAACTAGTAATAGTATACAAATTCACCTTTTCATATTTAACATAAGATAAACAATATATACAATTTATATAACAAATCTCAGTAAACTTTATTCATTACAAAATCAAAAAAAAATCATATTAATAATAACACAATTATAAAATTACATCCAATGACTTTAATTTCCGATATAAATTATTTCAGTTATAATATAAAAGTAATCAAGATCTAAATTTACATATTAATATTTATATCTTTTTTAACAAAATTCGTCAATAATCTGCTGGCTTTTGACTCAGATTAGTTATATTTCTTTATTAGCCATATTATTAAAAAATAAATGGTGACAGACATCCGTACAAACGTATACACTTAATACTATTAGAATATTAACTAAATCGGTCTGATACTATTTAAATATACCAAAATATTTAAAACGTCAGGGTTTCGAGAATAGACCAGTGGAAACAAAGACATCGAACCAACTAGAAATGCTCGCGCTAGAAAAGACACTAATGGCCCATATAGCCGGTGTCCTATCTAGTGATACGATGCTCGTGTCGTTGGTGGATCACACTGTAAACCCACCCCTGGACGTAGCAAGAAGAATGAACCAGCTGTCACAACCAAGGATGAACCCTGAGGTATGATCTAGAACAGTAGTTCACAAACTTTATAGACCACGGAACGTCAATCAAGTACTTTTTATTTTATCTAAAACAATACCTAAGGATTATTAGCTTACGTTTAGAAGTATATAGGAAACTAATATTTAATTTTTTTACGGAACCCTTGAGACTATTCTACAGAAGCTCTGGGTTGCACAGTTTCCATTCTAGATTGATAGTATCTGATCTGGAGACGCTCCCTGTTTTAGTAACTAATAAATTATAATCGATGGTCTCATTCCTATATTTTTTTATTTATAAAAATGATCTTATTTTTTCGTACAAATAAATATCGATATATGTTCTGAAAAGTATTGATTATGTTAATTATCAAATAGCAGACGAAACCAGTCACCCCAGTTCGGAAAGACGCTCCTGAAACGTTCAGTTCACCTGAAGGTAGCATCCCTGACGATAAGAAGAACTTCCGGCGGGAGAAGAGCTTCCGGGAGGAGAGGAAACAAAAGGAGGGAGAAGAGTTTGGACAGAGAGGAGGAAGCTTCCGAGCTAGGTGAGAATAAACTTTTATATATAATTTCCACCCCCACCACTCTCAGCTTGAATATCTTTTTATTATGAACACATACGTCATTATAAATAATAAATACATTCTAGATTTTCCAATTATAAAGAATCTGAGTTTAAATTCTTTCTTGTCCGTTTTAATTAAGTCTAATTTTGTTACAAAGCATTAACTCAAAATAACTGTATAACAATTAGTACTAGTTTAAGTCGTGAAACTGAATAGAAACACTTTCAGTGTGTACGTTACGTGTATAATATGCGAAAATTAAAAATGAAAACTTAAAAACTGTCTATATTCAGTTTAGTGTTGCAGCACAAGTGGTAACGAAACTTTTTCAGCTATGTACACATATACGATAACATTAATAAAGATATCTGTTTGATATATACTTCAATATCAAGATAACGCAAGTGTGCACCGAGCATTAACTTTTTCGTATACGATCAACAAAAAATATATAATAGTTCCCTGAGTCACGGTCAGTATGGCCTTCGTTTTGCGGTCTCTGAACCCGTTTTTAAGAAATGTTTAGTTGTTAAGAGATTTTGGCCTCACAACATGCATAGATATTGGTATAGGTAATATTAATATGTAGACATTATTCGAGTGAATTTGGTTTTGTGAAAGTTACATGAGTTTTTTTTTTTTGTAGGGAACAAAAAGACGGCTTTGAAAGATCTGGACCCGGGAGGCACAGTGATAAGTTTGGTGCTAAATCTGAAAGGGGTGATAGGTGAGTCGATTAATCTGTTTTTTTTTTTTTTATAATAGCTGTACTTACTGTTCTTCTATTTATATATCCTGAAATTTGCCACCAACTATACAAGGTCTATTATTCTATTATATTATAGAAATAATATATTTTTGCCGATAACCTTGCTCTACACAGATAAAAACAGATCTAAAATCGTTGATGAATATATTTTAAATTAACAAATAGTTACACTGTGATAGGTAATGATCCAACAAAAAATTAATGACGCGTAAAATTTATGATAATATAAAAATAAATTCCTCGTTAAACGGATGTTTCGTATGAAAGTTAAAAGTACATCTGATCTTTGGATCACAAGTTTTATCAAATACCCTCATGTTCTGTAACGTGTGACGTCACTAGGCGCGGCCGTCCTCGGGAAGCGGGGCCCGGCTCCACGGACGGGGAGGAGAGTCGCCAACGGGACAGGTGAACCTTTTTTCTATATTTCTCACAGATAACCCCCCCCCCCCACTTTACGTGTTATCTAATAAAAATTCGAAATTCGAATGGATTGGAAGTTCAAATGGAATTCATGTGTTTTTATATCTCTATTTAATGAAGAATTTTCGTTATTCCTTTTTAAACAGGAGCTTATTGTTATGTACTATGTTTTACATCATATTATACTGCGATGTCTTGATGTCAGTTATTGTGATACCTTATATACTTTTCGGTAATTTTTGTTGTATATAAAAAAATAGTTTATATAACATCTATATGTAATTCCGATGCATGACTTACGACTAATGATATTGTAAAATTTCATTGAAATCCGTAATAGTTAAGTGAAGATGTAACGAACATTCGTACAAACAACTCCGTGGAAATTACTTTATAAAATATTATAATGAAATTAGTCCATAGTTTCGTAATAACAATAACTTTCCGTTAAAAAAGAAAGTGTTTAAGATTTTTAAGGTTCAAATGAAACTGATTGCTTTTATTCTGGTAGGTTTTTGTTACACCGTCGTTACGCAAGCATCATGCTGAATATTACGTTGAACAACTTCCTATATTTAATAAAAAACGCTTATCCAACTTTAATATTTCGAAACACGGAACACGTAATGTGCTTTTGGTCATGATTGTTTCACTTGCGTGAATCATATTGGAACATAATCGGATGCTTTTTAAGATATTGTAAAAAAAATTGGAAATTATTATGGCTTATAAAAGAGAGCTATGGCAGTTTCTTTCCGATAAAACGTTTGTAATACTTGTAAAGTGATTAAATCGCTGAGTAGAAATATAGTCATTCGGAAATATTTGGAATGCGTAATAAGATTTATATTAATCGCAGGTACGAGTTGTCACATCCATATTTTTGATAATTATATATTTTGTTTTTTTTTTTTTTACTTGAAAGTAATGATTTTTAGCACATGATTTTCCATATAGTAGTAGATAGGAATCAACGGTGATAAATTATAAAAATTGCAAAAAAAGCGAATATAGTGTAATATTGGAAACAAAACAGAAAAAAACCGAAAGAGCAGCAAGACAAGAAGACTTGGAAGAAGGAAACTATGGGGGTTGGGAAGAGGCTGAGGCAAGCGGCTGAGGCGGCCTCCGTGGACGCGCAACATGCGAGGAACTCGCAACAGGAACGACTCAAACGGTACACACGGAGTAGGGGACTTCATTCATATACAGAACATCCACCTCACGTACGAGCTAAGGAATTCAAAAACAGAATGACTCCATCTTGAAAATAATAAAAGTCAAACTAACATTTTCGGATTACTACGCGTTATTTTATTATTTTTAAAACTACATCCTCCCGACATTTCGTTACTTCTGCAGCAAAAAAAAAAACGAAAATATTAGTTTGATTTAAACGAACACTCGCGAAAGTCTTAGATCTCATTATAAAAAATTCAATTAACAGCCAGTATTGTTTTCAAAATTATGATTTTGTTCTGAAATTAGAAAACTGATTTCGTACAGAAAATGATCGATTTTCAAATTAGATAATCCTGTAACAAATGTGTACTGATTTGTTATTTTCTTTTTTTGAAACAGAATTACTTAACAGTAACAAAATTGATAACAAATACAATACCATATGTACCATGAAGGTTGACAATATAAGAAATTCAATATACTGTTAACTGGCATAATTTTTTATCTGTGCAAACAAAGTAACTGTCAGATAAAAATGGCCAGGTGGTACTGGGGCCAAAAATTAAACAATTTATCGAGATGGAGTTCAACTTAGCCTTGTTAACTCTGGTGGTAGAGCACCCTAAACCTGTTCTTTAATAAACACAAAAATGTATGAAAACACGAAATTACTTTGCACTGTGTGTGGTGATGTCATCTAACGCTTTTGTGCACTTTGTATTTTGTAATATATTATTATCACTTGTACCATTATTAACAACATATATTGCTAAATGTATCGTTTTTGCACATTTTTTTTTCTTTTAAGATTTTTATGTTTTGAGAGTTTTGTTCGTTACTGCACTATTCTTCTATGTCTTTTGTTTTTTTATCAATAATAAGGCCACATACAATAATATTATTGAAATTAAGTTATTAAAAATGTAACCATACAGGGAAATATAGTGAAAAAGTATGGCTGTTATTTTACCTTAACAGTTTCGTTCGTGTCTAAAAATCAATAAAACTAGTTCGTGTCATAAACGAGTTGGTTTTTAATGTGTTTATATAAGTATGAATAATAATTCTATGCATTTTTCTGCTCATTTCTCAACGCTCTGTTTGATGCGTTACGCTTCATCAAACTTCAGCAACACCGTTCACTCTGACTATTGAAACTATCTTTAATTTTTTAAGTTTTAATAAGTTTATTTACCTTCTATATTGCATCACAAATTTTTATATCGTATAATTACGACACGCTCTAGGTAACAGACGTTTCATTGCTATTAATATATGTTTTAATTATTTTTTGTCGGTACAAGCTTCATTATGATTAATTTTCACTTAATCGTTTGTGTTATAGATGCTTGGTTGAGAATTTGTATGATTTCCAGCTAATAAATTTTTCTTGCTTGTCTTTTGATATCGCACAATGAGAATAACCCACATATGTCAGATAATTAATGATTTATTACATGAATCTTTTTTTTTTATATAGGTATAACCAAGACGAGGAAACAGATGACCGTAGTAATAAAAGCTTTAGACCAGACAGAAGGGAGAATCGGGGCGATCGAAGAGACAATTGGGGCGACAAAAAAGATAACTGGAATCAAAAGAGAGAGTTTCGTGATAACAGAGCTGAAAGAGGAGAAAGAAACGATAGAGAAAAAAGTGGTCGAGGCGGGAGAGGTGATAGGGGCGGTAGAGGCGGCAGAAGCAACTTTACACCGAGAGATAGAGCTGAGAGATCATACACGGGAGAGAGCGATAAGAGATCTGAAAGAAGCTTCAGGTCACAAGACAGTGGCAATGATCGCAGTGGCAGAGCTCCACCATATAAGGCTAGGAGCAAATTCACTCAAGTTCAATACAAGGAACTATCAAATCCTCTTCCACTCGAAACCCCCTTCACTGAACCCTCAGTGGAATTAAACTCTCAACAAGAAGTATCAGTGACATGGATCATCTCACCGGAAAACTTCTTCACTCAGATATTATCGTTGCAACCGAAATTCTTAGAAATGATGCACAAAATTCCCGAGCTCTATAAAGGTGTGAAGTCTTACACCGGCAATGTTCCCATTGGAGCATCCGTGTTAGCGAGATATCCGGCCGATGGCGTCTTATATAGAGCTACGATAGTATCCGTCCAACCTTTTTCTAAATTTATAGTACGTTATGTAGATTTCGGAAACAAACAACTGGTTGACGCCAAAGATATATGGCAAATGGAATCGGAACTTATGGAACTGCCAAAGATGGCTGTCCACTGTTCTTTAACGGGAGTATCGCCTAAGGATTGTGAATGGAAGGCTGATCCAGAAATAGATTTGTGTTTCAATGCGCCGCGTTACCAGTGCGTATTCCAGGAATATGCGGATGACCAGTTTAAAGTGTCTCTATGGAATAATGGTGTGAGCGTGGCTGACATGCTTGTCGAAAAGCAATTGGCTGTCTTGTCTGAAAATCTTTCTAGTGTCACGCTGAAAGGTAAGTGACAAAGTTCTAATAAACTGCTTTCTTTAATGCTTATACAGTTCATTCAATTATTGTTTCAATGTGCAATTTACAGATGAGCCCATCGATTTAACAATTATTGTTGGCCAACAAATGTTATGCAAAGTGACATTTGTGGAATCGTTCCAAAAATTTTACGTACAGTTGGATTTGGATAAGGCTGATTTAGTTGAGAGCGCTATAGCAAACTATAATATATCAAAGGTACAGAGCGTAATTTTTTTTTTAATGATATCATTTAATGGTATTATTTGATAGTGTAACCAAGAAATTAATTATTTTACAGCTATTGCCATTATCAGCGGAGAATCTATCGGAAGGAATTCATTGTAGTGTGAAATATGAGGGTAAAGTGTATAGAGCTATCATCAGCGATGCCTCCGATAAAGATAATATAAAAGCTGACTTACCCGATTACGGCAGGACTATTACTACGTCACTGAGCAATGTACGAGGATATATTAAGAACTTTTACAATTTTAACTTCTGATAGTTATCAAATAGTTTTGTATTTACAAATAACTTTTTGCAGATCATGAATCTACCCACAGAATTTAGCGTCTACTACTATCAAGCATTGCAATGTAGCTTAAACAACTACACGGAGAAATCTAAAACCTTGCTGTCTCTAGATGAGCTGAAGGACAAACTGAGTGGGAAAAAGTTTATAATCTATATTAATGGTGTTGAAGATATAACGTGAGTGAATGTTAATAAATTTAATAGGATAATAATAATTATCTAATTAATAATTTTTGTCTCAGATTGGTTTCTACACTTTATGATCCCACCACCGGCCAGAAGATAGCGATATTCGAGCCTGACGAAGGCGCTTACGACGCAGTGGACCAGCTTTGTACAAGAGCCGTCTTTAATTATAACTTCGGCAACGCCTACATATCATATATAGAAAATCTGAATGAATTCTATCTGCAAAAATCTCTCGATGGGGATAAAATTGCACAACTCTTGGAAAAACTGTACAATTTCTATGAAAAAGGTACTGTAAAAATTAAGATTATTTTTTTTTTTATAAACCTGTGTTAATTATATTTTATCGAAAATATTAAGAGTACTAGCTTGATTTTTTTTTATCAGGAACTCCGGAACAATTGACTAATTTCGAAACTGATGGCTTATGCGCTGCTAAATCTTCAGATGGAAATTGGTACCGGGCTACAATAATATCCTCGTCTGAAACGGATGTCCAAGTGCAGTTCTCTGACTATGGCAACTCTGAAAGCGTGGCGAAAGATTCTGTTAAGGTTTTGGATTCTTCGTTCTTTGAACCCTGTTGTTTAGCCCTCGTAGCCAGTTTAGGGTTAGTGGCTCTCCAAGAAGATACAATCAGCAAATTAACAGAATGGACTAACGAAAAAGAAGTGCAGGTCACTTTAGCGTTTGGTAGTGACGGTTGGCTCGCTAACCTACATCTTGACGGTGTTGATTTATCTATGAAGTTAGTGAATGAAAAGTTAGCTGCACCACAAGTTAATGGACCAGAGGCTTCGGAAGACATTAAAACCGCAGTCGAAGCCCCCGAACCGATTTCCCTCCCTGAAGGTTGTACACGAGTGTATATCAGTCATATAGATACTCCCGGACACTTCTGGCTGCAAATGGCGGATAAAGTAGAAAAAATAGAAGAAATCCAGGCTGAACTACAGGCGAATGCTGAAAGCTATATCAATATAGATAATCGCGAAATGGGCACTTTATGTGTTGCCAAATATTTGGCTGACGATCAGTGGTATCGAGCCGAAGTACTTGATTCTGATTCTGATATAACAACCATAAGGTTTATTGATTACGGTAACACTGATGTGCTAGATAACCAGCCAGGGTTCATTAAGACCATACCGGAGCACTTGAAACTAGTGGACAGATACGCTATCAAATCTAGTGTGAACGCTGTGCCCACGGGTACGGGACAATGGTCCGAACCGGCTTCAGATTACTTCACACAACTTGTAGGAGACATCTCTTCGCCCGTTGATGCATTGATCGTCCTGAAGGACGTCACGACATACGTGGATATCTACGTTAACGGACAAAATTTGACCGATAAACTAGTCTGCGAAGGATACGCCACTCGATCCGAGGAGGCCGAGTGTGGTGACTTACCATCTTGTTTCGCTAGTCACGTTAATTCGCCGTCGGAATTCTGGATTCAACTGGAAACCGCTGCACCGGAATTGCAAGCCATGGAATCAGCTATGGTGGACGCCGAGAACTTCCCGGAACTTACGGAAAAAGAGGAAGGAGTTATATGCGCGGCCAAGTATCCTGAAGATGGAGCGTGGTACAGAGCACAAGTTATAGTTGATGGTTCAGAAGGAACCGAAGTGTTGTTCATGGACTACGGAAATGCTTCTATAGCTAATGAGTTGCGCAGCTTACCAGATGACTTGAAAGTCAAACCGGCGCTGTCGAGAAAATGCGCCCTTCAAAAACCTAGAGACATTAAATCCTGGTCCCGGAAATCTGAGGTCAAATTTAATGAACTAGCCGCCGAAGGGGCGACTATATTTAATGTTCAATTCATTGCTTCCGGAGATATTTCTATAGTGGAACTTTATTTGGAAGGTAAATCTGTCACAGAAGAATTGGTTGGACTTTGTGAAGAGCATCCTGTCTCCGAAAGACCGACGCCAGTCGGGCAAGATATACGAAGCAACGGGAAAATATGCTATGTTAATTCATTAGACGAGTTTTATGTTCAGTTAGACGACTCGATGTCTGATCTTGATAAAGTTACAGAGGTCTTAAGTAAAGGTGCCGAATTCGAACGCGTCTCAGAACTAAAAGTTGGATCACTATGTGCCGCTCTTTGGGCTGAAGATGGCCAATGGTATCGGGGGAAAATTTTAGAGTTTTGTGATGTTGGTTACCATGTACAATTTATAGACTATGGCAATAAAGCGAAGTGCGAGGAGTTCAGACTGTTACCTGAGAGTATCGCAGCAATAGACGCTCTGGCGAAGTGTTGTCGACTAGCAAAGTTTGCGAATGATGCTTCGAATGAATCTGCCAAGTCTAAACTTGAAGATTTAGTTGCTGAACTAGTAACATTCCAGATAGAATTTTTAGATAGCCTTAAAGAACCGTCATTAATAAGACTTCTTTTAAATGATACTGATATCAGTTCTATTTTAATATCCGAATCTCCGGACATCACGTCTGATAAAGACGGTGACGTAGAAAATAAAAACACATTGGTAACAAATAGTCTAGAAAAAAGTGCCGAAGCGAACGACAATGAAAAGGTATCAGATTTAGATTCCTCACTTAAAGACCTGAACGAAAGCGATAACAGTACTGATACTGTTATCGAAAAGTCCATAGAAAAAAATGATTCGATCGATGAAGATGTGGACAGCAGTGAAACTTCAACTTTGAAGACAAACGATTCCACTAGCACCCTTGACAACTCGGTAACTATAAACACACAGGATAAAGTAGAAACTAGCAGTTCACCGAAGGTAGATGAATATATAAGTGTGGGTGATATTAAACATCCCTCACCGGCCATAGATGCAGATACTTCTATAGATAAACATGTTTCAACTGAATAGGGTGTAAGATAACGCGTAGTTTATATAAAAATGAAACTCAATCTAATAGCTGCTTTATTCTCATAAGATATAACTTAGTCTTCGTATTAGAATATTGGTATGTTTATTATGTAACGAACAGTATGACTGATTAAGCTATTACTAAATGTGATAAATTACCAATAAGTCGTGTTTTGGTAATTTATATTCTTATTTATGCCCTGTTGCAAATTTTGAATTAATTGTAAGTGTGTTTTGCGCTTTATTTTTACGTTACTACTGACTTTTAATAAAAGCGAACTTTACGTTATAAGTTGAAAGGTATCATCTTAAAGATATTTTTTTTGTTTATTTGATTATGCGTTGCTAAAACTTTGTTTTTTTTTTTTGCTAATGATAAATTTTTTATAATTGTTAACAATAATACTCTTTAAACATTAAACTGTCTATCTGCTGGTTTGACCATGTTGTATGCACCTATTGTTTTGTCTTTGTTACTTTGACATAAATGAAAACGGCGTAAATGGTTGCTATTATGATTATTTCGAATAAAAGTTATTTATATAGCTTATATTTTGTTTTTGATTTTTTAATAAAACTGTTTATAAAGTGTCCTTGTCGTTTTATTTATCGTATTAGTTCATACAGATTATAAAGAAGTAATAAAAAAAAATCAATAAGAAACATCTGTACAATTACATAAGAACAAAATTTACTATATGTGTAGTTACAAACCGGCCACTATTAATATAAAACTAATTATTATTTACAAAGTATATTTCCCATCACTAGATGTATGCTGTAGGCAATTCCTTGAAAACGTTATACACTTATTATAAACGTCAAAAGAGTTTACTACTGATTAAAATTTTACAAAAATTATAGAGAAATAAGTCATCTAGTTTACACAGACACAATAATTAATTCTTAATTAAACCTACTATACCTATATCTTTCAAATCGTCCTTTTTCTCTAGGATTAGGCCCTTTTCATTGGCTAAATGTAGTACAGAGAGTAACGCTAGAGGTATGCTGAGGGATTCTTTCATATTCGTTGATAATTTATTCGGTAACTTTGAATATATTGAAAAGAATGTTGTTTTAGAGACCTCTTCCTTATCACCGTCGCAACTGTTACCAGTTAACATTTTCCATGTGCAATGTTTTAGTTGCTTCATATCAACCTTTTTTGCTCGCATAGCGTAAGGAATGAAGATTTTCGCAACCTACCAAATAAAAATATTTTAAACTGGTCAAAACGCAAACATTAATAATTCATAAATTTTGAAGGAACCTATTAATTTTTTACCAAAAAAAAATTTTTTTATCACTTTGATAAACAATTGAAATCTTATTTCTCGTATTATTAATATTAAACGATAATTATTTAATTTTTATGTCTCAATTTAAGTTAAACTTGATTAATACATTTTATATCAATTCAAATAGTGTTTTTTAAGCTAATGCTATCTTTAGTTACATTACAGATGTTAATAAAATAGACGTACCTTAGTAGGTGGTTCAATCATATCTCCTATATCTTCGTTGTCTTGTTCGTGTCTTATTTGTTCATGCAACTCCGGCGCCTCAGTGTTATCTTCATTGCCCCACTCGGCACCCTCCTGTAATAAAAGACGATTGATTTGTTAAAGCGAAATTACATCTAAAGATGAAACAAACCGTCAAGAGAATATAACGTAGGACATTCATTAATTTCTTATTAAGTTCTTTTATAGATATTAAATAATTAGAAGGCTGTATAGTTTTCTTTATTATAATTATTATTATTATTATTAGAAAACCTATTATTTATACTGCCCAGTTGGATTGGATTGGATTTATTTAGGACTTATGTATCTGCATTTTAAAAAGTTCCCGACATATCAGAGTACGCTTCTATAATCATTGGAAACCTATAACAAAGTAATATAATATAAAAATTATCTTCAAAATAATCTCTTTACGTCATAAGGGATGACAGTTTTTAATTTACTACTTACTAAGTATATTAAAGAATGTCTGAAAAAATCATAGAAATTAATTTATGTTCTACGATCACAAATCACCGCACAGTGAGCCAAGTTATAAACATAGAAGCGTAAAGGCGTAAAAGTTCAAAACATCCCAAGTATTCGTCGAGTCTCACAATCTATGTACCATAAGGCCCTCCTACTAATACCGCCACATAAATAAAACTCGTTTAAAAGTTGTAAATATATACAAATATATCAAGTACCCACCGGTACATGTTTGAGACAATACGAGGCATCGTTTTCGTTGTTGAAGTCGTAACTAGTTTCAACAGTGAGCGGTTCCTCTTCCTTGGCGTCCCGTGCTCTGGTCATCATCACAGTGGAGCGAAGGAACAATTTGCGGAAGTGACTCTCGTCTAATCCTCTGTTGAATCAAAAAATTTAAACCTACTTTAAAAACTAATAATCAAAATTACGTCAAAGTTTTCTACTGGAACCCCGTTATTTTACTTTTAACGTTAAAAACAGCTTAGACACATTTCCTCGACACCAAAAATGTTCAGTTACTTTTAATTATTTTCATAGTTTAATGGTTTGGTTTTTGCGTGAGATAGTTCAACTAAAACACTCCGTTAAATTTTAAATTTCATCGTTTATGGTGATCTAACGGTGAGTAATAGTGAAATAATTATCTTAAAAACATTAAAATACAGTTACACTGTAGGTACTGTTCATAAAAATTTGAATACAATTGTAGAATTTATGAAAAGTTACTACAGATATTTTTGAATGTATCACATGCCATGATACCGCCTGGTGGGCGTGTATTATAGTACAAAGACGAGCGGTGATGACGTCACACCTGTCCACGGGCGTCTTGTAGTTGTATTCGTTCCAGGTGTGTCCAGTGGCGAGCGTCTTCCTACTGATCATGATCTTGGCGGGCTGGGCGGGTTCAAAGTCAGGCCCGGGGTTGGTCCGCCAGTCGACGGCCAGGCCCGCCTCTAGGAAGTCCAGCTGTCTCTTGGTCTTCACCTTCTTACATTCCACAGTCGCCCGAGCGGTGGACTGACTGCGCTCCGACTGTTTGGACGCTGAAATTGTATATTTAAAATGAATACAATACAGATCACGTCGATATTGATCGCAGGTATAATTGACTGCAATTTTTTCTACACATTAGTCTGTTTAAAAGATCATTTCCTATAATGTAGTCGAACTTCCGAATTATTTAGTTATCATATCATATCATAGTTATCACGGTTTTCATACTCCATATCCTTAGTCAATCAACGGAAACATTATGATACATTTATTTGACATATAATATAATCTATACTGTGTATAGTGTATAAAAACATAAGAAGAATTTGTTCCAGGTAATTATTTATTAGAGTGGTTATTTGGAATGGCATTAGGGCATTTAAAGCAGGTTTATTCCATATTAGAGATTTGTTTCACCCCTGTTGCTTTTAATCCTCCAATGAGCGGGTCCGGCCCAGGCGAGCGCGGGGGCGCAGTATGAGTATTCCATTCTCGAGTGTGAGGGCGCTGCGGGGCGTAGATCCGTGAGGCGGGCGGGGGCCGCGGGGGGCACGCGGGCCACACACGCCGCCACCGCCACATCCGCCTCCTCATCAGACTCGATACCACCCAGCGGCTCATCCTCTATAACCGATATACATATATAATATATATATTGTAATTTTAACATGTTCTATTTATAATACTTCATTAATATTTAACTGTCACAGACATATTTGATATATGAAAATAATGATCATTTATATAAACTATAGAATGTAAAAACGTAATATTAATATAACTAGTGAAGGTATAATGTCACAACTATAGATAATATGTTTAAACTATAATTTTTCTTCATATAACTTATATATAATTACCAAATAAGTCATTATGTTGGTCATCCTGGGGTATGGGCTCAACTTCAGCGTTCACATCAAACGCTAGAGCCTGTTGTGATAAGTTCAGTCTGTTTTCTTCCATCCAGTTGCTCACGGGGTTTTCTCTGATGAATCAGATTAAACATAATTTAACATCCATCTTAAATTTAAACTGAACTAACGACATTTTCATAAATAACAATAAACAAACCTGTCCTCTGTTTCAGGATCCCAATTACTTATAGAGAAATCAGCAAATGGCTCACAAATTTTATCGTTTTCATTGAAAGCTGGTAGTAATTTCAATGAGAGAGTGATATGATTATTGAGATCTAATATCTCTTCATCCACATTCTCCTTTATTGACTCCAAAAATGGTATGTCTGTCCTAAAAAGAAGCATTTGTTTTACTTGTTGTTGATTAAATTGTTATGCAGATTGTTGAATCCTGTGTTAGATTAAAAGTCCTCCTTGGTTGAGTTAAAATAAAAATTATATATTAAATAAATATTCTCTTCAAGTGAGAGTGATGTTACCTTAATATCAAAGCTAGTGTTTCATCATGTATAGGGAGGGTTGCATTAAAGGCTCTATTGGAGGAAGTCACATCACCGGTCGTAGCTGCGAGCCTCTCAAAGAAAGGATCTGAAAATATATAAAACAATGTTTATTCTTTACATATCATGTAACTATACTAGCTGTGGCAACTACTTATTATCTGCAAAAACTAATTTTTTTTATATACAATTTTTTTAATAAAAATAGTCATAGTTAATACATACATCATACATGTCAGTCATAGTCTTATGTATATGTATGTATGTATATATATATATATTGACAGCTATGTAATATAATGTAGCATGAAGAAGTTGTATAAGTTTTATAGCATTAATAAAAAAATACACTGACCGATGCAATCATTGGCATCAAAATCTCCGTTGAATACTTCAGGGTTAGCTGCCACTGCCCCCTTGGATCTTTTCTTTTTCTTCTTATGAGCTACAGTTTCTTGTTCTGTTGGATTCTCATCTTGTGTTGCATTGTCATCATCTTTTTTCCCCCTTTTTGACTAAAATTACACCAAAAAATATTATATTTAAAATAGTTAATAAGACTTCAAAAACAACTATATGTGTGCCTTGGCTTGCATGATTATTCAACACTTTAAGAAATAAGTTTTTAAGTGGGTAATGTATCAGTAATGTATATATTTTACATATATATTTACCTGAGCCGCTTTACTCAAACCACCTGCCATTTTCAGAACATCATAATGAACTGCATCTACTCTGAATGAGTATATTCTAGTAGAGGCATCTACTACAGTAGACGCTGTTTGCAAGTTATCCATACGAGCATCATGACGCCTCAACATCGATGTCATGAAATCTATTAATTGTAGGTTCCATGCATTGTCCTTGGTGATTTTCTGAAATGATCTTTTATTATAGTCTACATTGACGATATTTGAAGTTAGAAGATCTTAAATATAATTAAGATTGTAATTAAAAGAAGAGATCAACCAACGTTCTCTGCAAAAAGTTTCAAGCACCCTTGGAAATGTTCTTTTTGTGGCGATGATGACATGGTGTCCTTTCCTCGGCGTGGGGATGATTGAGGAGTAGAAGCAGCCAGCGCCCGCTCTGAAGCAACCAGTGAAGACCTTTCAGCATCGTCATCGTTAGGATCCTAAAACAAACTCTCGTATGAAGTTAAGGAGTATAAGCAACTAAATTCCTTTTAACCGCTGACACAAAAACGAAGATGGATTTTTAGTTTTCTCCTGACATAAGATTTGTTTATGTTAAGACAATTTGGTCAGATTTTCAAATACCAACCTCATCTCTTATATTTTTAACTCGACTTTGTGGTACAAGACTTCGTCTTTTTAAAGGACTGTTTCTCCCGCCAACACTAAGTCTTAGACCTGCCGGCGTCGATGTTATGGGATTCTCTATCATCATTGCGCATATATTTGGTAAATCTTTCGGTCAAAAATTACAAAATGCAGTATATAACAACTTTCACAATTGTTAATATTTTGATACAAATTCGTATAAAAATTATATCTGGCTTAACAGTTGACTGTTTACAGTTTACAATATTTAAAACTCAACCGTCAGTCCGTCAATGGTATAAAAACCTACAGATAATCATAATAAATGAATATATAGATATAACAAATTGCTTCGCTTTCAAGTAATCATGAACATTTATATTTATTGTTTAATGATATTTATTTACTAGCATAATAAGTATTTTTTATATTATATTTGTATATACCATTATAATTTTTGAAATTTTTATAAATCTAAAACTCAAAGATTGTTATTTAAAATAAATAGTTTTAACACATTTTTTAATTAAATATTCAATGAGAATGTGAATATTTAAAAAAATACCCGACTTTCATGACATTGTGTTTGCAAAAAATCAGTAATTAATTAATTATGGTTTTATTTCTTTCGAGTTTCGAGCACATAAGTTTCTATTCCAATACTCTATACATGGTATTTTAAAATAAAACTATTTTTGTCTGTTTAATACGTAATTTTATTGTTTTATTTTTATATTTCCCCGTCTTTTCAACTTGATCTCATTTTTTCTAAAGTATTCAAAAAAAAAATACAAAAATTTATTTTTTGTAAGGCTAAAATAAATATTTGATCATGAAATATTAAGTATTATTATTTTTAAATATATTTCTTAATAGAACTTAATAGAATCATAAAAATATTTTGAAAGCTGTATAATTCAAAAATATCAAATAAGATAACCGTTTCTCATTACCGATACTTTATAATCTGTATCTACAGCTGTTTGTAAACGCTCCGCTTGTTGCCAACTTCCCTTCAGTCATTTTACTTGGTGGCTGATGGTTTACGGTTGACTATTATATCGTTTAAAATCTTCGTCATCTGCAGTTAATATTAATAGTGGCACTATGAGTTCGGGAATGCCTGAACTGGGCTCTAAGATAAGCCTAATATCGAAAGCTGATATTCGTTATGAAGGCCGACTCTTCACCGTCGATCCTCAAGAATGTACCATCGCCCTGGCTAGCGGTAAGTTGACAAATGGATGCTTGTTATCTTGATGGGTGTTACTTTCTAAAAATGTTTTCTCCTTTGTGACTTGGGCCTGTAAAATTGGCCATTTTTAAAACTTATTATCTTGTAAAGAAGTATTTAATGGGAAATCTATTAGATTTCCCTCCTATTATCCTATCAATAGTATTGTTTGGAAGCTTCTAAAAGTTGTTTATTTCCCCCATAGTTTGATACATTTTCACATCAATTGGAGTAATAAGATTTGGTAAATTGAGATTTTTTCCTTTTGTATTGTCATAGTTTTTAATCTACCCTCATAATTAAAAGCATTTGCTTTTTTTGTGACCGTCGATTCACATTGATGACGTTGATAGTGATTTGTTCTTGTAAACAATGGTGGTACTATTGAATGATGCGTGTTTTATAAATCTACAGTCGTGCATTTACTTACAGTTTTTCGTATTTGCAATTTTTCTAAACATTTAATACAGTTTCAAGTATAGCTATGACAACTGCTATATGTAACATACTTAATATTATTTAACAAATTACACTTGCAAAATTATTACTCTTAGCTGATGGCGCTATGAATTATGAACTTCTAAACTTTTTAATCATTAGTCAGAATATTATAATGTTACTACTATATAACACATTCTTATTGACTGTGCACTTTAATGATTCGTAGATCTTATATATATTTTTCATTTGCAGTACGGTCTTTCGGCACGGAGGATCGAGAGACTCAGTATCCTGTAGCACCTCAGAACCAAGTGTATGATTACATTTTGTTCCGAGGATCTGACATCAAGGATATCCGAGTTCTGAACAATGTCCCTTCCCTGCCGAACGATCCAGCCATTGTTCAAATGTCCGTACCACCATCGCTCGGTGGTGGACAAGGTCAAGGGCAGTACTCTGGACAATACAACCATCCTGTGGTCGGGCAAACTCAATACCCACAATACCATCCCATGGGTGGGTTTCCTGGAAGTGTTCACCCCCAGCTGAACAAGACGAGTGAGTTATCTCCACAAACCTCAGTGGATCTGGCCCCACTACAGCCTGTTACTGCACCAATCGGATCTGGAGTGGTGCATACCAACCAAGTGAAAGACCAAGGTTTTTTTTTAGAAAAATATAGCTTTGGCTTCTATATGTAATGCTTGCGATTTTTTTCTTGCACCATTTATCACTAACTTGTTAAATTTACTTAGCCGCTAAGTTTTCACTCTAGTAAATCATTGTTTTCATCTCATTGAATACTATCATTATAATAATCACAATAGCTTTTTTCATATCATTTTTATTATAATGCTTATTTCTTCATATATATACCTGTATTTCTTTTTAGTCTTCCATAAATAACAAAGTAATGTTGTAATTGAAGGAATAAAAAAAATTTTTTGTTTATGTTGTCGATCCTAAATGTAATTACTAATGTTCTTAATGTTGGTACTAAAGCCAACCAAAGACTGTGTATAATTAAAATACTAATTATATTTTGTATGAATATACTAACTTAAAAGCAAAATATTAAATCGCAATCTTCATATTATGCCTTGGTCTGTTGCTTGTCAAGAACTCATTGATATTCATAACCCACCACTATCTTCATTTAGTCTAAGCTTTATTTCATTTTATTAAATAATATAGATTAATTACCAAGCTCACTAGATCTAGTACAGAAATTTTACGAAAACCACATTAGTACAAATATGTATCTCTTAATAAATTTTTATTGTTGTTAAATCCTAACAGATGAATTTGTTTTTATCACTTATTTTCTGTCAAATTTCATATTATGATGACTTTAAATGTTTATGAGCTACAGAATTATGTAAAAAATTTATTATTGATTATTTTTTTTTATATAAAATGGTTTGTCAATTTAATTTTTCAGGTTCAATGCTAGATCTCATCGGCGGAGGATCCCAGCAGGGTGTTTCTCGTTCAGGGACACCGGCTGTGATCGGACACAGGAAGAGTCCAACCACTGATCAGGGGACACAGGTAATGTTATATTTATATGAAGTTATTTAGAATATACCAACATTCAAAAACGAATATTGAATACCATTAAAGCAATATCCTTAATTTTTAATAATTTACCAGAAAATTGGAATGGTTTTATTTTATTATTATTTTTTTAATTTTGACTGCAAAGTGCTTGATCATTCCACCCATCGAAGGTGGAAATGAAAAAATAGGTTGTAAATGCACCATCTCAGTATTTAATATGTTTCATTTTACTTAAGTTTTGATAAATTTTGTAAGCAAGAGTTAATGTTACTGGCATAGTAGATTTAACACTAGGGGTTCTGATTTCAATAAGTATCTAGTGGACCAACAGTACTAAAAAAAATGTTTATGACAATGTTGGTATTGAAATCCTTTTTTTCTCTCTATGAACAATTTTAATGTTACACACATAAACAAAATTAATTATCTTTTTATTTACTTCTGTATATATATTTGTTATTTATCTCTTACTATATTTCAAGTGTTATACTTTTTAAGAATTTTATTAGCATATTTATATAAACATATATGTTTTCCTGAAATCATTTTTTTTATTCTTCTTATAACTTCTCTGCTTGATCATGGTTACTACAAAGTAATTGGAACTTCTGTAATAATGTCGAATAAATAACTAGGGGAGGTAAATCCGAGAGACTGAGCTTTATATAAAGTGTATATATATATATGATATGTATATATATATATATATATACACACACGCTTTATATTATCTGTACTGTACTGTATATTCTATCTATATAACTGTGCCATATAAATCATATGATGCTAAGTATGTTTGATCTCCAGCAGGCCGGTGCATCTGGTCAAGAGCGTCGTAACAGTAGCGGCAGTAAACAGGCGGGACAGACCCGGCCACGACCCAGTTCCAGGACACGCCAGCGACAACCCAGCGGCAGCCACAACCCGCCCGCTGAACATATGGACAGTCAGTTAACATACAGTTTACCTATATTAGTAGTTTATAGTGAATACTACATTGTATTATTATTATTATCCTAAACTGTAGACTATATAAGTTGCAAAAATAATAAAATAAACGCCAGTTGAAACAGTTGCGTCCTAAATGAAGTGGTTTAAGTACGTATCACTGCGGTTCTTATTTGTTAAATTATCTTTTGACGCTCTTGGTTATTTTAGTGTTGCATATAAGTAGAATTTTCTTTTAAATTACAACAAATGTAGTATTTAAGGTACTGAATTAAAATCCGCTTGGAAGTGTTTTGATTTCTATTCAACTGTTTCACTTTATCATTGAGATTATCGGTAATTTGTTCCTTGTATATGTAACTGTAGGTCATAATATATCGTATGTTATCCCCAGTGGTTCAAAACAACTACAACCGCGGCGGCTGGCGCGGTCGGTCCCGCGGCCGTGGTCGTGGGTTCGTGCCTCGCAACAAAAACACGCTCAAGTTCGAGAAAGACTACGATTTTGAACAGGCCAACACTCAGTTCGAGGAACTACGTATACAGCTGGCTAAGACTAAGATAGCCGACGGGGATGTTAAAACTGAGGTATGATTATTATATGCCGTCCCGTGGATTCTCATGGGTTACTTCCTGTGTTACGTCGTTATTAGATTTCTTTATAGAATCTTAATAGGAATGAAAGGGCTTAGCTCTCAATATTTCATGCTATTATAACATAACAGCTATTTTATATTTATACACAGAATTATACAATCCTGTCCGTCAACACAGGAGTAATGTCGAAAGTTAACATTAGAGCTGCAGCTGATGGTTCATTGCAGGGTGAAGTTGACAAGAAGGATGACTCCGGCAACGAGACCGGCGCGGGGGAGGCGGAGCTCGAGGAGCATGACGTTATTGCCGGCTACGACAAGAAAAAGAGCTTCTTTGATAATATTTCATGCGAGGCTGTGGAGAGGTGACTTACACTAGTCAATATAAACCGTACGACACATTCCTGACTAAGTGTTTGAATCGTCAAACTAAGACAATGACGCGGCGCGCAGTTATAATAATAAAAACTGTAAAACGTCGCTCTTTAGTCAGACGATACTAACTCTTGTCCGGTATACTAAGTTTCGCAAAAAAACTGATATTAGTGTGTTTTTCTTATACACTGAGATACAAAGATTTAAAGCAAAAGTAAATGTCATACAGAATATATACCTGGAGAAATAAGTTAGCGGATAAAAATATAAGTATGGTTAGAAACACAGTTAGTTGTCCGACTGAAAAAATGTTCGATACAAAGATATGTTAAGTTCATTTGCAACCAAATTCCACAATAAGCTCATAGAAGGCACAATAAAAACAGTAAGGAGGTTATATATGTAACCAAACAATACATACATGAAATGGATTAAGAAGTTAGAGATGATCAATAATAATATCAATATCTTGCACTAGGTCGAAGGGTCGCAGCCAGAGGACGGATTGGCGGACGGAGCGCAAGCTGAACTCGGAGACGTTCGGGGTGTCGTCCGCGAGGCGCGGGGCCTGGAGACCGCGAGCATCCTGGAGGCACGGCCCGCACCCTCCGCACGGACACATGCACCACCCTCACCCCCACCCGCACTCTCACCCTCCGGCTCATCCGTGAGTACACGCTTGATTTTTTAAAATATTGTGTTATAGAAATCATTTCTTTATCGTATGTCCCGCTAAATAACGAAGTACAATCCGGTTGGATAGTAAAAATTGCTTTCATAACAACATGATCGTCATTTCAGTTTGAATTTCTGTAACATTGCCATATGTCATCAATAGCTCGATTATTCACCATCATTTCTCATATATATATTTTAGTCCGTGTGTAGTGTAGTCAGCGAACGTTTTCTTATCTGAAGAGTAGTATGTCGTACTTCCCCAGCTGGCGGCCGATGCGAGGCGGTCGCGGTCGCCCCAACAACAACCCGAACGCTCGCCGCAACACCGCGCCGCCGCCGCAGACGCAACCGCAGCCGCAGTCCGCAGCTGGTATAACCATCGCATGACAAAACAATATCATCAGACATGTTTCTGATAAATTATCGATTCCTTTCCCTTCCAGCCAAGTAAGCCGAGGGGTCCACGAAGAGTATACTGAATCTTAATTTATTATCGCGAGGACTAATCACAAATGGATAAGTAACGGAAAAGTGTATGTTGGTGATTGAAGTGTGTTATATGTAATCGAATAAAACGTATAAGGTGATGATGCAGCGGGAAGATTATTAAATATGGCACGGATTAAAGTGACGGACATTGTTTTGGTGTGATAGTGTTGTATCCTATATATGGAAGGTCTAAGTTGGTAATTCCCGTACGCATGCAAATGAACAAGTTTCGTCCAAGCGATTAGCGGTCGGACATTAGGTAACGACTCACGACACGTCTACCGCGGCTATATTAGGCTAAATTCTGTGATGAGAGGGTCAATAATTGTTGCCTTTTTATATAGAGCCCCTACATTGTGTAATTTGAAAACTTTATTTATGTTACGCCCAGAAAATCATATATTTTCGTAGCTTCTCACCTATTAAAGCATTTGTGCCTGTTAACTTACGAGTTAGATTAATGTAAACCTGTTTTATAGTTACGGACCACGGGCGGTGTCGCAGCAGTACCACTAATGTATAGTTAATGAGCTTATGGAAATACCTCTGAGCGAGTTTTTTTCTGCTGGACAGGTGTGACGTTAAAATTTATCGACGTTTAATCCTCGAGGTGTTTCGGCTCTTAAATAAAATTCGCGATGACTTTGTGATTAATTTGACTGTCGTTTTTATTGTTAGTTTTAGATGGAACGGTCCGCGTGGGACTGCGGTCCCGCGCCCGAGTCGGGGTTGTAGCGTGAAGATTTGTTATTATTGTATAGAGTCGACCTGCCGCGAGGATTGGAGTGATGTTGCATCACACAAATTTTAGTATTTTCCTTTAAAGGACTTTCGTTTCACTGTTTCATATCAAGTGATCATTGTATTGTAAAATTTTAAAGTCGATGAGAACGAGGTCAAGTGTTTGAGGTTGTTTAGCTATTAATTTGTTTTTTTTTTTTGACAAAAATACAATATATTTGTGAATCTGTAACTCAAAACTGTACCTGGTGATTGTATTGATACGAAAATATACATTTACTACAAATCTTCCAGATGGCTATTTAATTAAAACACTTGTAATTTTTGTCAATAATGTTTTTATTGCAAAATAAAACTTAAGCATGTACAAAAGTGACTCGATAATATTATGTTTCAACAAAAGTACAAAATTCTCATATGAAAACTTAAAACGATTACAAACAAACGCTAGACGACGCTCACCGTAACGTAACGACGGATGACAAATACACATTCTTATATAATATTACATTAAAACACAACTTACTGCCATTAAAATATTGTGTCGAACTAAATTCTTACGTATAAAACAAACTATTAGTTTACATTCCGAAATATTCCAATCAGCGGCTGGTGAAATTTATTTGGATTTTAATTAAAGTATTTGATTCAACATCACATAGAAACGTTTTAAACATAAAAAAACAACTCGTCTAAAGCCAACCGAGCTACACACAAAACAACAAATGATATTTTCATATACATAAATGTCTAACATCCGTAACCTTAGAAGCGGTGACTATTCAATGCGAACGCGATTAAAATACCTTATGGAATACTCGAGACGCGGTAAATGACTTACGAGCTAATACTTACATGTTACAGTTTATAAAACATTTAAAAAATATACTCTTAACACTAGGGTTACAAGAAGAAACTATTTACACAACCGTATTGCTATTATAAAGGTTATTCGACATTCTCAGCTTTGTTGTCGTGGTTAAAATGACTGATTATGTTCGTTTATATTGGCGAGAACTGCCAACTAGAGTATTCAAATCCTTAATAAGGTATTGTCAAGTACACCGCAACTGTGACAGATAACATCTCCTCAGTAAAAGTCAAATCTTTCTCACAATCAGTATTTAACCTGTGTAACTGGTAAAAACGTATTCAAATATCAGTCTACTGTAGTGAAATTAAGGTCGTCTTTAAATAAGTACATGTTATAAAGCATTCAATACTCGCTACATTCATTGAGCATACATGAGTTACGTGTGAACCCACCTTAAATTTTATCTAAATAAATGTAATACAGGAAAATGTGTTGATAAAATATTTAAAGATTTTATGTCTAAACCTTCACCAGATATGTCGAAGCAGTGAGGCCGTGTGTAAGCGAAAATTACACAAAATCGACACCTTAAAAACAATAATACTTAAATCTTAAATAACCTCATAGACAGGTAACTTTACTCACATACTGCTTCGACTAGCACAGCTGTAGTGTAAACTCAGCCTAATAGAGGAAATACATTTTAACTACCGAACATAATTTTTTTAGAGCTATAACAAAATAAGGAAAAAAGAGTATCCAAGTTATAGCCTCTAGTTCTCATTAATATTTTTCTCAAACAATAAATTTTAATTAAGCTTTAAAGTAAGTTATCTTGGACAAACTATTTGGATATGAGGCAGATTATAAAATGTATGTTTGGAGATTTTTAGCCGCGCCATTCGCGAGCCGCCAAACCGTTCTCGACCACCCACACGGAACCGCTCTGAGCCTTCATCAACACGTCGATCAGGGTTCGACCCACGTGCTCAGGACTACAAAGAAACATTTTAAATTATTATTAGTTTCATATTTACTTTAAATTTCTTGCTTTAGACTTCAGAAGAATATTTTCAGAAATGATATTGGAATTGAATAATGTAAATGGATATTAAAATTTTAATCCAGTTAAATGAAATTTTTATTTAATATTTCTTGTTTTATTTTGTCTTCCACCAAATTAAAAGTTTTTTTACCTTTGAGCTTTAGAATTCGCGTTATCCCTCTGCCACGCTGCCTCGTAGTCGGAAGACATTAGTTGTTTCCGTATTTCCTTAACAAGCCCCGTGTCTGTGAGCCCGGCCAGGAGTGCTATGCTGCGAACGCCCGTGAGGCTCACGTGGTATTGGTCCTATTCGATACGGACATCAAAATTATTTGTTACAAATAATTTCAGAATATGGTAACAAAGATGGTGACTGCAAACCCAGTGATTTTTAATTCTGGCTTAGAATTTTTTTAATAAAATTGGTTTTACAGTTTGTAATTAAAATCAAACATTTTAATGTGTTAGATAATCTATTCTTTTACTTTCATTATATATACGACGAGTTTCTGTTTTTTTTTTAAAGATTTGTAAATAAATTTGAGTCTGGACTGCTGAAAAAAAATTGTATGGCATTGCTAGTGTTGCCAGTTCACTTACCCCATACGACCTTGTTAGGCCGACGACAGCATAATTAGTGGCGGTGTATATAGGAGTGGAGACTTGGGGACGGACGAAGGCTGTTGAGGCTGTGTTGACGATGGTACCACCAGCGCCGCCGCGGTCTTTACCCATGAAACGGTACGCCAACAGAGTACCACGAATAACACCGTTCTGAGATACAAGAATAATAAATATTACGAAAAAAAATGTTTTACAAGTTGAACGCCAATTATAAAAGGCAAAGCTTTATAAATATTTAGCTGACTTTTATATGAACCACACATTAAATATATTTTAAATTACAATATGTATTTTTTCAATGAGAAAACCACGTTTAAAGCTGATTTACCTATGTTAATTTATGTTATACTACCTCAAATTCTAAACAGAAGTCATTTGAAAGAAAATAACGTAATAATATTAGTATTGCAAATTATTATATTGATGATGTTGATCATTTTGTACGATAATTGTTCCTAAAAATTAGTTAAATATTTTATTTATAGTTATGTATATCACAATCTTATATTATAAAAAATATCAAAATGTTAGTGACTTTAAAAATAATCTGAAGTGAATTTTTGGATTAACAGGTCTAATTAAGACATAAAAGTTTCTAGAGCAGCTATTACCTCAGAATTATAAGGCATTACTACCTTATTAGACATAATTTTTAATAAATGTAATGTACTCACCAAATTAACGTCGACTTCGAGTTCCCAGAATCTATCGTTCATAACACCAGCGTTATTAATAACGATGTCGAGTCGATTGAAAACCTTTATTGTCATCTCAAACGCTTCTACAATAAAAAAAATATATATCTTATTAATTATAAGTTTTATTAATGCCCCAGAGGAACCGAAAACATCAAACAGTATTTTTTTTTTGGTCGACAAAACTATATCAAAGTAAAAAAAATTAAGCAAAAATTCCAGATGACGTGATTTTCATCAACCATATATAAAGTACCAAATGGATTTTGAAAATTTAAATTTTAACTTGAATATTTATATAATTATATGTGTGTGTACAAAAGCGCTGAAATAACACTATTAGTAATAATGGAAGCTCTGATTAAAAACTATTTCATTCATTGTCAAAAGTGTCACCTATATAATTTTTAATAAAATTTGCATGTTTCAATATAGATAAGTATAGTACGTAGATATATATGATTAAAAATTAGATATAATGACAAAGTTTTAAAGAAGAAAAGTCGATTCTGGACAGAGTTAAGCCAACCATCCTATATTGATATCGCAATATATCCTCATATATATATTATTTTTCAAGTTTAAGTAAAGGAGCTACAGAGAGCATACGGGAAATAATTACCAAGAATTTTAAAAACAATGATCAAACCTAGTACACTTTCATATATTATACCTTCATATTGCGGATAGTCAGTGACGTCACATTGACAGAACAGCACGTTTTTCCTTCCATACTTAACACCCAGCTCATCGGCCACCTGTTCTCCTATTTCAGAATCGATATCACAGAGTGACACCTGTGACACACGTTTAAACGCAATCAGATAGATAATAATATATATTTCAAATAAAACATGCATTTCTAAACATTTATTGTTGTGTCAATTTTGACATTGTAATTACAATTATGCCATTTCTTTTTTGTTTTATTAAGTACCAATATAGGATAATAATTAATTAACTATTTACTTCGAATAGGACAAGAAACGACTAAGTTACAAAAATAAAAAATAAAACAGACGTCGAATGCTAACTACTCTATATTGATTAGGGTAAACAAAACAGAATATTTCAATAGACTAGTCGTTTCAATTTAGAGTCCACGTTGGCACCAAATTGGCAACTAGGATTTTGATTAAATATTTACGAGTTTACCTAGACTGACCTTAAGCAAACAAAGCAGATAGATTTCTCCTATAAATATTTAGCTAAGAGAAAAGTAATTATTTAAGAGATAATGACTAACGAATTGAATACCTAAGTATTTTAAGATTCATTTCATGTAAACTAGGAATTAAAATATATGCCTACAGCAATAAACCTAATATATTTTAACAAGAATAAGAATTCCTATTAATATAAAATCATTCGGTGAAAATGAAACCTGCTCCGATGATCTTTATTGAATAAATTAATAAGCACTCAAAAGTATATTTAAAATATATGCATTAAAATAGCTAACAAAGTTTTCTCTATTCTCTGTACGCGAGGTTTATATTGAATGAATATAAATCAACGACCATAGCGGCGCAAAAATCAATACAAATAATGTACCGGCAACTGAAGACACTTGACATCTTTTCTTACGTACGTAAAGCTATAACTTAATATTTACGCTACACATATACCGTTTGGCTACTTTCCAAGCTGAAACCTTTTACCTTGAACTCAAGATTCTTAATATTACATGAACCGATTTATATGAAAACTCACCTTCGCTCCTTGTTTTAATAATTCTTCGCTATAAGCTAGCCCGATGCCGGCCGCGGCACCAGTTATTAAAGCAACCTTCCCTTTTAACTCCATTGCGATATTTTTCTATTTTGAGAGGACTGCGCCCGAATGCTGCAACCACTACGCTCAATGTGGCTTCGATCGCGACGGAAACTTCGCCCGGAGGGAGGCAGGCACACCCACTCCCCGAATTCCCCTCCGTAGTAAATATACGCACGAATGCACGCCACTCTCGCTATTCACGTGAATTCAGTCCTGTGGATAGTTCACAGGACACCGCATACACCTACTATAAAGTATAAATAGGCCGTAGTACGCTGTACGACACTCACATGTCCCATCGAGTGTACCCGTCCACATGAACGCTTAAATGAAACAAAACGACAGTTTGATATTTACTTTATTTGTAAATTTCTCGTATTCAGCGTGGTACAATAAATTTTTCTGTATTAAAAAAAAGTTATAGAAATTTTACATTTTTTTGAATTCTTCTCAATGACTAGTCAAAATATCACAGATCGACGGCGCCGATGATTCGTGCGGCGTCTTATTGTTAGTATTTCAAAGATATTTAAAAAACGCGACCTTGATTACAACGGGCGCGGACTGTACACAAATATCGCAAAATAAAATTTATCAAACTACATTACTAATATTAAAAAAAAAACATTTATAAACTGAAAATTTAAAAATATTTCCCTAATACAAAATGTATTCTAAAATTTATATGATATGGTATTGATTTCATTTATTACAATATAGGTACAAATAAAAATAGTCTATTAAAATATTTCGATAGAATAATCATGATTAACGATACATTAATATATGATAGACAAAACTATGTACAAGTATATCACACGTTTCATATTTTACATCGATTTCCATTAAAAGAAAATATTTTATTACAGTTTGTACATAACCGTCGAAGTAGAGCATAAGAACAGTCATATGTGAGCCAGTCGCAATACCTACTAGAATTTTCGTAGCATTAGAGATGAATATTATTTAAAATTTAATTAAATTCGTTTTTTAAAGTCGTCTGTTAAGCAAAATTTTAAAAAAATTTTTGTTTTTAAATTTGGAACATTCCAACGCTTCTTTAGCTGAGCAAAAACAAAAAGTTAAGCCGTATTTTTAAAAAAATCTGGTATTTAAGTAACAGGTGTAAATGTGTAAACGTTATTTATTGTTGGGAGGACTGACAGAATGTATTGAAATCAATCAGGAGTGATGTGCCTGATCAGCTCCGGCGGCTGGGACGGCTTTGGCCAAGTAAGAAAATGACCTAGCGTTGGGCAAGCCTGCCAACACACACGCGCTAAGAGCTGATCTAGTGAGGTTCATGGGGGCCGCGTCGTACCACTCCGAGGTGTCCCCATCATAGCACTCCACGTGCGGTATCGTGGTCGAACCTATAATTTGGATGTATTGGATACTACTAAACATTTCCGTTGGCAACACCAAATTTGTGCTATCTATATTTAACATTTACAAAAATACAAATTTAGAAATAGTGAATATTTTACCACTCACCATTAAAACCTCCGATAACGAATATCATGTCGTCAAGCAGGACGGTAGCAAAATTACTTCTAGCACTAAACATTTCAGTGACTTCCTGCCAGTCTCCACCACGGTATGGACAGAAACGTTCCCCTGTTAAAAATAGGCTTCTTATTTCGTACGGCAGCGGTATAAAGTATAGAATAATTTCAGGTAATTTAGAATTAAAAATATAGAATAATTTACAACAAACAACTTTTCTTTCACTAAGAAGTTATGGTAGAGGGAATAAGAGATGCAACTTTTTATATTTTCTGAGAAAAATAAAAAAGCTATGATCACCAGTATTCAGCCGGCTGTAGCCGTTGAAACCTCCGAGAGCGTATAAAGCGTCTCTGTACGCGATCAAACTGACCCCAGAGCGTGGGCTCAGCATCGAACGAATGAAGCTCCACTGTTTTGTTTCCGGATCGAACACTTCCGCTGAACTTAGTACCTCCTGACCGTTAAAACCGCCCACGATGTATATCTGATATCAACGTCAAATAAAAATAATATAACAATAATATACAATCATTATTTCTACATTTTAAGCCATTTGAAACTTCATTAAAGTAATGTCAGGCTATTTAATGAAAATACTGTAAATCTATACAGCCAATGTACCTTCCCGCCTAGTGATGCTGCGCTAGCATCGGATCGTTGTTTATTCATAGGGGTTGTCATTTCCCATTGATTTTTATCTGGATAGTATCGCTCCACCGACGACATGCGAGTTCTTCCGTTATATCCACCAAGAGCGTAAATTAAACCGTCTGGAAAAGGAACTGACACTTGTAAGGAGAATTTGCAAGATGTTTTAAATGAAGAGAGAATATTAAATCACCATGGACGACTACGCTGACGTAACACCTGGCCTGGTACATGCAGGCCCGTTCTATCCAGGTGTTGGCCACGGGGTCATAGCAGCGGACGGTGTTGAAATGATCACTGCCATCAAAACCACCAATCATGTATATGAAATTGTTCAAAGTGCACAACCCGTGATATGCTCTAGGGGACAAGTCCATATGTATTGATAGGAACCATCTGTCAGCTCTGAGAAAAAAACATAATATATTTTAAGTTTATTGACCGAAACTTTCTATTACAAATTATACAATACATATATTAATGTGAATCTTCGAAACATTTTGTAATTCTATCACAACGGTTATTACCTCGTATCATAAGTTTCCACAAAACTCGTCGGACTGCCAGCACTCCATCCGCCAACAGCAAATAGTATTTCGTAAGGAATTCGTGGTCTCGCCAGAGGGTCGTTAAGGTCTGCTTCAGCGTCGGGTCTAGAATCCAAAAGTGTTAGAAACACTACCGCCGGATACAGAGCTTCCTGGCATTTCTAAAAACACAGACAAATATGATAGCCAAACATTTTATTCACACAACATATAAAAATTAAAGATTTATACCTCATCTTCAATTACCGGCTGCCATTGTAAAATTTTTGACTTGAAGTATTTGTAACTGATATGACCGTATCTTATACATGATAGAAGTGAGGAAATATATTTCCTTCGATTTTCAAGATCATGCTCTACCCATGCTTTGACAGCTTGAAATACAAGTTCCTCATTTCGCACATTTAATTCATCATCCCTCAAAATATCTTCCAATTCTTCAAAAGATAATGATTTGAATTCATTGCATTCTTTTAAAATTCTAGCAAAGTGTTGTCGGATGTACAATTTGCCCTTCTTCTCAAGTTCACTACAAAAATAGCACCTGGCAAATTTAAATATTCCAAGACAATTGTGAGGCCTTAATTCTTGCAAAAGAAATTGACAACACAATTGTATAACACCGACAACATCAAATTGATCTGCATAGGGAAGTAAATTTTCCACATTTTCTGCAGTCACAGTGCATGATCCTGTGTAAGCGTAATCAAGGATTAAACTCATATAATATGACGGGACATCTACTGCTATTTCAGTCTCTTCAGGTTGACCTTTCTTCAATGAATTTATAAATATAGCTTTGAAATAGGGACTCACGGCAGAAAGTATCGCTCTATGAACTTGAATGGCTTTTTTATCTTTGCAAACAATAGTCCCATCACATAATTGACCGTTTTGCCTCAATTCATTCCATATTGCAGGGAATTCTACTACCGAATAATTTTCAGGGAGACATGCACATTTCCTTTTACGTGTAACTATTCTCCTTTTTGTTAATCTAGGCTTAGAGGATACAGGAGTACGAACAGAATTTTTGCTTTTTGATAATTTTCGATGTTTCGTATTAAATTCCATCCCTTTCGAAAAAAACGGCGGTCGAAACTTGTTATCTGTCGCGACGACAGATTTTAGGACATGATATATTTCCTTTGTTTCATTATTTTAAATAAATGATATTCTATTTAATTTTATATAGTACCAGGAACAAATATTTAAAACTTGTCTATGATATATATTTTATATTAAATATATCACAATGGCAATACTGTCTCTCGCTGTCAATCCTTGTTTTTGTCTATAGACTCTCTTTTTCATCCGGTTGTCAATATGGTGAGTTTCGCCTGGATGTGAATAAAATAAATCTATAAAAATCTTGGCGATACTAATGTGTTGTGGAAGTTTAGTGCTCTTAATCGTTAAATGTGTAAAGTAAATATGTGTTCCGATGTTTATTTCAGGGTGTCGACATCAACCATAAACACGACAGGAAAGTCAGGCGTACTGAAGTTAAATCTCAAGATGTATACTTGAGGTTGCTTGTAAAGGTAAATTAAAACTGCAACAACGACAACAAAGATAATTTCGTATAGTTTTAATTCATTTCATATTAAGTTGCATTCCTAACCTAATGCATTGTTGACAGTTATACAGATACTTGGCGAGACGTACAAATGCCAAGTTCAATCAGATCGTTCTGCGGCGTTTGTTCATGAGCCGTATCAACAGGGCTCCAATTTCCCTGTCTCGTTTGGCTCGCCACATGAAGAAGCCTACCCGTGAAGGACTTATTGCCGTGGTGGTGGGTTCAGTAACCAACGACGTAAGGTTGTACAACGTCCCCAAGCTGACTGTTGCCGCTCTTCACGTCACTGAGAAGGCTCGCGCCCGTATCTTGGCAGCTGGAGGTAGGTTTTTGATGTAAACAAAGATATGTTATAGGTTATGTTACATACTTGTGGACTTACAAAATTGGCTTCCTAAAAATAATTGAGCTTATTATTACCATCACAAGCCTTCTTCTTTTATTAGTATTTTGTAATATACAATTTTAAGTAAATGTAGTGCTAATAAAACATTCAAAATCAGAGAAGTCAAACTTGGTTAAAGCATACTATACTTTTATAAAATTCCAAGTGAATAAACAAGCTCTTTAACTAATCATATGGAAAAGAACCCTTAGGAAAGTTGACACGGTAGTCGAAGACAAATTTAAATTTACTTGGGAGAAAGTTGTAACTGGATTTGTTAAGGATATCACAAAAACAAATCTCAGTATCATAGTAAACAATGTCTTTGCAGATTATCAATAATATTAATATGATTTATTACAACCGACAATAACTACTCTGCTTATACTACTCTGCTTGTACCAAGCGGAGAATAGTAGCGACTGTTGTATGAAATTTTACCACACTTGTTTTAGAAACCATGCTTTTACATTAAAATCTAGTTGTCACTTAGTCCAATCTTCAGATCACTGTTTCTTTCCACATGAAACACTGAACATGTTTTTGGTGTAGTGCCTCTGAATATCAACATTTTATTTGCTCTTATACAGTTCAGAGCTTCTCTTGAAAGATGAATTATGAGACTGTTTAAAGATTGCTTATAAGTGACATTAAACAATGCCCATACTCTGGCAATCTTTTTTATATAGTACATGATAAGACAAGTTGGAAAATATGTTAATTCTTAACCTTCTAACATGACTTGAAGTCCTGCCTTCTGCCTTGAACAACTTTCACATTTTTGCTTGCAAAGAGGACTAAAAACCATAGAACTCTTCTGTCTATAACCATTTCCTAATAATATATAACAAAATGTCTTAAGAATAATTATACACCATTGAGATGATAATTTTGAGTTTTTAATTTTTCACACACATTTTTGTGTATGAATTTTGTGTGAAAGCCTGAACAAGTTCTATACTTAATACAATTTTACATTTTTGAATTAGCTGATGTTTTGGTAGTTCTAAATTTGTGATATTTGCATTATAAAATTTTTCTCTTAATTGCAGGCGAAATCCTAACATTCGACCAGCTAGCACTCCGTGCGCCCACCGGCCGTAAGACAGTCCTCGTCCAGGGCCGCAGGAACGCTCGTGAGGCTGTCCGTCACTTCGGCCCGGCCCCAGGCGCTCCTCGCTCTCACACGAAGCCCTATGTACGTTCCAAGGGACACGAGCGCTCTAGACCTAGCCGTCGCTCTAATGTATAATCATTTTAATATAAGGAGTACAACCTACCTCTTGTTTTATTTAAATATATAACGATCAATAAACAATCCTTGAACATTTCACATGCTGTGAAATTATCCATTGATGGAGCTTAGACAATAATCTAAACCTCCATGTTATCATCAACTATAGTATGAAGTCGCGTAACACAGACGATAGATTTACTGACAGTTGTTTAAAACATCTAAAGTGCATATTATTAAATATGCTTCTTTTGCTAAGTCTAAGCTGGCATCGTCAAACTACACACGGGGCGTTATCAGTTCTTCAGTAAGAAATTATAGCATTGTGTAGTTAGTAAACGAGATACGTTTCGTATGTAGTGACAATGCCAGCTTGATGTATAGAGCAGTATTAATGTGTAGGTACTACTTACTAACGACCCGATACCAAATCGATCGTGTTCAACATTCAAGAGAATGCTAATGACTATAATGACAAAAATTAGTTTATCATAAAATGTTAAAATACAAAGAGCGATGTCATCAATAGAACATATTACATTTATAAATTTATTAAATAAATATCACAATTCTTTCCATACTTTTCCACTAACTACAAAACATGCACGACCAGTAGTTAACAAGTACTTCATCTTGCTGCATCACACCTAACACAACTTTCAATTTTCTTATGGCATCCGATTTTCCTGAATTTGTTTTCGCCATTTTGATTGTGTTCGCTATCCTAAAAAAAGACTTATATTAGTGATCAGGAACAATAATATTGTTTCAATCTATAAATATGATTGTTGACACTCTCACCCCAACCATTCCAACTGAAGAGATTTTATATGTTGGTCCAATACAGCATTTGTTAATTTCGTGTTATCCATAGCAATTTCTATCCTCCTCATCAACGTGGGGCCTTGATATAAATAACTTATTACCCTAAGCTCTATTCCATATTTATTACTACCAATAATACTTACATTTATCAGGCAAACTTCCATTCCATTTACAAACAAAATCATTATTTTCTACTTCTTCTATACAGCAATTACCATATGTTTCGATGTTGTCTCCACCAACTGAGACTATAGGCCTGTTATTATCTACATTTGTACTAGGAATTATTTTTAATAAACAGTCTATAATTCTTGTCGGTTCAAAGTTAACACATTTTATGACTATCTGTAAGGAGATGGTTATTTAATTTTCTTTTATGATGTTCATTACAGTGAATATTTAAAAATGTTTCTTACATGAACTCCAGTTAAGATGCAATACAATACTTTTTTAAAAGCTTCCTTTGTTAATAGACTTTCTAATTCCCTTAATGTCAGGCAGTTGTTATTAGGAACAACACAGGCATTTTCTTGAAATATTGTGTTGCTAGTTAATTGTGGAGTGATTTTATTAAGTAAGCCATGACTTGTATATAAAGTTTCAGAATAAGTTACTGCACCTATTCTGAGGATGTGTGTAAAATGAGAGTGGAGTTTTTTAAAAATGTCTGCATCTCCTATAAAAAATTATAATAATTAGGACACATATACAATTATAATATTTAGGCTCAAAATTAGTACCTGTTAATTGCACTAAGGATCGGGACTGGCCAAAGTCATGTCGTCCTGTCTTAAGCCTTAAAGCTCTTTGAGAGCATATACTTTGTTCTTGTTCATAGACCTCATTAGCTAGATTTTGCAGTTCTTTTGCAATTTTCTAGAATAAAATAGAGAGGACTAAGACTCTCCTTACATTTTAGCATACTTAATACATACATTTTTATTTATTCCTCAAACTAACCAAAATTTATCTTAATGTAACTACCTGCATGTGTTCTGAGAGTACTGGTGTAATATTTAATAGTAACATTTTATCCTTCATTAAAACAACAATTGAGAACAACCTTTTCAATCCCCTTGACCTAGTATCCTTTAATTGAAAGGTAGAGCTGAGCACATCTCCTTGTGTGTCACTGAAATAAACCACTCCACCTTCTTTACTCCAATTTACCTTAAAATTATTCAATAATGTAGATCCAATTTAGATACATTTACAGAAAATTATTATTGATATCAAAAAGCTGTTTGTTTATAATTTAACATTGAATTCTTAATATCTTACTTCACAAGTAATACTTCTTAAAGCAGCTTGTCTCAAAAAAGAGGTAACTTCAGGATTTGGAACAGATTCCCTGCTACAAAAGATTGTATCGCCATCTCTTGATATTAGTACCATTTCTGAACCTATAGAAGTACAGCCATTGCACTGTACCGCATTTTTAGAGGGCTCGGTGGTGTGTTGTTCGTCTTCAGTAGTATATGTACAAAATACTGGTCTTGGTCCATGAGCCTCACAGAAATGACAAAAACCAACAATTGCATTCATATTTATATATATTCCAATATTTTTTTTTTATTAAAGGGGACAGTATATATAGACATTAAGTTACTACATAGACTTTTGGTTTCTATTGGCAATACATAATTAATGACTGATACCAGTCTTTGTATTGTTCATTGTATTTATATCACATGTCAAAAGTCAAAACTTGAAGCTTAGAGTACTTAGCTGTCAATACTAAATTGGAGAAAACAGATTAATTAAATCATTATAAGTAGACTCAAAATGAATAAAAAAGATAAAATATTCTTTGTTTTATGTTCATGATAGTTTGGTTGCAAAATAATTATAAAACAATTTAAAAAAATCCGTGTTATAATTTCACAAAGAAAGTGGCATAAAAGATAAAACCGAAAGGACAATTGCGACATAAAATACCATGAAGATAAGTTCAATCCTTTCCTACGGCAAAAAGTTTCTCAAAATATTCCCAATTTTTAAGGCAAAAAACACTCTTATCTTGTGGGAGCGGTAAAATGCTCAAAGTTGTATGGCAAAAGCAAACCTCAATTTGTAATATTTTTTCACTTTTCCGTTATTTTCGGCTTGTTACAAATTTTATTGTCTCGCTGTTTTTCTTTTGGAATATGTAAGAAATACGAACTTTACGGTACTACAGATTCTAAGTTGACCTTTAAGTTCGAAACAGAAGAAATTTCGGTTATTCAACAGAATAACTTCTGTCAGCCTAATATAAGGCATTTGTAGTATCTGAGTGGAGTGTCAATGTTTTTCCTTAATCACAATGCCACGCCTGCTAGAAAATCAACAACGCTTCGGAACAGTTGAAAATAAAATAATCAGATACTAATAGCTTGTTCTTTTAAACGATATGTAATGAAGTTACATTCCATTTGTTTTGACATCGAACAAGGTTGTATTTTTAAGTGGGAAAAGAGGTTTAAGAAAGTGGCGGCAAGCGATGCCGAAAACAATCTAAAGACACGCCTACGTTACAGTATGCTAATATCGCAGTATGTCGATCGATTCCTTCCTTCTGTCACTTAACGATGAATTGAAGTTCCGAGTTCAACCGTTTCTAAGGATATAAGGATGAATTTCAAGCGAATAATTATAGTTGTAAACGGATTTTTGTAATTTGTACTTAACATATCGATATAATTAATAGTAAGTTTTGATTTTCTTCCTCAAATATAATATATTGATTTTAAGATAGAGTAAAATAAGAATAAATATGAAAAGAAATAAATTACAGTATATTATTAAGGAAATTAATTAAAGATTCTAGAGACTAATGTAATATTGTTTCGGTTTCACCAAACCTGACTTGGTGGGAATAAGGAATCTATGAAAAAAAAAAAAGACAAATTCCGCCATTTTCGATAACATATTTAATGTACAGTACACTGAAATTATTTTTAATTGATTATCACAAGCACAGCTTGAATTAATTGAATCTGTGTTCTCATCCACACAAACATTATTATAACACTTTATAAATAATATACTCGCAACAAGCGAACGGTAACGGTAACATGATTGAAACATAGATTTAGAAATAAATTATTTATTACAAGTGTTGCCTATTGAAAAAAAAAAAATTGTCTAAATAGTATCCTTTACGCTACTCTTTACTTCTTAGATACCGCTTTGTAGGCTAGTTTGCGGGACTTCATTGTGGACCACTTGTGCCGTTTATAGTAGTACACGATGGCGGCTAGGAAGGAAAATATTCCAATGGCCTTGATCGTCATGAGGCGGCGATCGTCCAGCTCTGGTTCAGAGCACCAACGTAGGAAAGTTGCCACGTCCTTTGCCAACTGGGAAGCCGTCGCTGGAGTACCATCAGTGTATTCCGCAGCCTGGAATAATGTCATTAATTAGAACTTATATGTTCTTTTTTTAAATTTATAATAGCTCATACATCCTTAAAATTACGCAGTATATTCTGTCAATGTCACATTATTGAGAAAACTGGAATGGATAATGCCATGGTTGGCTGGAAATTACTTATAATAATAACACAACTCTCTGACCTACATTTCTACCCACAGATATACTAAAAATGTTTAGAATGATAGTTCAATAAACAATGATTTCGGTATCCATCCTCACACCATAGATAACAGTGAACAACACAATGTAATTTATATCTTATTTTATTGTGAAACAAGGTCCATTTACCAAACATAACAAATTTATCATACTGTTGCTATTGATATACATACTCTTTTTTTGGTAATCATAGCAGTTTTTTTTTCTAATTATTGAAACATAATATTTGATTTTAATGTAAAGAGAAAATAATAATATTAGAATTATCTTCACAATTAAGAATACTATAATTCAGTCTTACTATATTATGTGGTTTTGTCAACTAGAGTTAACAATTGTAATCACTTCATTAACTAATTACTTATCAATTGTTGAATCATTTAATAGAAAACTTATAAATCTCCAATATATATTATATATATATATATATATATATATTAATGTGTTAGTATAGTTTCATTTTATGATATGAAGTTAAAAAACGTAATGTTTTAATGCTGACAAACAAAATAATATTCATAAAACAAGGTATATGAATTTCTTTCAATGAATTTATATTGTACGATTTTAGAATGCTAATGCATTAATTTTGCAAGGCATAAAAAATATTATAGTGTTATTAGTTATACATTATGTACGAATAGGCTATTAAATATTATTGACAATCTAGTTATTGACGGGTGATAGGTCGGAAGAGTGTGAGTATTTTATAAAAAAAAAAATTATAACACCTAAATTTGATATTAAGACAATACCAGTCATCTGTATATGCTCATAATTTCCTTGCATTATAATGGAATTTTGAGCATGATATGGTCAAAATTGTATTATAATATTGATTACATATTTAGAAAGGTAAATAGCAGTTAGTTGTAATACCTCATCGAACAAAACTTGTGCCATAGAAATGGCACCACCGGGGAAGTATGGGTTGTAGTTCTGTCCCTCACGCAGTATGACCCCAGCTGGTGCTTCCATGTAACCCGTCAGGAGAGCGAAGATGTAATCCTCGCCGCCCTTACGACCAGACACTATCAAAGATAGATCCGGAGGATAGGCACCTGGGGAAAGAGTTCAACATACATTGGACAATATCATTATATTAGAGTAACTAATATATTAAACAAATATTGAACATTAAGTAGAAAGATTAAGATAACTACATATCATTCAGAAAAACAATTATTTCTGCCCCAGAACAACGTTATCACTCTGTGGTTAATAGTTGAAAAGTAAGTCATCAATAATTAGTTAAGTTGTTGTAAAGCATTAAATATCCTAATGTATTGTTTATTAAAAAAAATAGGAATTAAAATTATTGTTTATGGTCTTATTTACACACTTTGTATTATTTTCCTTGACTTGTGTATGCAGATAATTCATTAGGTAGTTGAAATTTAAAAAGCAAGTAAATTTTTTTAATTTTACATCAAAGAAAATAAGTCAAGATTTTTTTTATCGGTTAGCTTTTAAGCAACTACTTAATAAATGTAATATTGAAATATATTTTGTATTGCATAATGTGTTTTTTTTTTTTGTATACCGTTGTTAGCAGCTCGAGCTGCATTTTCATTGGGGTATGGTGATGGGAAGTAGTCGGATAGTTTTCCTGGACGTTCAAAATAGTTGCCCTCCTCATCAGGACCGTCCTTAATCATGACCTTAACAGAAAATGATAAATATGAGATCATATGTCATTTATAAATAAATACACACACACACACACATATATATATATTTATATTTCTACTGTTAAATTCTAACTTAATTGCTTTGGAATTTATTATATGGTACTACTTCTAATTAGTTTAATGACAAACACATTTATTCCTAGTACGACCTGGAACTATTATTTTATACAAGATTACGTTTTTCATAATTTGTATATTGCGTTTTTGGATCCTGTCTAAATAGCTTATAATAAAACTATTTTAATAACTTTCAGACAGACAGTCTTACATTAACGAGCCTTGGATTTAGCTGAAGTTCTGTGAGTAAAACATTTAATTCAATTTAAGTACCTCAGCAGCTTCTGCCTTTGCCTCCTCCTCAGTATGGCTCACATTGACTAAGTTACGGTATGCAATGTACTGTAAAGAGTGGCAAGCCTTGCATACTTGCTTGTAAACTTCATAACCTCGGCGAATACTATAATAAAGAAATACAAAATAAATGACTTAAGAAAAATCACAATATTTCTCTGTTTGGTACATATTAAACAATTTGAATTTGGAATCATTATTAGAGTGATATTAGAACAATTAGTTGACCTGGCATGATCAAGAGATTGGAACCATCCATTGTGGCTCCAAGGCTGGTGGTAGGGATGTGCTTCCGTGCCTGAAGCCTGTACCGACTGTTCCAATGCAAACAGTAAGGCACCCACACCTCCCGCACCCACACCTAATGTGGTCAACCACTGGAATAATGATTATATGTTATTTGTATTATTTACCAACATTCCAATTTTGTACTTATGCTTTAATTAAAATTTGAGTGGAAAATTTATCAAGACAACTTCAGTGATATTTGAGTTCAGTTGCCTATACCAATGAAGCTATCATAAACCAATATTTCAATTTATTATTAATACCCTAAAATATTAAGTCTACATAATTGATTCTTATATTAATATGATATGTTTAAATACTTTGAAACATATTTTAGAGAAATTAAACATGTCTTAAGAGTGTATATGTAGTTTTTTAATCACTGCAGATAAGAAGTTGCAGTATTTCTGTCACAGATGTATTGGCATGTGTGGGTTGAACTGTTTATCAGATATATTTTCCTTAATCACTGTAATGTATTTTAGATGACAAATACATAGCTTTTGTGACAATAGAATAATTTATTTTAAAATATATTTAAGATATTATTTTTGCTATATTTTGTTAAATAAATAGATATATGTATAATACAGCAATAAATAAACAGCAATTAAAAATTTAAATATTAGAAAGAAAATGAAGAGCACTTATATTTCATTTTAATACAAAATTTCCTTTCTAACATAATCAAAGAAGTATTATAATTGATACTTACCAATTTCCTACTCTTAGTCCATGCATGAGCATTAGTGGACAGCTGACAAATCTGCAAAGGACGATTACATTAGTTTTCTTTACTTGTTACATAATGTTGAGAAGGTTATGCTTCGCCCTCGAAATTTTCTTTAAAATTAAACGATGACTTTTCTTCTCTTCACTAGCAGCATCCACTTTTTTAATTAAACACGATTTTAATTGTAAAAATTGTACTTTTTATTATGAAATACACAAGGTCCATCGATACTAAAACTGATGAAAATTTTGTATTACAAATAGGGTTATCACTTTCCTAGTTGAAACTAATATAGCAAGGGAATATTTAATGATTATATATAGACGGAAAGTACCTGGGGAGCCACTATCCCATATTTTTGCAAAAGTCGTGCCCCACAAATCCTGCCTACGGCGGCCGCCATGATAGTAAAACGTCGGAATGAAAGACTATTTGACTGACATCTGCAAAATCCAATCTTGCCGCACTTCAGAATGTTTTGAAAAAAATGAAAAAAACATATTCTATACAATTTATAATGATTAAAAATTTTAATTCTATTATATAACTGATAAATTCAGAAAAAATAGAAAAAAAAGTTTTTTTAATAATTAAACTTACTAACTTCTATAATTATTCTTTGTAATATTTTGTGTTTTAATCTTCATTTCAGTGTATAAATTCTGTCAATGCCAACATGAGCTATGGAGTATGGCATGAAATGTTTTTTCATTTGAAATTTTAAAAAATCTCGAAATTTTACAAAGATCATAATAATTATAATATTAATTTAAAGCTTATGCAATTATTACAATTATAAAATTTTATGGCTTCAATATTATAGAATGTTTTTATGTGCACTGGTTACATGTTAATTAAATATTTATTTAAAGTTCGTATTTCTGTAGTGGTGTCTATATTTAAGAGGTAAGAACCCAAAGTAGAAAGCTTACACTACCTTAATTATATAAGAAGCTTGTAATCAATTTCAATTATATCAGTGAATTTTATACTATAAAATTCAATTTGATTTCAAATAAATTAAACATATTTTGCAGGTTAGAAAGCTCTACAGCGTCGAAGATGCAGGTATTTACGCAAAAACGGAACCCAATCACTGGCGGTACGGAATGGGACGTGCAGCACGAAGATTATGATTATCACCAGGAGATAGCACGTTCAGCATTCGCTGATATGTTGCATGATACTGAGAGAAATAAGAAGTATCAAAGGGCCTTACAGTTGGCAATAGAAAAGATGCACAATCTTGGCAAGAAGGCTAATGTATTGGATATAGGTAAGTTTTATTTTCCACAAATGATCCATGTCAAAAAAAATTATGATAAAAAATAATGATTATGTAAATAGTTTTCTGAAAATAATTTTTCGTTTTGTTTAAATTTTTTCAGGCACTGGAACAGGACTACTATCCATTATGGCAGCAAGGGCTGGAGCTGACAGTATAGTCGCATGTGAGGCCTTTAAACCAATGGCAGAATGCTGTATTAAAATCCTTGAATGTAATGGAGTGAAACACAAAATAAAAGTTATCCCTAAGAGGTCAACGGAACTCACTGTGGGAGAAGATGGAGATATGAAGGAAAAAGCTAATATATTAGTCACAGAGGTGTTTGATACTGAACTAATCGGAGAAGGTATTAACAAAGCTATTAGAGTCACTTAGTGTGTTTCCAACACTCAATAATATTAGTGTTCCGTATTAGTTATACTTGGTTGGTATTGTTAAATAATGATATGATCTCAAGTGTAATGAAGGTAGATCACTTTATAGTTTATTATATTAGGTCCTGTGATCCAGTCTAGCTACTTAGCACAATACAGATACTATGAATTTAACATAGTTTTATTGAATACTAAATTTAGATATGCCTGTGTAATATAAATTATTTTCCAGGTGCAATTTCTACATTTACACATGCACACAAATTTTTACTTGAAGAAGACTGTATTGTGATTCCTGACTCGGCAGTAATATATGCTCAAGTTGTTGAATGTCCTACACTTCAGAAATGGAATAGACTTAATGACTTAGCTGATGAAGATCTACAAATAATTTTACGAACACCTCTAAAAGTATGTGAAATTTGTACTATTGTTTGACAAGTAATGTTTTAAAATTAAATCTAGGTTTAGTGTGACTGGAAATCATATTGATATTTAAGATTTTCATAAGTACACATTTACATGATCGTATTTAAATTTTTTCTGCCCTCATCACGATCGCTGTAAAATACTGATTCTTCTTTGTCGCAAGAGACTATGTAGACTCATCGTGGTTATCACATATCAGTGATCCGTGATACATGATGACTTTCATGGGAAGAGATAGTTGTAGTGCTTTCCCCTTGCCTTCTGTACCAGCACTTTTTTGGGGTTTTTTAGACTCCAAGGTTTGCTGTAGCGTGTTCCAGCCAGTGGTGTCAAATACTCTTAGAAAGTACATATGACTCGGAAAAGATCACATTGGTACTTGTCAGGTTTCGAGAACTCGCGCCCTCACGTATGAGAGGCGGGCCTTTTAACCTTCAGGCCACCACGACTTTTTAAAAATACTGATATATTGGCAAAAATATAAAATAATATAAGAAATTCCATAGTATGTCCAAACAAATTGTTTACTAATTTAAATGCAAATTGCCTGGCTACCTCTGGTTTGATCTTCAGGAAATTGCATATTGTGGCTTTGTTTTCATGAAAGCTTTATTAAAATTGATACTTTATGTGTATAACAGGATAAGCAAAAAATATTTGCCCAATAACCTGTCTTGTCTGAAATTATTCAAATACAGTCTTATTCTTAGTCAAGTTTTTTTTCTTATTGTAAAACTTCAGATGAAAGATTGCGCTGGATCGGCCGCAGTTCACGATCTCCAGCTCTCCCAGCTGCCTCGTTTGGCTTTTAAGGAGTTGTCTGATCAAATACCAATCTTTTATTACGATTGGTCTGGCCGTTCACCAATCGACAGAAACAGAACAGTGAAACAACAGTTTGTTGTCACAAACACTGGCATAGCACAAATAGTTTTTATGTGGTGGGAGTTGAATATGGACACCGAAGGTATTAATAAATTTAAACATATGAATTTATAATTGTAAAATGTCTATTGACAACTGACTTCGAAAATTAGTTTAAACTATTTTTATTCTCTCTTATCTTCTTTTGCTATGAACCAAAATCTTATCAGTGTCATGCAAAGATTAAAATTAAGAATTTAATGTGTTCATATATAAGAAATTCTAAATAAAGGTTTAGCGTATTAATCCTTACATACATAGGGTTGAATGAGAAATATATGAACTATGTTTATAAAATACAGGAATTGTAACATTTTTTTAACTTTTTTAATTTATTTCATACAATAGTTTCCTATTTCGCAAGAGATAGAATTGAAATTCTTTCCCTGGAAACTTGTACATTGACACATTTCCTCAAGTTAAAAGTTGAATGAATTTTATTAAGTCCAGACTATTACATAATACAATTTACCTCATCTTCATAAACAAGCTCAGTATGTATTCTGAAATAATTATGTTAAATTTTCAATGACTAGTTTTTTTTAATATTTTTTAGGTAAAATATGCCTAAGTTGCGCGCCATGGTGGGCGCATCCTGATGTGAATTTATCCTGTGAAAGACCACAAGATTCGATCCCTTGGCGCGACCATTGGATGCAAGCTGTGTATTACTTACCAAAAGACATAACCGTCCAAAAAGGCTCCGAGCTGTCCTTGGTGTCCTGTCAAGACGAATACTCCTTATGGTTTTATGTTGACGACGGCAAAACCGTGTACAAAAATTATAAAAGACCTATCTGTGAATGTGGTATACATATGGCGTTGTCAAGAACACATGTGTCCTATCTCAACGATGGTAGGAGAAGTAAAAGGTTTTTGGCACAGTTGAGGGAAGATTTACACAAAGACGCTGTGGTTTTAGACTTAAATGGGAGCAGTTTTATTGGTCTGGCTTCAAGTAGAATGGGAGCTAAAACTGTATATGTACTGGAAAATTCCAATCTGAATATATCAATTTTAAATGACTATATAAAGGAAAATGATTTACAAAATGTACAGATCATATCGGAGGTCACAGATGATATTTTGAATAGTGTAACAAATGTCATAGGTGATCCTAATTTCAGTAGCGCTATATTGCCATGGGAGAATCTGAAGATTGCATATTTATTATACAAATATAGAAGTAAATTAAGGGATAGTGTTGTCATAATGCCAGATTGTTGTGAGTTCTGGGCTATGCCGGTTGAGTTTCAAGATTTACACAAAATAAGAATACCATTGAATAAATGCGAAGGTATCGATATGACGATATTCGATAATCTCGTTGAGGTGCGGCCAACACTATATTTTACACAATTCTTTTTCAGTAAACTTATTATAAGTTTCTTCTGTGATGTCTTTCCCTATGGCCTCCAAGTGGTAGCAAAAAAAGTTTGAATAAGAAATGCTATCAAAAAAAAAATCTCAAGTTAAATAACTTTAATCCGACATATTTAGTAATATTGGAAATTAAAATATTCTAATTAATTCAAAATCAATTCCTAACATAGATATTAAACGAGAACCTTCATAAATAATATATACCAAATCCCAATTACAGTTTATCCTTGGATGTCCAGTACGGCCTGATGTCTAATACTAATATAATTATAATTCCAGAGTTCCCGTATCATAAGTGACGCGGATATCGAGGCGCAGCCTCTATGGGAGTACCCGTGTATATGTCGTGGGGAGGCGCGAAAAATTATTGAACTTAACATGTCAGATCTCAAACCCACGATCGCATCTGATGGGACTTATAAAGTTAGGTTTGTGAAAATATAAATAAATATATATATATTTGTGACATGTTTAATATATACAGCCATAGTGAAAACTCAGTGGACTTAAAACTTCTTTTTGTAAAATAATTCTATTTCTTTATTATTTATTTGGGATTCACGATAATTGTATAATTAACCAAATTAAATAAAACAGGTAGATGTTTCCAATCCGTTAAATTATTTTTGCCTTAGACATATCTTTTTTTTTTTTGCTATCAATAATTTATCTGTTGTTAGTACCATTTGAATATGTAAGACATGAAAATTAAATTTTTCACTAATGATAACATTAGATTTCCATATATTTTTAATATTTACAGATCCCAACTATTTGGATTGTATTTAATAAAGCTAATATTAATGAAAAGAAAATATCTTTAGCTTTATTTATTTTTTATAAAAATCATTTGTATCAATTCAGATTTTAACACAACATTTTTATGAGCAATAGTAAATTTGTTTGATCTCAATAAATTCAATTGTATTAAATGACATTGAAAACAAAGATGTGCAAAATTAAATTGAATTATTTTATTTTCAGTGATAATGAAGATAATGATGCAAATCCAGTTAATGGTTTTGCCATATGGTCGGTGTGGAGAGTTGGTGGGAAACCTATCAGTAGTGGCCCAATAGATTGGCCGAATGTTGGTCAAAGAGTTGTTTGGGACATGCATACAAGACAGGCTGTTAAAATATTAGTTAGTATTATATTAATATGATAATAAAACAGTTATGTTTATTATACTTGAACAGTATTAAGCTATTCACAAAATTATATATTAAAATCATTTGGAAATTGTGGTTCTGATAGTAATTTTTTTAAACAAACTTATAAAGACAACACAGTATCATACAATATATTTTAAAAGTGTAAAAATATCTGTAGCTTTGAACATTTGTTCATCGTTATTTGAGTCCAAGGAAAATATAGGTCTTAATTATATCTACACAGTGTGAGGGTAGTCAGATATAAAATTGATTTTAAAGTGCTTTAAAAATCTTGTACAATTTCCTGAACTAAAGTGTCTGAAATATCTACAAGTGCCGTGCCTGTGCCAGTCGATATAAGATTGTTTTTTATTTCACAGAAAAAATCCAGCTCAATAAATTCTGCGGACAAGTGGAACTACCAAGTGGCTTGTGATTTAAAGACTGGAGAGTTCAGCCTTAACATCAATTGGGAACAATAATGGTCCACAAACATAATATATGTATAATTGTACTCGGTCACTTTGTTTCATTTTTAACATAACTGCAATGTTTTCTCATAGTAATTTTAGTATGATAAAAGTTAAGAAGCTGTGGATTGACAGTTCAAGTAGAATTTAATCACAAACAGCCAAAGTAACAAACTTGCAACAGTAAAGTTATGAATATCATTTCATCTCAACATCATTCTTTAAAAAAATATATAATAAATCCAAAAATTTGTGTTTCGCGAATTTTTGACGTTTGAATATTACTATTATATACAATATATGGGTACGCAATAAATATAGCGATTTCCATAGTTATTATATAACATAGAATTAGACCACCGCAGTGTTGACATATAAATTCATACAAAAAACGCAGGCCGTTATCAAAGATCCGACGTGTGTTCACAGAACTCCGTAAAAAGATCGGACGTTAAAATATGGTAACTAGAAACTAGCATCACCTACCGCAGTACCTTTAAAAACTTAATAGCAACTTAGTAATTCCGTACTCGTATTTCAAGAACGCTTTTTGTGTCGTCTTCACGCAATCTCATTATACTGTCGGGAACTCACACGATTAATTAATTATTTATGGCTTATTAGAAAATCAACTTCGGATCGAGCCTCGGATGTGGATTCAATCTGTTGTAACGGATACGTTTTTGTTTCCGACATTATCTGTAATGCTGGAACACATGGCGTTTTTGTTGTGTGGTTGATGTTTACTGTTGACAGCGAATAATGGTTTAAAAGAAAAAAAATATGCACAGACAAAAAAACATTCACCTACACTACAAAGTTCGTAAAAAAATATATTTTTAATTCCCTTTAAGTGTTGTTAGTATTCACGCAATTTATTTTTGCTGTGATAATAATTCACACATGATTCAATCATAAGGATCTCAGATCGTGATGCCATAATGAATAAGAGGATGTCTGTCGAATTCAAATTAAATGTGACTTAATCTCGGTCATGACTTGAGTGGGTTTGAAGAAACAAAATGTATTAGTTTTATAACAAATACAGGAGATGACTTGCAGTTTGTTTCCATTATGTAGAATAAGTGTTATAAAAAGTAGATTGGTATGTATGTGTTAAGTAATTATATATTTAACTTTTAATGGAGTAAATGACTTGTGATTGAATAATACTCTCATGTGAGTGAAGATACCACCAGTTATGATCAAAATTGTTAAGGTTTATATTGTGTACGAGATCGTTGGCGGTTATTTCCTGTTTGTATGTGGTCCAGTCCGTCAGTCAAGTATTATGGATAAGGGCTGATGAAGACGCGTTTTTGTATTTTCTCGTGTTGAATGCCGCTTAGAGCAAGAAAACAAGTTTTGCGCTTACCGTTTACCTCAAATAGTTTTTTTCTTAAAATCGATTCCTTACGTAGAATATTTTTATAAGTCCCTGTAGTTATAAATTGTTGCTATTTATAAAATGTACTGTTTTTTTTGTTTGGATCCGTTCTCATCTAGAGATAATTCAGCATAGTTTTAGGAATATCTCTTTCATATATCATTCGATGTTGCAGTGAATTTGAAATAGATGGTTACTTTTTCATAAAAAGCATTAATTTGAATTCAGAGATAGTAAAATTAGTTACCGTGATCCAAGGATTAATTTTTATAGCTATTTTATCATATAACGAATATCTAGTTGACACTATAAATATTAACGAACTTTTTTCTGCCAAAGGCAGGTTACATTTGTATACATATTACAAGAACCAAATGCACATAGAATATTCGACATAAAATAGGACATTATGAGAGGAATAAAAAAACAATAAAGGCATGTGGTCTTGTGATGTTATTCTTTCTCCAACCTAAACAATTAACAATAGGAATCTAAAGAGAATTACCGAAACAAGGTCGTTTGAACGACTGCCTGTTCGTATATTTATAATAATTATAGTTTTTAAAAATAGTTACACAGATATTTTTATGTATATAAGTTTCACAACTATGAGACAAAACATCTTAGCTTTCCATGGATTCACCGTGCGGGTGCCGGATCCATCGCGTTGCAGGGAGATGAACTTTAACAGTACTTGGGACTTGCGACCCAGGGTAGGTTCCACGTTCCAAGCTCTTCCTCTACCTGACCAAATTTGAAAGGAACCTACTGGGGCTGCATCCAAAGTCCTTTCCAAGAATGGATTGATATTAGTTCTGGACAGGCCCAAGTCTTTTAGTAGGTTGTAGGGATATTGAGCCGTTATACCTCTCGCTCCCACTTCTACCGCGTACAAATCCACGACGAACCTATTTCGAGTGAGTTCGTTAGTGAGCTCGTAATATTTATTGACCTTGATGGTTTGGTCTTTGAGGATCTTGGTTTCCCAAGGAACCGTAAGCTGTATTAACACAACACGCTTTAAAATTCGTTAATACAGAAATATGTCAGGTCTGGACGCCGACTTAGAAATAATTGTATTTAATATTATATGAAAATATTTAAGACTGAAGATTGAATTAGAAAAAATAATAAGACGAAGACTTTTAACAAAGCTAAGTGTGAGTTCCAGCCATAATGGACATTGAAAAGATTTAACTTACACATGGATGCCCTCTACACATAAAAATAAATATTTCGTTTGTAACTTAATTAGCACTAATCACTTAGGATCATAGAGTATAAAATGTTTGTCTATAATTTTCTAGTTAATGGATTGAATAAATTAAGGGCCTTAGAATGAATTCCCGTCGTCTATCTTAATACCGACCGTTTGAAGGACATACGTCCAAAACCCTATTATGGTAAAAAAATAAGATAGAAATTTGGGTGTTGAAATTAAAGTTGTACTAAGGATACAAATGGGTTTTCGTTTTTTGATTTATAGTTTTGTTATACTTGTGGTGTGTGGAAACTGGAGGCACAGATATTATTACAATTGTCATTAAATAATTTATCAATCAATCGAGTTGGTATGCTAATATAAATTTTATTTTATTCTCAATATTTTTAAAGTAGTAACCTTTTTGATATACATTCAAAAGTATTATTTCTTAATCTTAATTTATTTAATAATTAATAACAAATAAAAATTTACATTATCTATAATTTATTATCTGTATCATCGTGTTGAAAATTCATGATCTCGAAAGACATCATCGCTATGAATGGCGACGAAAAAATAAAAATGGAATGATATAACTAAGAAATAAATTAAAAGTCTATGAAGACCAGTCGTCATTTATGAATGACAGGCAATAAATCTAATTTACAGATCTAATAGACTCATGTGAAAGTGCTTTTTACTTCTTTTGTATCAGTGAGTTTTTTTATTATATTTTTTATGATCAAACTAGTCGATCCTGTAGTTGTTAATTGGTATTTTGTTGATCATATTATGTGGTATTTATATTTAATAAGATCCAGTCCGTTCTTGTTATAATTAGCAACAAATCTTTCCAAATAAAATATTAAAAGTTCCAGAAAACGGCAAATCATATTTTATGACAAATATTTAAAGACTGGTATGCTATGTCCAAAAATTTTATAAATTGTTCAGTTGTCTCACTTGTTAAGTTATTCAATTCAACAGCATTTATTTAATATTAAATTAAAAAAAAAACATTTGAAATTTTCTTTCTGGTCTATATCTTAAAATAAAAATGAAAAAAATATATCTATCATGAAGAGTTAAAAACTAACATATACTAAGATTTAGCAATTGATTAACTAAAGGGTTTTGTAATATTGAATCATTTTGCGCTTTTAATATCAAGAATATTTACATCTTGCACAGTGTCGAAACTCGACATCACCAAATAACCGCCGTGGGCTGGTGTATTCAATTTATAAAGCTGAGGTCGTGCCTGTAGCGGTGTCAAAGGTTAATCGGAGGCTTGATGACCGTCACATTGAAAGCGAACTATTGTCGTACAACACTGTGCAATGAGTTGACCATAGACGTAAATCTCGTATATATCTGATAGTAAGATCTCACAGCCATACAATAAATAATTAACCGTTTGAACGGCCGTCTCTGTATATTGTATATGACAAGAAATTATTTGACTATTAAATAAATACGTATGTATTGATGGTTATTTACTTATTATGTAAACGGATGCCGAAGATTATGTTTATAAATTAAATTGTTTTAATCAATATAATTTTATCCTATATACCTATATATTTTTCTAACAGAAATAAAAGTACGTTTAATATAAGACAACCTAAATAGTTATATATCGAGTAAGTAATGTTAAGGCCTAAAGATTAAACAAATCTTTTCTTAGTTTCTTTGTCCATTTTTGGAATGGCTGATTCGATTTTGATGTTCATTCATCGAACCGGAAATCCTTTAAGAAATTAGTTAAAAACTAAATAATTATATCTAAGCTTATAACTCCGTGTCTGAAATTAAAATAAGCCTATTTAAAGTCATTCAAGTACTCAGAAAATAATGATAGCAAAGAAACGAAAATTAACATATATAAGTAAAATCACGAAAAGCGATATTACATTATATATGTGAAATTTTATTTTGACGGCGAATAAAGTAATGTTTACGTTCCACTGTAAATATTACTCTTTGAAAAAGAAAGACACAAATATTAAGACATAAAAACCTCCTTCGATTGATTCCACTCACGAGTCACGATGGAACTGTCTCCTGTCAACGGATCTCTATTTGGACATAACTTTTAACGATGGTGATGTGGTATAAAAATTTATTTTTATGGCAACATCCGTGTGTTTAAAAACGTCTCGTTTGAAATGAATCTCAACAGGAGGTCGGACAGAGCGCATCTTAATCGATCGCAAATAGATCTTGTAGAAATAATGAGATTTTATTATTAGATATTATCTATAAGTTATCGGTGTTTACTTGAATTAATATTAAATAAATATAAGTGACCTATATTATTATCATGTATGAATTGCTATGCATTAGCAATTAAATACAAACAAAAGGTCAGTGGATTTAATAAATAACATCGTTTAACAGTAATGAAGGTGGTTCAATAAAATCTTAGATTGTGTCTTATGTTAGCTCACTTTACGCTGTGTTTGTGGATTGTTTTCATTATTTACGTACATAAATGTATTGCAATAACATTATTATAGTAAACTATAGGTTAGCGGTTAAACAGCACATTCGGGTAATGACTTAATAATAGTTTTTCAATGTAAGCGTATCGTAAATTATGGATCTTAGATGAAACAATAAAACGTACTTGGGTTTAAAAAAAAATTATGAAAACCGACTTTGAAATTTGATATTTTACAATATTATATATTGTTTATAATAAACTTAATATTAAAGTCCGACATTATATTAAAATATAACTGTATATGCAACTTAAATCTTATTTATCTGTAAGAAAATGTTTCTTGTCTCATAAAATTTGCTAGTGTTTGGTTGAAAATCCTAAGTTTACACGAACTTGGGAATAGTTTAAGAGGTTATCAGATTTATGCAGGTGTAAATAAAATTCTAATCTTACACAATTCCTAAATCACGTCGCAATAATATTACACGTATTGAGTGTCCGAGGAAATTGTCAGGAATTCGAATTCACGAAATCGGAATATTCATTGATTTCAAATTTAATTTAATATGAAAATTTACATTTCATTGTTTTTTTTAATAACAAATTCCATCACATGAAATCCTGGGAAATACACAAAATTTGAATGTTTGTTCTTTGTTTATAACAGAAAAAAAATATATATAAAACACGACATGAATTTATATTTGTATACGTAAATACTTTTCTTTCATGATGAAAACAACGAAAAGTTTTGTTCTTCGTTTTCGTTTATCTTTTGTTTTCAATTAAATTTGTTTATATTAACTGCATATATCTCTGTAATGGAATAAAGTGTAATAAGGTTATAATTGCTTCAATAGCTAGTACTTGTAGCATTTTTCACCCAGACAGTTGGCTTAAGTTAGCGTTCAATACAGGTCCTAAAGAACATTTATTTTACTGTATCCTTTAGCTTGGAATTTGTAGATTATAATTTAAATTACACACTGTGTAATCTGAAATACATTTTGCTAACAGTTTGTTTATAACTTGAATCCAAAAGATTGATGTTTATATTTTATTAAATTAAATTAAATTTATATTTATATTTATCTATAATCTAAATATCTATCGAACGATGTGTTTTGAGACATGTTTAAAATAAAGAGAGCCTCTTATAAACGTCTCTGAACTCGTTCGACTCATTGTTTCTTATAAAATCTTTCTACATAAGAATTATTCAGCTGTTTTGCCTTTATCTTTCCAGTGTAAAATAATGAGCATTCATTAATTTTGTGAGCGAAATACTGTAGTAACCTGTTATTATGATTTATTATTATTGATGCCTTTAATACTGTAGCTCGTATGTCCATATCCAGATGATATTCTAACCAGATTACCGTCTTTACTGTTTTAACAATAAAGACCACAATAATAGTTGTTAAACCTCGCATTTATTCCAAGCCCGATTGATTTTATCAATGCCGTGTAAGGAAATGGCTGTAATTATATATTTAATCATATTGATTACGCTAAACCGTGGATGTATAATTATATTTAACTAGATATCGAAGTAATATCAAAGATTTTATGTTGACGGATTGAAATATTTGCTTCGTGACTCGTTGTTTTAGAGTTCTGTGTGAACCGCACCTATTGTACAATATCGAGAATTAGAGATGTTCATGTTGTTTACTTTTTAAATTACATAAGGTGGACGATTGGATATAACTTGAGATAATTAAGAGATCTTTTAGTAATAAATAAGTTTTTACGCCTTTTTCAGATCTAGAATTCATAATTAAATTTAGAAAAGTTTTAAGTGAAAGCATTTTATATTGCTTTTATATGACATCTAATATCATATCACAATCAATATAATAGTCATACTGAATTGTTTAAACTCTAAAAAATATTCTCATCGCTGTTGATGTGTATTTATGAAAAGAAGTACATTACTAAATTTATATTATCATAAAAAAAAAATCGTTGCAATTTATTTGCTATGCAACAAAAATAATATTTGAACATAATATGTAACTGTTTTATTTTATGTGAGAAAGTCATAAAATTTTCTCTACAATATATTGTACATAAAACGAATGCATCTGGTTATATAAAATAGTAATTGGCCTGTTCAATGAGTTGACAATTTCGCTTCACAGCAATTATATGTGACAAGGAGATCTTAAAATGTGTAAGCAGATGCCCTAAGCTTAGTTTATAATGTAGTTGACCAATTAAATGTATAACTAATATATTAATGAGCAGAGCTTAAAGGTAATAATGTTGTACAATTATTTTTGTACATTAATATCACCATGTACTAGGCGACTGTTAATTCTAATAACATTGAACCAGAACATTAATAAAATTAATGCAATTATTATCATAATAAAGAACAAGATATAACGTGTCATGACATGAATTCTTGTCCTAAACGTGTAGGAGTGTCATTAGCTTTGTCGGGTGCGCAGGCGCATGTGAGCCCGCGGCGAAACGAGCGAGATGCTGTAATTGATACAAATTATACACTAGATATTAACATGTACAGAACACTGAACAATGGTAAGTACATTAAAACGGATAAAAAATTACTTATAATTATGTATATAGGAGCTCTAGATACGAGGCAAGGCTATCGTCAAATTTAAATTGACAGTAGAAACTGATTTACTACCTGCCTATTATTATAATTAATCGCCTGTGTAAGGTATTTTGGAACGGTTTTCATATAATTTGCACAAATTTACAGTTAACTCGTATTAGAATCGAGTCTTGTGTTTTTGCGATATCTTGCGAATGTTTCTCAATAGTTCGTATAAACTTTAAGGCAATTAGCGGCGCCGCGTTGATGAAACATCACTGAACACCGCTAATTTGGCTTTGGTTTCACTTCATAGAATGTTGGATTGATAAATCTTTGGTAGAACTAAACTTTAATTGATGTTCATTGGTTTGATCTCAGTTTATCATTTTACTTAAAACCTCTAAAATACTTTAGGAATTGTATTTATATACATCTTTGTTGAATGTGGAATTTAAATCACACACGTGTGTATTCAAATAATATCGCAATGCTATCTTCTACGATATATTAAATACAATAAGATATTCATCATTTGTTTTAATTTATTAATATATTATTGTGACAAATAAGACAAAAGCGTGATTGTAATAATGTTAATAGCCGACATTTTGAAAGCGTGACTTGACTTAAATAAATGTATATAGTGTTTGCGGTCGCTACTAAATCCATTCCTCATATTGTCCAATTCCGTAATTCACAGCTTTAATGGAAGTAAAATTTTCATTATAAATAACTTTATAGTTGTTCGGAAAAATAACAACGAATTAAGTTTAATTCGCTTAGTTCTCAGGCAATAATTTATATAGCAAATCAAAGGCTCCTCCGATAGCGGAGACCTCGTCGTCGATACATCGTTTATAAATGGCATTTTTTTAAGTGGACCGGAAATTCTCAGCGATCCGTTCACTTGATAGATTCCACACACTTCCCTTTCGCAATGGTTCGGATAATTAACTTTGTGTTGCCTCTGGCTACTGAGGCTTCAAGATAGCAAAACAGAATTCTTGTTCCGTTGCATTTGCTTATTGAGTAAACGTAAATATTCATTTAAATTAACAATTTTCTATATTCATTTAACTGTCACTGATTGAATCTGCTGATCGTTTAACATATGCCTAATATATATATATATATATAGTTTGTATAATTAAGGAAGAATAGATTGCATATCCTATATTTTGTGTTTTATATATACTTTAGCCTATAATTTAGCCAATTTTAGTTATTCAATAGTATAACCATGATTGTAACTATAGATAAACAAGAGGAAAAAAAAAAAATTGCCGACAAATGATTATTCATTCATCCTTAGGAATTGGTATTGCTAGTGACCCAATTATAACTTTTTTCTATTTTCTGTTTTCATGTCATATGTACAAACCCTTGCCTAAATTTTGTTAAATAATTAAAAAGGATCATAAAAATATACACAAAGAGGTTTCCTGTGAAGTTCGAAAATATATTCTGTGATGCGGAAGGAGAAGCTTGGCTGTTTTTTTATTCATTGAGTAAAACAGCCTCAGGCCATAACACAGGTATTTTTTGTCGTCTATTATTTCGTAAAGCAGCTACGGCAGGTACATAGTGTATTTGTGACAGAAATGGACAAAAAATATATTATTATAGTCAGATATTTTATTATCAATTTATATATTTTCGTCGGTTATTTAAGCTGTTATGCAACAATACATAATGCGTGTTAGAATATTTGTATTCTGCAGGTACTCCCTCGTGACATCCGACCCATTCTAAGGGTTCTACGTTTAGGAATGCTCAAAATCGAACTATTTCAGCCGATATTTTTCAAAACTTGCAACCTTTTTCTCAATCTGTTGTGCCTATGCTATTTTAAAAATGCATCGCAGTTGTGTTCACGTGGAATAATAGATATAAAATCGACGGTTTGTAGGCTGAGTGTTCGAATATACAAAATACTTATGACGTTATAATGATACTTTGAATATTGGTAACCTCTGAGTATACGCACTCGCACTGCATTAATATATTTTATATATGTTATAGGTTTTAAAAACACGTTAAGTATAGGAATTGATGTGTTTGTTATAACTAACTCTTTGTTAAGCTTCACAATAACTTATTAGTAACATATAAAATATGCAATGAAAACTATATACAGTATGTATATTAAGTCATCAATCAAGTCATTAATCATTTTATAAATTAAGTCATTATTTTTAAATAATAGTTGCAATTTATCTCCTCCCCACACAGGTAGTTGGTAAAAAGGCCGAATATTCTAATTTCATTTTGGTGGCTGTTAAATAAAGACTAATGTGCCACAGACGATACGTATTAAAAATGCAATTACTTTACAGACTAAATAAAAATTTAAAAATAGATTTTTATAACATTTATTTACAATCTAATATAAATAATCTTTATGTATAGAGTTTATGATTGCACATTTTATTAAACTATTTATTATATATACTTAAACATGAAAAAATATAAAAGATTACTATCCTGTCTTTATAACATGTGATTTGTCAATCGTAAATGCTGTACAAGGTTTTAATGTGAATGCAATAATGGAAACATTCATTCGTTAAATGTATGTGTGTATTCGACTATTGCAATTTATTTTGCAAAATTATTGAAGAAATTCTAATGTAATCGTCAATGAGTTATGGCATTCATAAAACTACAAATTGCCATACGACGTTAGAAACCAGAGAATTGACACGGCATACATTTCATCTCGTAATTTATATCTTAATAATACACATCAATAACAATTGAGGAACATCATTAATTGAAAACTTACGACATTACTATTATGCCATTTATATTTATTAAAATTTACAAGAAAATTTTTAATTTTAGTGTTCAAATTAGCGTGCGGTTTTGAAGTTCGTTAAATGAGAATTTTACAATTGCTTTTTTTTTACTATTGTCCGTTTTATTGCATTCCATTGCAAGTAAGTGGAAACTTTTAATAATTAAAGTTTGTCATTTCGATTTAGCGGCGATCCTTTCACAGATGTGATATATAATAGGTATAAATTAAATGCTAACATCAATAAATCGTTTATGTTATTATTACAAATGGCTTCAAAGGAGTTTATGAGCAATCGATCACGAAGTCATGATAAACGAGAGTGTTGCCAGACACCCGGCGGCTGAAATATTATATTAATTCGATGTTGCAAGTCTTGTCAACCCGTACAAACAGACAGTCGTAACTTGCGCTAAATATTATTACAGATAGCTATGACTTAGATAAAGATTAAGAAAGTTATTAATTGCAACCATTCGTGAAAACAGCTATACATATCGTTATACTCGTAATTGTCTTTACTTGTATTCCTACCAATTCGATGTATCAATTCAATCAGTGGATTGTAGAAGTACTTTTACTAAACTTTACCAATATAAATACCTACAAAGTTTTTAACAAAGTCTGAATTGACAAGATAAAAATAATCGTAAAACATTATAACCATAACCTGTTGGACTTTATTCGATATTTTTCGTGGATGAAAGTTATCAAATTGCTATAAAATGTTGCTTTGTAGGTATAAGTTTATATGATATTAAGTATCATATTCACGTGTTTATTTTTAACTCGTACATTAACTGAAAACGTAAAAATACACTAAAAACATGAAAATAAAACAAAATATGTGCTTTTCAATTCATGGTCTGTAATGCCTGTAATGCTAAAAAGGGTAAAATCTGTTAATTGACTTCTTGACGTAGGTTTGACAGTTACGTTTTGGACATTTCTAGTTTTTGTATAGGGTTTTCCATTAAGGGCGCTTGATCTTTGAAATGCAAAAAAAAATACATGTAGGAAAGATATTTGCGAAATTTTTTTTTTATTTGGAAGGTCTATCGACCCCATTATGTATGGAATATGACATCATTCAAATGACCGCCACGGCTTCGGTTGGTGGCGCGCACACGAAAGGTCCAATTTTCGATGACTCTGGCGCACAAATCGGGCTGTATTTGATCGATGGCGTGGCGTATGTTGACTTTGAGGGCATCGGTGGTTTGCGGCTTGTTGGCATAGACCTGCGACTTAAGAAAACCCCACAAGAAAAAGTCCAGCGGGGTCAAATCGCACGATCTCGGTGGCCAGTTCACGTCGCCTCCGCGCGAGATGACCATGTCCAGAAATTGCTCGTGCAGAACTTCCATCGTAGCGTGTGCTGTGTGGCACGTAGCGCCGTCCTGTTGAAACCACATGTTGTCCAGATCCATATTCTCGATTTCAGGCCAAAAGAAGTTGGTTATCATCGACCGGTATCGCTCACCATTGACGGTGACGGCCACACCATTATCGTTTTCGAAAAAATACGGACCAATCACGCCTCCGGCCCAAAATCCGCACCAAACAGTCACTTTCTGCGGGTGCATTGCCACTTGGTGAACCTCGTGTGGATTGGTCTCGTCCCAAATACGGCAATTTTGCTTGTTGACATAGCCATTCATCCAAAAATGCGCCTCGTCGCTGAAGATGATTTTTTTGCCAAAATCGGCGTCAACTTCCAACTGCTCTAATGCCCAGTCAGCGAACACACGGCGCTGTCTATGGTCATTAACCTTGAGCTCTTGGGTCAGCTGGATCTTGTACGGGTGCAGGCTCAAGTCACAACGCAAAATTCGCCAAGTTGTCGTCTGCGAAAGGCCGAGTTCCTGTGCGCGACGCGGAATTGACTGCCGCGGGTTTTCGAGGACACTGTCGCTCACAGAGGCGATATTCTCGGCAGATCTCGCGTTACGTTGACGCACGGGAACCGGCTGATTGTTAACTGACCCGGTTGACTCGAATTTGTCCACCAATCGACGGATAGTCGACTCGGCAGGACGATCATCGCGACCGTAAAACGGGCGAAGTGCGCGGAACGTTGCTCGAACTGAAGACCCATTTTCATAAAACAATTTTATGATTTGCACGTGCTGCTCGACACTGTAACCTGCCATGGTGGTTTGGGAGGACGGAATGAATATAACACACTGCATTTGACAGCTGTCACTCAAACAACATGGCCGCAATCAGCTGTCAAAGTTCAAGCGTCCCTATTGGAAAACCCCATATATTCAATTATTAGCTTCATGAGAGTTTAGCGGTCAAAAAAGGATTTATATACAATAAAAAATCCTAAATATTGTAACAATATCAAATAAATTGAAGTAAATACGAACGGTTTGTTAGCCGTAAAGAAGTTTTTTGAACGGCGTTTCAAATTGGCGTCAGAATTAAGCGTTTAAACGTTTTGAGGTTTATATAATTTTCTTAAATTTAAAACCGCCGTCGCACACATCAGCTGTTTACGTAATGACACGTGTAAGTGTATATTAATCGGCAGTCCCATGATTAATAGTGCGAGTGGCGACACGGGCGATTATATTACAAAAATAACGTTTTACGTTTAAATTACAATTTGACCGGTTTGTGTTCCAGAGAGGAATGTTTAAAATTGTTTCACATTCGATGGAAGACCAGTTGTATTAAAACAATCAAGTAAATAACGTTAACAACTAAAGTAAAGCATGCATTTTAAACTTTATTTTATATTAATGGTTGATTGCAGCTATTAGTTGGGCTAAATATGACTTATTTTTAAGTTTCTCTCCATGTTAATTGGATGCCATTTGCAATAAGGAGCAAAATTGTGAGGGAACTTTAATTATGGCGATCTTCCCACAAAAACTTAACCTTAAAATGTTAGTCAACACCCAAGCAATTCCTTCACATCTTTTCACAGCTGCTAAACGCTTTAGAGCGGTTTATTTTAAATGATTAAAAGACGAAAACGACTCCAACGATTAGGATTTTTTAACTTTTTATTAAATTCTGTTATATGTCTTAAATTAATATTGATCGTTCCTGTTTAATAAAGTATCATACACAACAATGAAACTCACATTCTTACACACACACACACACACACACACATATATATATATATATATGTAGGTACACTACGTCCTTCGTTTATTACGAGTATGTTCAATGCAGATCGTGCATTACAAGTAATTATTTATCGATACCATTAGCCGACATTAAGATCCAATGCAATTTTATAGTCTTGTATGTTACATTGAAAATTTGTACTGATTCAGTTACACACTATATGGGTACGTTATATCAATATTAATGCTTTTCGTAATCGCGTTCATAAACTTTGTAGTTATCAGTAAGCAGGAGGCTACTTAATGTGTCCTTTTACTTAGTACAGTAATAAAATGATCCTTTATCCATTGTAAGGCACTTTAATTAATGTTTTGCTATTCATGTTTATTTTATTTTTTTAATTATTGCCAGTCCCAAACGCGTCTGTTTACTTGAATTCTAGTTGAAGGAATTTTGAAAATTAATTTTTGATAGTATTAGTACCATTTAGGTGCTAAAATATTATCATTAATCGTCCATGTGAAAAAAAAAGTTTTAATCAGAATGGTAGATGCTCAAAAACAGAAAATTTGAGATTGCCTTAATATAAGACAGAGGAACATTGTTATTTTTATGGATTACTTCTTTTCGTCTCCACTGTATGATCTCTTCATTAGTCCACGATAAAAAAATAACTATTTTTGTAAGTATCATTTACAAAACAGTTATAATGTTACCATGAATGATTACATTAGGAAAATCATAGTTTAGGAGGTTTGTTTTGGCTCTAATGTAAAAATGGTTACCGTATTTATCTGATGACCTATTGATTTTCTAAGATCTTTTTGAACACAAGGCGGGATAACCACAAGCCCAGCCGGGAAACTGGCTGGAAGAGGCTACAGCAAGCCTTGGGGTCTAAATAGCCCCAAGAAGTGCTTGTGCAGAAGGCAAGGGGAAACCACTGCAACTATCTTCCCAAGAAAATTATCATGCATAAGTATCACTGATACGTGATGGCCATGACGAGTCTGCAAAGACTCTTGCGACGATGATGATGATTTGAAGACATATTGAGGGTTCTAGAAGACTTGTGGTGTTAATTGGAAGTTAAAATTAAAGGTCATGAAAACTGAATTATTAAAACGAACCTTGTAAATCTTGTAAATAATTACTAATAGCTTTTGTATTCAAATCATTATGGTTTTGTAACATTGACTTATAATGTAGGCGTTGATATTTCAAACATGTTCGGTTTTAAGGTTGTTTCTGACTGTCTTTAGCGGTTTTCTAATGTTCGATTTATAATAGTGTACACATTACCTTATAACGTGTTATATGACAGCCGACAATTAAATTACACCATGTTTACAAGGTTAAATTGTGCTTGAATACAACATTGTATCTTTATATTATAGTTGCACTATTTTGAACAACTTTAACTGATAGTTTGAGATGACTTTTCCTCCTTTTCTATTGAGATAAAGTTTCAGTTAAATGTATTGTATTTATATTATGCCCAAAAACAATATCTCATATTAATGCCTCTCATATTTTTAATGGAATAAAGATTTTCTATGAAACATAAAAAATAATGTTTGAATTACTTAAAACTTGTGAGCTTGGGTAGGAAACGCAATGGTTTTTAAATTAATGACCGCGGAGTGATGATGATTATTGGTCTAAGCTTTTGTTGCCCGAGTTATATTTTTGGGTTATTTAAAAATTTTATTTAGCCGGTTAGTTTTTTATATGAACCATATATTTCTTATCCTAATGACTTCGATCAAAGAATTGCTTGTAATAAAACTGTATTGGTAATAAAGTCTTGTGCAATAAGGACACAGAAAGGTTTTATGTTTAAAATTGCTTTTGAAATGTTTGACGTTTTATAAGTTAACGTTCAAATCGCAACCCATTTGATCAGATATACATATTTGATATTATTATATATATGCTCAAATAATATATACCAATATCCTTCAGAATATTTTGTGTGTGTATAGAATATTAAGATTGTTTTGGGGATATGAAAGAGGTGATAAAATTTTTGATGTTTTTTCATTTAAAAGTATAGGTGCGGTCTGCAGTAAAAACGGTATGCTCACCAGAAGTATCTTATATATTCTATATATTATGCCTTATGGCAATAGGGTAATAGGCATTTTTCTGGTATCAAGTATTGTTTTGTTGTACTTATCGTTATAGGTAGTTGTAAGCCTTTATTTCTGTGTTATGAAGAGACAAGCAAATAATTTAAATTTTATTAAGTAAGGTAAATAGTTAACAAAATTTTAGCCACCAGGCTTACGCTTATAACTAAAATATAAAGCCAGGTTCATTTAACCTTATTAAATAACATATAAAAGAATTAAAATTAGTTGAAATGCATCGTGAGGAATGCCGTGAAGAGAAATTATAAGAGAGATGAAAATCTTTCATCATCATGGTTACAACAAAGTAATAGAAGCGTTGTAAATAATGTAGAATATAAAAAATACGTGAAAATTACGTAAACTATACAAAATATTTGAAGATTTAATCAGTCTTATTGTCATCATAGACATACGGACATCAAGATTGTTTTATCATAATATATGTAATATTTTTCTCATTTTCCGTGAAGCGGAATTATAATAAGATTATAATAAATGTTGTGATAATTGTATTGTTTTTTTAATTTTTATTCTATAAAAACAGTCATGTTTATGAAAGATGGATACTAGAGCAAATAGTGCCAATTGTGTCAAGTAGATACGCATAAAGGTTGGTTTAAAAAGCCATTCACATGTAAAGCTCGTAATTTGGATATTGGGTTTCATGCAATCTTTACGTAAGGTATTAATGACACCGGACACGGTGACCGTTTTCGGCTACAATTTTTATACCGGATCCGGTAACAGTTTAGGGGTGCCAAAACAGCCGGATTCCGGGTGAAAGTCTCATCATATTTTTTTCAGCCGTTTCAGAGACTCGACTGGAAAAAATATCAATATATTTTTTTAACAACTGGTATTTTGATATTTATATCGGTATACATTTAATCAAAAGCGATTATTTAAACTTTACAAACATACACAACAATATAATTTATTTTTATAGATAGTTAATCAAACTATGGTGATGTATCGTGAAAAGAATTCAATGTGTAATTTAAGAGACCATAATCATACAAATCAAATATGAAACGCGGCTTTGCATGTCTCGGAGCCATCCAATAATTTATAAAATGGTTATCGCAACCTGTTGTCGGGATCGAAAACAAGTTATAGTAATTAATTTCCCATAAACCTTTCTGCAATTATGAAATACATTGGATTTACGAGCTGCCGTTTGACCTTTGCAATTTCAGTTATATATTATAGTCGTAATTGCTGATACGTCTCGAAGCTACGGTTATAAAGTATTTCAGTACAGACGCTAATCCAGAAATTGATACTTAGCACCAACGTGGGATTTCCTTGAAAGTTAATATAAATAGCTGTTTGGTAATACGGAATAATTATTTATTATGTCGGGTGATTTACAGCTTTTAATATATAATATCGTTTTGGCACAGATAATACGTTATCCTGATTGTGAAGAATGAGGAGGTGAGACGATGGCGAAATAGATGCATCAAATTAGTAACACTTTACATTAGCTTTCAAACATATACATGACAGTTAGGTTATTTCTAGGTTTAATATATACAGCATTAAAAAATATTAATAATATTGAAAAGAGAATTTTAAATACTACGTTCTAAAAATATTAACTTACATTCCAAGGGAAACTGGTAATACGTATTATTGTCTGGTCGCTTAGTTGGCGTTTCTGACAGAATTGAAGTAAAATTTAAGCCAAAATTTCAAATGTCTTTCGTTTACTTTATTAAAGTATGATACAATATATTTTTTTAATTATCCTCAATTTAGAACAAACGTTTTATTTACTTACACATATAAATACAATTGATTTAAAACTCAAACACGTCAATTCCGCTCTCTCAAAACTCTCATGTTTCTGTCGGTCTCTTTGGTTTTTGTAGTGATGTTATAAAGTAACGATACAGTTGTAATCGAATATTATTGCTATCTGAATATAATAACAATAAACTAATAATTTTATTTGTATTCATTTTGAAAAAAAAATCCTATTAAAAAAATATATTGATTTAATAAATGTGCTTAATAAATACAGTCACTAAATATTATTAGCAACATTTAATACAGTACATCACTAGTTTTGACGTATTGTAAAGTATCAGACGCAAATATGGTGCTGTAGGAATACACGTGCCTACCTACTGCCTCGTATGAGGTTTTGTAGTTTTGACATAATATGACAGTGACACTTTGTTGACATTTAGTTTGTATGCGACAACGATTTTAGCTTGGCAGAATACGTACTAAATGGTGTGGAGATAAGTTTTATGTTAATAGTATTGTAACTCATTTCAAAGAGTTAAATGATATACGAATATATAATATAATAATAATAGTGTCCACAAAGAAAAAAAATTTTTTTTTACTGTAATATGTACCTAGTCTTGGGAATCAATTTTTCTTTTATTTTTTTATATGTCTGGTACGTTCAAAAGTGATACTCATAATGACAGTAGAAGTGTGTGTAAACTCAATAGTAAACTAAATAAAATATTCACGTTCTACGACAGGATGCGAGTAGTGCTGTCTCAACTATTTAGTGCTTAATTATATAAATTTTCTGTTTTGTTATTCTTCACACATCCAGTCGGTAGCAGCTCAAGCAAATGAGTTGCGTGCGAGTGAACCGTCTAGGGGTGTAATACTTACTCGCAGACTCGACACTGCAACGTCAACCATAAAACTATACATTTACGATTCTTTTGACTTTTTTCTTGCCAATACATATATTCTTTTTGCATAGGAAATCAGGAATGTTCTTGCACCTGCCTTGTTTAAAAATCGAGATTCACTTGGTGTTTTATTTTACGGCCTATCATATTATATGGTCGGTTAAAATAGAGAATTATATTTAATTTCTAATCAACGGAACCTTCCAGAAAAAACTGATAATTTTTTTAAGCATGACTGAAACCTGATCGTAACAGATAATTTATTGATTAATTAAAAAAAGAACTTCATTTCGTTATTATAATGAATATATATATTTTAAAAGGACTAACAAAGACAAAATGTTTTCACAGTTGACATATATTTATTATAAATTATATCACATTAAATGTTTCAAAAAATATTTAACAGGAACGCTACGAAATCCAAGACTTAAAACAATTAATATTGGTCTTTGTATACAACAAAGAACAGTTCATTGTTAAAACCACAAAATACGTCTTAAAATGCACAAAGAAAGTATCCGGCAGCCATCTTTATGCTTTATGCATGAGTCTTATCAATTTGTTGTCGGACTGCGCTTACAATATAATACAAAGCTACTACATAATTACATACCCTCATTTACATATTGCCTAACGCATTTTAGATTTTATAAACAGAATTACAGGCAACGATCGCAGACGTAGATACTACTGGAACCAGATACTATATCAATTAAATAGCTTTATTAAATAAGCCAGCGGCAATCATTAAGTATCGGCGATGTTTTTAATTGCTATTAATTCCAACCTTCCGTATATAATACGCGGTTAAATTGAAAACATAAGTACATTTAATTAAAAACGGCTGATAGCATTGTAATAATGAAGCTATGAAGATTTGGACATAATTATCGCTGACGATGAGAATTTTCTATATAATTTTATGTTATTAAAAATATCAAATTATTAAAAATTATTTTTCATGAGGCTGTACTAAATTTTTTTTATCTAACAGTATCTAAAATTGTCAAATACATACTTTCTTATCATAATTAGAAGGATACAAGAAATATAATCTTATAGGTCTGTAGCGAAATCGACCCGAAAATAAAACTATTATTTGGCACAAAAAATCTAACTTATTGTTAGTCTTAAAATGTAGGGCCAGTTGAGAGATACGTTTCTGCCAATGTCAGGTTTTGTAAATAAACATTTATATGGTTTTGTTTTAAGTCAGAACGATTTTAAAAATGTGGCACGTTGATTTTTAACCAATTACTAACCTAACATAAACTAGCCCAAGTTTTATCTGCGCAGGCGCAGGTAATTGAGCTGCAGACGTGAGACGTGACGAACAAAACGTTCCGATTCGATTTATGGTGAGATCGTATCATTTCGCGCGCGTGCCGATTGAATTCGAAAATTATTTATTTAAAAAACCATTATAAAAATTTATGTTCACAAAAAGCAAATTGTATAGCCTTCTTATCGAATACTTTTTTGTTTGCTTTTTGGTAGCTGGCTTTTTGTTGTTTTCCGCTTTCATAATTTAATCCTTGCGTCAAATATTGTTGTTTTATTATTCAAGGCAACATTTGTTTGCATAATTCATATTATGTTACATATAGATCTATACCATATATATATGTATATTTAGACCACTCAGTATTTTTTCATATCGTTGTAATTAAACAGCTATTTTAAATTTATATTCATTAAATGAAGGCAATTATGTAATTATTCTAATTACAATTGTTCTAAATACAATTACCGTATAGCAGCTCTTCTGAACATTAAGCGTGCAAAAAGATTATTTAAAATGTTGTATACTAATGTAGAGTGATGTATATAAAATTATTTGATTAAAGAAATCTTTATTTCCTATATATAAATCTAGTAGTTTTCATGAAACATACATTACAATAAAATGATTAATATCCTGTATTTAAAATTAATTTTACATTTATGTAGTTAATGTAGCTTTTTATGTGAGAACTCAATCAATAATCGTGATATTACACGGAAACGTAATTAAAATTGAATAGTATTCTTCTTTAATATTACATCATAAAATCATAGACCTTTCTAAGTTTCTATTCAACTATATTTAGGTACAAGTTTTAGTACTTTACACGTTGATTACAAAATCACTGTACCATATAATTAACTTGTCTAAACTATGTAAAGTCTTAATCTTGTTAACATTGCCTCAATCCAAAAGTGATCTTTGACAAACTTGTAGGCTTCTAATTATTTTGCTTGTTAAAATTATCTATTCCGCCTAACATTGTTATTTGACAATTACATTTGAAAGCGGTATAAATACGGTAGGTCGTTAAAGATAATAGTTTTATGTTATATAAGTTTTTAGTATGAAAATAATGAATAAAATTTGCTATCTATAATTCGTCGATCATCCTTATTGACACATACGATAACGCTTGCTTTTAATATGTCGGAAAGTTAATCGCAAGCTTCACAAGGCCGATAAAAATAATAAAATTCATGTAAGCATATGACGGTCAGAAGAAAAATTTCACATTAATTTTATATATACAGTATGAGATGTAATACCGACGCCATTTTTTAGTGCTCATGCATATTCAAGAATCGTTTATGCCTGATAAGCATTATCGTTTAATTGTTACTTACGTAACAATGTGATCCCAGGGCATCTCGTAAATAGAAAGCGCCGATAAAACTCATGAGTACACCTTTAACCTCTGACATGCGGTAATACAAAGCCAGGTAAATGTTAGTGTAGCTCCATCATTGACAAACGGGTCAGGTGTAATGCTATTTTAATGAATAGTTGTTAAGCCATTTTCAAATTTTGCATATCAATATAATTCTCACGGCTCAGAATGTTCCGGTTCGTTTATTCTTCATTTTATTTTTACGTACAGATAAAAAAGAGTTGACGATAGCACAGATACTACAATTATATGAAAAGCAAGTTGTCAGAAAGCGCGGCAAATCACGAACTAATGAAATGAATAGCGTTTGCAAAATTATTGGTTGTTCTGTGAGCAGTTCTAGAATGCATCGGCTTCCTGTATATTCGCCTTTCATTCAGACCATTATTTAGCATTCGATTCGCCGTTAAATTATTGTTCATCTTAAGAGAATTGTATGCTCACAAATATCATTGTAACAAAATCAAAACATCAATAAATCATATATACAAGGCGAAAACAGCTCCTACTACCATTCTAGGTTACCACTTTGAGGTTACGTTTGGTTGTTATGGCTCGGAATAAGTAATAATTCACTCAATCTTAACCTTTTGACTTATGTTAAGATATGTCAGCCCAAAGATAAAATATATCCTTTTATTATATATTTTGTATTGAATATTATTTGCATGTATATCAGACTACTGTGCAATTTATAAGTTTTGATAGAGGTACATTTACATAATTTAAATCATCAGTTTTATGTTTTCTAGGAGGTTGGGTATCTAGGTTTGTGATTATCTCTATAATAAAAGTTCAGCGTTTCGCATTTAAATACATTGCGTGTAATAAAATTTACTAAAGATCTGAAAGCTTGATAGTATAAGGTTAGCTAAGATGTAAACATCTTGAGTCTAAGTAATTTGATGTCTTAAACATACACGCAAATGGCAGTTGTCTATTCAAATTATAAATTTTGGGGAAAAAATAAATTATTACTTTTTTCATTGGTTGGATATGCTAAATATACATTTAATACCGTTATTAACTTCTTTTTTTGTTGATTTTTTGTTATTTTTTCTATAATCCATGCGAAGAGATACTATGTTAAAACAAGTACATTTAAAAAAAAATGTATTGTAACACTTTATATCCGGCCGAGAATCAAACGCAACCATATTTGGAATGCTAAGGTTGTTATTGTCAATTAAATATATTATTTACAACCAGCTCTCGAGCATAAAAATAAAGATGCCGTTTTGAAATCGATGCCTTACATCGAATAAAGATATCTTGCATTATTTATAACAAACTTCAAAATATCCTAAATGGCTGCCCCTTTATGGCACGGTACTAAATTACGGCGATGGATTTACTATTATTATTAAATCGGGTACAGTTTATATTATGGAAAGTGGTATTTCTAAGCACGATACATTTACTCAATCGCGTCTGTAATGACCACTAGATGTCGCTTAACGACTGTCATCTCGCCTGACATTTAATTTTCGCGCCCTAAATCGTAACTCTGCTTCAGTCACTTTCGAATCGAAAGTTAATGGAAAAACTCTTTATCATGTTGATAATAAAGTTCAAAATAAATATATATTTTTGTTGTAACCGCGGTCAACACCTAACAAGGGTATGGCACACGAAACTTCGTGCTGTAAAATACCAATTTACTTTAACAATACGGCGATTTACTTGGAACATTTCATTTCCTTTTACGGTAGATACATACAGGGCAAGCGCATAATGTTTTGCAAATAAAATATAAAGTGAGTCCCGATCGAATCAGTAAAGTGTAATTTTTGCTCCATTGTAATTTTAGAGCGTTGGTATCTCATTTGAAGTTATTTTGTTATAAAATAAAATGGACACAAAACATGCACAAGATTTTACAAGGATTCACCATAACAACTTTATTTGACAGATTTGGAAAAGCATATTTGGAAGGACATGTTTAGGGCTTTTAAGGACAAGGTACAAAAAATTGTTTAAGGGAGTGCTGATAAAAATTAGTACAATTAAATTAGATGGAATGAATGGAATTTAAGATTTCTTAGTATATTTTATAATTGCTTTCAGAATATTGCGATAATAAAACTAAGCTTGTGTGTTAATGTATTTAAACAATGTCCAGTAATAAAGTCATAAATTCTATATTTAATACTACGTGTTCCTTGTTTATAATCTGTAAGAGTTGAGTGAATCTTTCAACCTACGTTAATACTTAAAATAAGTCGATACTCACTCAACAATTATGTTAATTTTGTAATTAATAATTTGAGTATTGGTAATATTAACAGATTAAAAATATGTATCTAGTTCCGAATTTCGATTTATAGGATATAAAAAACAAACTGTGATTATATCTTCTGGATTGATAATTAACATCACCGTTAGTACAAGCATACTATGTTTAACTGTCTAGTTTGGTTCAAAGTATATTTAAACTGAAGTAAACACTGTAATCTAGAAATACAATGTTAGTAACCAACACTAATAAGTAACACGTCTTTAAACGCTTTATTAAATATTCAAGGGAATAGAAGCTAACTTAAAAGACTGCTAACTGAATAGACATACATAGATTTCTATACAAAATGCCCGAACAGTTTATATATATTCTCAATGAAACGAAATAGTATACGATAAATGGCAACAAATGGTTAACCTAAGAGTATATCACAAAACATATTTAAACTTATATAATGAAAACGCTATAAATACGTGTTATATGTAAAACACAATCAATCACCTATACATGATGATCTCGCTCATCAATTCTCATCACGATATCTGTTCCAAAGCATCACCTTATCCACGTGTTTACATAAATGAAGATGTTTATTTACAAATGCGTAAGACTGACACTTGTTGAATCATAAACCAGCGGTTTGTAAACAAGGTAGATGCGTCATGGCATTGTTCATACAGCTTGACTCATGGTTGGGAGAGCGCCAACTGACGGCTTTAATCATCAGGTTGGGTCAGTCATGGCTGACTTGATGATGACACTATTTATTACATATCTTCCGTGTTCATCTTTGATGATATGAATACATCGCAGTTAAGATTTAGCTTATAGAACGGCTATTTTATGGGTGACATGAAAATCCAAGGAGTCTTGTCACTTCCCCAGTTCATATATAAAGATTTCGTCTTCTTTTTTTCAATATTAACTGGAATAGCAATTAATATATATTGATATTTGTATACTACAACGACATACTGTTTCACTGACACATAGATATATAATCGTACCTATGTAAATATATGATATCTTTTTATAAAAGGCTCTATACGAGTGTTATTCAAAATAGTTTAGATTAGTGAAATTATATTTTTTTCTTTATATATTCAAAGTAGTATATTTTGAAGCAAAATAGCTTAAAATCATTACAATTTTAGCATTATATGCATCGAAAATTACTACAAAATTTGTGAAACTGATGTATTAAGATTATATACTCTTAGAATCGACTAATAATATTATTCTAGTCGATTTGAGCTTTATACGCCCACGTAGTTATGACGGCTTATTTATTATTTACAACCATATACCTTTAGGATTAAAGTTAATTTTGTATTTGGACCAATTTAACGTGACATTTGATTTGGTTAATACGTAATTGGTATTGGAGGGAAGATTTCTTATCTGTAAGACGATCTGAAAATCGACTTGTACTGATATTTGCATTGATGTCTATATGAGGCGCTATCTGGCGATCGTTTATCAAGTGAGATCTGTGAATAAATCGACGTCAGAAACCTTCGTTTCATTTAGAGCTGATAAGGACACCGTTTCTTATCTAGTTTGAGGGAAGAATTATGAGTTTATGTCGTTATTAGTAGTGGTGACCGCGATGAGATACCGTGGTAGTTGCTATCTTAAACTAGATTTTTTATACAAGCTTTTAAAAAGCTCGTAATATCACATTTATTTATTATCAATACTAAAAACTGTATCCATTCTTTCAGACCTTATATAAAGATGTCAGAAATTAATAAAAGAATATTAATATTATTGCCATTTTTCTATAAAGCTCTGAATATAAAGGTGTTATTAAATAAAATTAAATATAGAAACTTTTACTCGCCTAAAGTTATAGTTTAGTTTGAAGTGTATATATTTTTTATAAGAGTATAATATTGAATTTATTACAATAGTTTTATAAATGTACATTTATTTTTTAATGGTATAATCATTTACTAATTTGTCGAGTATTTTTTAAAACATTCGGATATCATTGTCGCATTATAGAATATTCAGATGGAAAAACTAAGAATTAATGAAGAAATAAAATTATTTAAAAGATATAAGATTGGTCTTATTCTGTAAACGATTAAGAAAATTAGTGTAATTTATGATAATGAAATGGACGCTACGTCTCATAACTACTAAAGGTGTAAAAAATATTAATTATACTTGGATTGATTACAGCAGAAAATAAAGTTATAATATATAATATTACCCAGAACTATGATCAGTCGTTCTGTTTAAATGAAATAGGTGATGAGTTAATAATTAAATACTTGGAAATTATTTAATCATAGCCATGAAATGAGTTTCTTTGATGTGGAAGCTCGCTCACTGTATCAAGACGTCTGCAGACGGCGTCTCGTAACCAACTAAGTTCTCATATTCGTAATCGGTCGTGTTCGTTTGATCTCAACTATAAATATAACAAATCGGACCTATCTTTTTGACAGGGCTGACAAACTCACGATATGCTGACATACCTGTGTAAAAAATCGAAATATTCTACTAAATACAAACAAACATCTGTTGGAATATACGTCTCGGTTAAAAATCGGTTTAAAATATAATTATGTTTTAAAAATTACATACTATATGATTGGACCAACCACTGGGCATCCTGTAATCGAATAATCGATACGAAATCGAGATAACAATCTCTATACATCCTGTTATCTGATGCATCGATAGAAATAACTTCGGACACAGACAAATTACGTCTTTCCGAACTTTATAGCGGACAAATTGAAGGAAGGATACAAATGGCGAGCAATTGCCGAGCAGAGATGCGGCTCACGATACTGTGTAACGTTTTGTGTTGTCTTATAATTTATAATAAATAACTGGAATTATGATGAATATTCCTAAATACAATGCTACCAACAACACCAGTGAGTTTAGTTAAACATATATTTTGACTCGAACTGTAACTTAAATCAGCGAATAGGTTTTTTTTTATACCCTATTCATAACATTTAATCCGAACGTACTATAGTCCATTCATAGCCGCATTACCAAATGACAGGTTATTGACCGGCCGTTAAATTTTAAACGATCTTTTTGGCACTAGTGTTTAAAGTACAGTACATCCATTAACATTACCGCTGTGTAAATAGACTGTCAAATGTCTGTCTGTTCTCATTGGATCGTCATCATTGAAAAATGTATAAAAAAAAAATATTTAAAATATTTAAATGTACAATACAATACAATTACAATATAGAATGAGTTCAATAAGAAAAAAATAGAAGTAATACCTTGTAATTAAAGTAATAATTGTATTTTTCGTGTAATAATGAATTTGTGCTAAATTTTTGATTGATTTTAACTTCACCGATAGTTGTTCTTTAGAATTATTTTTCATAATTGAAAATATTAGATTAATTGATAATAGAATTACATATTATTCTATCGTGTCGTTGTATAACGCATACAGAGCGGGGTACTTCAGAGGCGCCGCTATCTGAGATCAAAGAGGCCGCAGTCTCCACGTTCACTTGACTGTATATACGGTGGACCGTGAAGTTACTTGTTATGAGGGTAGTTAAGAGATACAGGGAATTATGTAACACACAGACAAACACACTAAACTACGTGTCACACTTGACATGTCTTAATTGTATTATGGAAAATTTTTAGAAGTTTTTTTTATATTTAAAATAATATACACCAAGCAATGATTATGTTTTCCTGTCGCGTTGTTTCATATTCAGGTCATATCCAAGCATTCGTTAGAGTTAACTCTAACTGTTAGTTAGAGATAATGTAATATTAATAAACACACAAACCTGCACATTATAACAGTCGCATTATTTTTCTATGTTGTATCCGATTCATAATCATTTAAACCCGGTACAGGCAGCTTTATCTTGTTTATAAATTTTCAGATACAATCTTCTTAACGAGCGAATGAATTTAAAGTTATATATGAAGTGCGTCTACTTTCTAGTGAACAGTGAGCAACGTTAAACTATACACTTATAGCTAGCAACTTTGAAGGTATCCCATTCATGACAAAACTTTATACCGTTGGTATCTAGTTTGAAGTATGAAAAACTCGTCCTAAGCACCTGTAGTATATAAGTCGTGTGTGTAACGGTTATAGTTCTGGGAAGGATCCATTTGACGCTGCATCGTGATTTGACGAACTCATGTTTGGAAATAGCAGAAGGAAAAAAAAATGTTTAACGGCTCTAACTTTATGAAGCAGTTGATGCGAGTTCCCACATTACATGTTTCCTTGAATACATTTATAGTAAAGTGATATGAGAGGAAAAAAAAATTTTCAAAAAAAGAAATAAATATGACTCGGTTTTAAAAATTTTACCTATTGACATATTAATAGGTAGTATAAAGCGTTCATGTATACGTATGTTGTGTGTTTGTGTGTGTTTAGACTTAGTCATAACCTGTTGTCTGATTATTTTCATATCTATTGTATGTAAAATACTTACACGTGTTTCCAATAATCGTAACGTTGTTTTATACAACACTAACAATTACTTACTAGAGTCGGTTCATAGTTAGGTCAATGAATAAAAGGAAATTATCGATAAAACGTATACAATAAAAAAAAATCACAGCTTCAGAAGAACATTAATGATTGCCTTTTAATAGCATCGTATTAATTATTTACATGTAATTAATATAATTAATTCTCTATTAAGTAATCCTTTATTTTATTAATATAAAAAATATAGAATAACGTTTCTATGTTGCATTTAATATTATATTCATTTAACATACATATGCTATTTAATAAATGGATTGATATTAATTTAAATGGAGTCCGAGTAATGCGGACGTGGCTATAAAAATTAATAGAATGTCATACTCATTGAAAATGTAAGGAACGGGAGATTTATTGTCTACTTGTGTGTGGAGAGCAAAAAATATAGAAATGTAAATTGAGAGTCTGCGAAGTAATTTATTGTTTTAAAACTTATTTTTAATAGTGATCATGAATTCAAAAACTAAACCGTGTGACTGGGCCAGCAGTCATTCTCCTTGAAAAATAAACAAAGTGCTGAGACGGTAATGTATTAATGCCTCTAAATGGTATGCAAAGCCATTATATCAGTAATTGTTAGATGCACTTTATTTATGAACAGCATAAATGTCGGATATTCTGAGCGTGAGTAATTTCATATTTAAAATGTGTCTCCATTTGTATATTGTTTTAAAAGCCGAGTTAAAATTTTCTTTAATGGTTGTATCGATAATAATTATAAATTTAATGTTAGTAAAAATTATGAAGATTTTATATTGAATTGTTTTATTTTTATTTATTTATTTTGTATAACTTGAAAGTTCAGGAAAACATTTATCCATAAATAGATACAAATAGGTACAATTTCGTCCAAAAACAATTTATTAGTCAATAACACTACTTTGAAACGGCTCGGTTAAATTATTACAGTCACTAATAGACAACAGTTAGTTCGGAGAGGAAGTCAAATAATAAACACGGGGCATAACCCAAAATAACCAAAAATGAATTTCGTTCTGGCAACACGACACTCATTTCTCTAGGGAAATAAGTCGAGTGTTGCCACACCTTGGGTGGCGTCTGTAATTTATTATCAGGTTAAATTTCTAATTAAACCACGCCTAAGTTTTTAATGTTTCTCTAAATATCGCCTTCCTTTGCCCGGTTCAGAGATTGGAGTCAAAGGTTAGCTATTGAACGAACTTGATTATTTCTTGAATCGTTACTAATAAATTGTGCACTGAGATCATGAAAGGTAAAGCGGTGATGTTAATAATACTAAATCATAGAATACACAATTATATGTATTAAGTAATTTTACACTAGTTAGAATATTTAAATTACAATTCTAAACAAATTTTTATATTTAATTAATTTAAGTTTCAATGTATACATGGTTTTACGAAATTCTCAATAAATTAAATCAAACATTAGTTCTAGCCACGTCATATAGTTTTATAAATGCTTATCCTATCATAAGAATAGATCAGAAAGATTTGACGAATTCCAGCTTTATTGTTATTGTCGTAGGGTCGAAGTCTTATAGCATTTATGGGCACAATTCCCAGCTATTTGCTAGGTATAATTGTAGGTGCAGTTGTTAGTAGTTTCCAAGTAACATTTAAGTAGGAGCACTAGAATTTAGAAGCAATCTTGGAATATTTTCCGTACATGCGAATACTTCTATGAAGTAGACACCGTTTCTGGCCATTAAGACCTTTTCTTATTTCCACCGATTACGTTGTTGTGGAACTTTAACTTTGTCTATATCAGGGAAATGCAAACGGCACCATTATCTGTTATATAATAGTAATTTGACGTCCGTTCGTGTAATGGGCTTGAAATTACGTTCTCGATGTGGTTACCTTGGAGACAGATGTTTTTGCAATTTCAACCAGAACAGAATGCTTTCTATAATAATAGTTATGAGCTCACTGCGGTACGTACTCGTAGCATACTTATGAGTATTGTGTAAAACGAGAGTTTTCATTAAACCAACACTATGAACAGTCATCGTCACAATATACGCGTGGGACACACGACGAAGATCTCCTTGTTACAGCCTTGAAAACTATTAAGTATAATAAATATTCTGTTAAATCCTATAATTGAAATTGTCTCGTTTTTATAGTTTTATCAAAATTAACAGTAGCAAAATTATACTAGTCGCTTTTGTAGTTAAATTACGCTTTTTGCATTCGAATGATTTATAGTCAAATATTTTTTATGAGAACAAACTAATTATTTGGTTATGAAGAACGATGATTCTATCAAGTGTTAATGGATTTAAGTTATAATGTTCCTAATAAATACTGTTCGTGTAGCTAGAGACTATAAAAGTAGGTTATTTACTTAAAGTCTACTACTTTTCAAACTATTCTACAAATGAATATGTGAATGAGAATAATGTTGCCAGATCTCATAACAAAATATCTAATAAAAGTTCCACACTGTGTGACCTTTATCAGCACTTTACAAAATAATGGTTTTAAATTTGCACGTGGGTTGTGTGTTAATGCTTAGCTAACCCAAATCAACGGTTTGTTGTTTGAGAAAACATATCTTCATGTTATCATTCAAAATAGTCTTAAGTCACGGAAATATTGTATTCAATATTCAGTGATGTAATCAATGTTGGTTGATTTATTTATTAATTTTTATCTTAAATAATATGTTTTCAATATGTCTGATGTATTAGAAAGTAATTATATTTTATATATATAATTAAAATAGTTCAAGTTTCTTATTATTACTGGATTCGTATACTAATGATGCCAAAACATAGTAATTACCATCTGGAAATAATACAATAAATCAAATCTCTACGATAATTGCAAAATGTATATATGTTAATGTTTGTTATCACAATATATGACTTACGCTTTTGTATTAAGGTGTATTTTTGTTGTTATTAATAAATGTTGTTTTTGTATTTACACGGCGTGTTGTACTTGGCGGAGGTGTCGAAGTGTGTGTGGGCGTTAGCATGTGTGTGGGCATTACATCGGCTATACGTTGAGAAATTTAAATATATGATACTTATATTGTGGATTAATTGATTCGAAAAAGTTAATTCACTTTAACATGAAACTTATGTAAGTAATTATAAAAATATCGTCATGTTGTCGTTTTGTGAACAGCAATATATTCTTTAACATAAAAAAAAATCTTATTATTATTTTATAAAAAGGTAAAATTAATTATATTTTTCTCGAAATAGAAAACGCCACTTCACTTAAAATACAAATCGTAATGTCGCTGGATATATTTCATGGCTTTACGGTAATAAGTCGTTGCCTTCTTGTATATCACACCCGCCATTTGTTGTCCAAGCAGATCGTTAAACGAGATTAATATACGAATTATAAATAAAGTATTCGATGTTAACGTTCATGAATCGTCGAATGAATGAATGAATGTAAAAAAGAGAGTTTTTATCAAACCCATTGATTTTGGTCGATTAACGGAACGAGTATTTTTTCCTATTTCAAAAATTATTACAAATAAATCATATTATGACACCAGTTATAGTATCTAATGAGAATATTTAATTTAATTCAGTAATTTATTTATTCATATGTTAATAACAATTTATGCTATAATTTTAGAACGCATTCATAACTATGTCATTATAATCAGGATCTTTGCTATTCTATTATGCAAAAAACATAGATTTGTTTTACATATGTACATGTTAATTGAATCGTAATAAATATTTAACTTATATAGTACCCTTTCGTGATATATAATATTAAGGTAAACATTATTTTAAGTTATTCTAGTGTAATATATCATTATTTCAAATCATCACTCTCGCATCAACGTAGCTGTCGGATCACGTTATCTGCGTGACGATGCCTGATTTCACAATGTAATGCACAAATCGCTATGAAAGTATCTGTATGGAATAATATTAATGTATAACTAGCTGTCGTCCGCGGCTTCGCTTACTGAAGTTCATTTATATTGTTTGCATTTGTTACTCTAAAGTCTAAACTAATATTCTAATTTTGAAAATATCTGCTTAAAATCCATGTTTCAATCAATTTAAACTAATTTTCTAATACGACTGTTTGTTGCTTTTATATTTATTAATTTAATTTAAATCCTTTATGTCTTGTAGTAAACACTCTCCGTACTATATAACTATTTTCCATGGCAGGCCATCAAATAAAAACATGTATCGATAAAAGCGTCTCATTGAACTCCATTTACAACAAGGCGCTGTAGTTTAATGATGATGAAGTAAAACAGTTGCAAAATATATATCCACGTTTAAAACGGCCATTTAAAGCTTTGATATTTTAATGAAATGTGAAAACAGACGTCATTAATACATTGTGCTTAACAGAACACTTCTAAGAAGAATATTTTATAGTTGTAATGATGGTAAAAAATTATGCGGCTACTTTGAGCCCAGATACGGTACGACTTAAATATAAGCCCGTCAGCATTCTAGGCATATCTAGCAGAGTACGAGAGAATTCTAAGTATGCGTCGACGCAAGGGGAAACAGATTTTATAATCACTAATTGCAGGACGATCCTTGAATAGAACAGGCTAATTGGCCTTACGCTCTTAAACGGACATGTAATCTATAAAATGTTATTGTGTTCTAAGTGTGATGTTTCATTTCAGGATATTCGATTTGATTTGACTTTATATAGGCCTTGATGTATTTAATATACATATAAATATTGGTCTCTCAAAGCTTCAAGTGTTACTTATATCAGTCTTGAAAAATTCCTTTTGTAATAATTAAAGTTTAAACGGCAGAAGTTGTCACATTTCAGTATCATTCCGAGTGCTTTTTGTGTCAACTATAATAAATTTTAATAACCACCCATTACCATTGACAAGTTGCTTGATTCGATGTGAAACAGCAATAAAAATTAAATACCATACTCAATACTCGTGCCATACTATTAAAAGTAAAAGGAAACAATGATTAATTGTATGCAAGTAATTTTAAGTATTTCGTTTCGCTGTAGATGTTTGGGGAACGACATTACAGCGACGACATTACCACAAAATGGCGGTCTTCAATTTTACTCGAGATCCTTTCAAGTGACATGATAAATATAAAACCTCTTTTAATACGACTATCGTTATGATGGAGTCTCGAGAGCGTCCCGAAATAACCTCAAAAACGCGATTTTAACGTCAGATTTACTGCCAGATGACAAGACGCAGTCATCGGTGTAATACAAATGTTGCCAACTGCATGGTCTCATTTCCATTAGTATAATATCACATTCGAACAGTATATTCTATTTAACTAAGCGTTTCTGACAAAATGTTTAAGAATCCTGTAAATGGTTGTTGTATGAGCGTGTATACATATGAGATAAATTGTAAGATTTATGATAGAATTTCCTGTGTGTGATTATTGCTGGTACCAATAAACTTACTTCCTAATTACACACTAAACATGTTTTAAACTTAACAAATTACACAGTCAATAAAACTGAATTACGATACGATTCCTTGTGATTGACTTAAATTATTGATAATTATAAGACTGAAAATAATTTTTAAATTGCCACCATATTTATGCGTTGGTCCATTAAAAATAATAAAAATGAAAGGAAACAGTGAGCTAATGAAGCCATCACTTTAATTAAAGGTCTCATCAAAGTTAATGGACTATAGTGAAATGTTGGAGAAAAAGGATTGTGTATTGAGGGCCTTTTTAGTCTCAAAGTAGCCTAACTGCCCTTGATTTCACGTCATAAAATTTAACAGCGGATAGTTAATGGCTGCCAATTAATATATGTGTAAATCGGCTGTACACAATGCGTCGTTGCGATGTCTTTTTATTTATTACGATTGCGTTTTCTTGTCGGATAGCTGTGAAACCATCCTCTCAATTGACACCAGCAAAGAATAACACACAGTCAGCTTGAAGTTGTTTGTGATAAATCGGTATGAATGTCTTATATTTTCTTGCATTCACGTTGTTTGTTTTACAGATATTTTCAGCGGAAATGATTTTTTTATGACATTTATCTGCCTTTATCGCATTCTGGATCTCTTATACGACATTTATTTATACTTTTGCGGTTGTTGTTTATAGAGTATTATTCATTTTGACTTAAACTGTACAGTACACTTATCCATATACTATGGTTATTGATTCAGTTTTATTTGTTATAAGTTTGATAGGTATTAAGGATTCGAAGTGCGATCGAACGTCTCAGAGGAATAAATCATGACCCGTTTTGGCACAGACATTCGATATCCGAAAGCTACAAAACAACTAACCTATCTCCCCCATCCCTCCCCCCACTATTTTCGTAACCCCCCCCCCCCCCTGTTGAAATCATAAATTATCTACCTGTTTCCATTATTATAGCCCGTCAGACTGTACATATTTAAACACGTTGGATGGAATATCACATCTTTAAATTCTACGAATTAAAATTATTACAAACATATGTCCAAACTTATAATTTATGTTACATTTTATTTATCCTCATGTATACGAATCGGTGATATAATATGATTTTGATTACTCAGATTTTCAATCGCGTTCCCAGAAATGGTAATGATAATAACGTTTTGCAGCCAACATTCCAATGTGTCCCTTGTGATAATTTCAAATACATTGTACGGATGTAATTCGATACGGTGTGCCTTATAATTATTGTCGCGCGTTGTTCTCCCGATCGGTTATGCTCTCCCGCTAATCGGTTACGGAGTTCGCAGCCTCCGCTGAGATTTATGGCATCCGAAACTCGTTTGCGAATCATATTATTCTTTATTATCTCTGTGTATTTGGTTAATTTCACAAAACATTCGAAATTTATCGCAAGCTGTTTGATTAACGCCACTCATATTCTGTTTTTTTTTTCAAGGATATTTATATATGTTTTTTGGAATGGTATTTGTGTTGGTCGTCCGAAAGATTGTAACAGTATCCTTAGTTTAAACTATGGCTATCCTAGAAATAGCTTAGCATTCAGCGATAGCTAGAAAACGGTATTAGATTTTCGAAAGCTAAATTGTTTGTTAATCTGGGTGGGACAGTAAAATTGAGTTTGAGATTAGTTAGACAATAGCATATTCCCTTTTCCGATATTAAATCAGCGGACGCCGTAAAGACAGCACAGGAGTTATGGTGTTTCTGCTTACTGGCTCCGTTATGCCGTAAGATTAACTGTCCAGATATAGCGTTATACACTATGGTAGCGTGCTCTCGTCTTTGGCTCGTTTTCACTAGTTTTGTCAACATTTTCGATTACTACTGCATCATTGCCTTTCTCTTTTATTATATTTATTGTTTTTAATGACACTTGAATTATCTCTTTATTATTGAATTAAACTCAACACATACACTTCATACCTACGGATAAATAAAAATATGTATTTTAATCGTATAAACAATATGAGATTCCCTCCACCCAAGATCTGTGTTATTCATCTTATAATTTAAATCATGCCCCCATGTATCACGTACAACAGCTGTTCAATAAAGCCTCCATATAATTTCGCTATCACAATAATATTTTTTTCTCTCTCTCTGGTTTCTGTAATTTTATAGCCGATGTTGGTATAAGTGGGGTAATCTTGTGTTCTCTCAATTATTATGCAGTAAATTAACTGAAGAGCATCGTGCCTTCGAGAGCTCATAACACGCTGATTTTAACATAAAATTTTAATATTTACGTATATGCTGGTGCGAATAATCGATTACGATGAAGCCATAAATTATTATAATGACTTCGTGAATTATTTTATGTGGCCTTTATTGTTTTTTATTTGATAAACATCACACAGGGTCGGCGTGCGGGATACGGATTCTTTGAATATCATGCGTGCTTTATAATCGTTTATATGTTATGCATTTCATATTTAATTTATTTTTCTTCTTACAATTAGCAACTTTTGAGACAACAGAAAATATAGTTAAGATTTAAATTTTATATTATTTGCATCTTTATTTGCGTTAAATATTTGACCAATATCAGGTTAAATAAATGGAATGTCCATTTTATGTGTATATTGCAATTTGCCATCTTTGTTTATGCCTCATGGTAATAATTTATATTGCTGGTAGTCACATCTGTTAAAGGATGTTGTATATCAATGTATTAGTTTTATCTCAGTACGTCTCTGTGCTCCGTGGAGGTCCTGTACCCTGTAATAAATTGATCTCTGTTAAATATAACACGCCCTATCGACACCTATCTAGCAAGCGAGAGTTCACCGTACTCCGTAAAGGCCTTACTAATATTACAACCGTAATGAAGGCAGTGATTTAACGTAATGCTTTCTATTTTAAATCCTTTATATACGTGTATAAATGATATATATATATATATATATATATATAGAATTTTGTTATGTTTTTTATCACACAGTCCATTTTAACATGTTTGCAAGGTATTAGTTTTGCTGAAGACAAAAAAATTATAGTACAATTTTTTTTTTACCCTCAAAAAAGTAATATTAAAGTTTATTTAATAATATTAGATTTATTGTGATATTCAAAAAACTGACAAAAATATGTATGACTTTCGATAACAGTCTTCCTCACGAAATACATAATATGATATTGTAGCATTTGATATCAGCTATATTTAAATACATTATAAAGTAAAAGCCTACTGGACTGTGCCTTTGACGAAACATTTTCCCCAATAATTACTAAGAACGGATTTCTTAACTCAGAGTAAGAGTATAATCACAAAACTATGTATTTTTTTTAATACCTCTTCTTAAAAAAGCGTTGATTGGAAAGTTTAATTCCTTACCGTATAAAAGCAAGCCAAATCAAGTAATTGAGATAATTTTTAGCCCGATATTTTTAAACATCTATGAAAAAAATCTTGGCAGACGGAAAAACGCACAACGAAGTATTCTTATATAGATTTAATTTCTTATCATTAAATTACGAAAACCAAAAATTTTTAACAGAAAAAATTAAAATTTTAAAGAAAAACTTTTTGTTTTTCAGAGAATTTTGGGGAGATGAGAAAAGACACTTTAAAATAAGGCTGTGTGTTCATAAGACCAGGTTACTTGTTTCAATTACAATAGTTATTATAAAGGAAATGTAGCACAGATAAGATATTCAATTCACATACAATCTATTAATATAAGGATTCGTACACACGGCAAATATGAGCGTTATTAGTTGATTGTTGCGAAACGACAAAAAATACTTCATATTAAATGATATTAACAGGACATTGTGGCGTTTTTCTCGTTAAGATCGTGATGTTATTTTTAGTTGTAATTAAAGGTTTACACTGAAATTACAAATGATTACCGAGCATACCATGATATCCATTCGGAAACAGAGCTATTATATGGCGTAAATAAAACCTGTTGCACACTAGTTAAAATGTAATAAGCCCACATAAAACATTAAGTTATTAACCAACAAAGGAGTCGTAAAATTTAAAGATCGAGGGATAGAGATGAAATTATCACACGTAGTATGAAGAGATCTTAACATGCTATTATAAGACTGTATCTCGAATGTGAATGTTCAGTGGGCGTTGTATATTGAATGTCTTATTTATTACATACAACGGAAGCCGGTTGGGAAATCTTTGTTGATTACTGTAAAAATTGATGTGGGTTACGGCTTTGAAGTATTGCTGTCGTAAATCTGGAGACGCAGTGGCCTATGACACTTGAACTTAGACCCGTAGTATATTTTGTGTTACGGCTATAACATATCGGCAATTGCTGGAACAATTATGGCCGATCGATTATTTTACGAGAGGCTGAGATTTATGCATCCAAGCTCGCGTCGAGTCGTTTATAGTTTCTTTATTATTCTGTATATATTTATTTTTAATAAACATCAGATAGCCTCAACACAAGTATATGACATCATTTCAACGGTTCTGATCATAAAACTTTATTTATACAAGTAACATTTATTTATGAAAAACCAATAAACTGTCGGTGTTAAGTTTTACTATGTAGGCGCTTACTAAGAGCGTTGCTGGAATATTTTACAAAAGCTAAATCCTTTCGACGGGTGATGGACGTCAGTATATAGAATTTTATTGATTACATTTGACCTATGACTTCATAGACTTGAAATTTAGATTCTGTATTAATCAAATCATGATATCTATATAGTCACTGCGATAAAACAAAGGTTGTTAGCAATTTAAGTTGATTTCATTGAATGAAAAATAAAATATTTCAACATTAAATAAATTTAATTTATACATTTTGAATTCCTAGCTTATTTATGTTTTAATTCAGTTATACATACTGACAGCGGCATCAGTTCTTCAAGACGATATCACATGTCTGTTATTAAAAACTAATTAAAATAAGCTCAAATGAAAGTAATGCAAAGCTGCCTCATACTAAAGTTTACTTTCTTTTGTCTGTTGTATTAGTCTATGGTTACAAGTAAGGCATAGATTGTGGGATCAAGAAGGGTCAAAAAGGCATTAAACAGTATATCAGCGCATAATGATGAGGTCATGTAGCTGTTGTCATAGTTCTAAATTAAATCCTAACCACAGCTTCATTAAGTCATCATGAGTGAATGTCTCTTGGCACTTTGTATGGACATATTCTTACTGCCTCGAAATTAGTATTGCTTTGTTCTAATAAGTACACATTACATGTGTCAATAAATTTCCAGGGATTCGATATTTAAATTGATTCACTTTAAGTATTTTATTTGTCTTAATTTCCGCATAGCGACGTCTAATCGTGTAACGTGTTTTTTTTTATTTCTAACATAAGCGTATATTATTATTTTAAAAATTATTTTAAATAGCTGTGTCTTCAATTTCACCCACATACTCAAATGGCTAACACTTTTCCGAATCATATGTACTTTCTAAGAGTATTTGGACGCCAATGACGGACGGTGATGGAAAACATCGTGAGGAAACCTGGTCTTATAATTTCAAATTATAAGATTGAAATCGCCAACCCGTCTTGAGCAAGCCAGGTGATTAATGCTCTAACCTTCTCCATGTGAGAAGAGGCCTTCGCTCAGCAGTGGGCTCCTATAGGCTGATGATGATGATGATGATGATGACTCAAATGGCTTATGGTATGTCAATTATGATTTATGTTTCAAATAAATAAATACAGATATGAAAATTAAGCTTCAACATTATTTAATATACGGAAAGAGAGATAAAAATATACATACGCAAGCAAACATTTGATTCAGGGTACTATATATTATGCTGGCAAACATTAATGTCAGTAAAACGAAATATTTAAATATCCGATGTCCGCTGTCCGATGTTCGTTGTCCGATGTCCGATGTCGTAATTGCTATCAATCAAGTAAGGCGGGAACGGCGGAACATGACGTGTGAACCGATGACCTGATCTTAGGCTCTGTTTACATTAGGTGCCTTACGAAACTTTACCGATATATTGGTAAATAAAATAGTACCTAATTAGCATATTTTCATGTCGTAATATATTATTGGCGGTATTTAAACAAAAATTAAAACGTTATTGAAACATTTACACGATCTGTGAATGAATTAACTTGAACACATATCACAGCAAAACAATTTAGAAATGTTCCACGGCCCATAAGAATTTCAATGACATCTAGTTCCAAAAGAATCGATAGCACACTTACACGATCAAATTTTGCAAAAGAAAAATCTCACTCTACATATTTTACTATACTAAGTAGAAACTTAAACTTGCCAAATTGTTCCAAGTATTGATCCTGTTTTTCCAAGTATTAAAAACATAAATCATATGGCCTCTATGATTGGTGTTTAATAAAATAAACATTTTTATATAAATTTTAATGACTGCAATGGATTTTTGGTTTAGCAAAAAATATTTAATGGTATGGGCAATGGTCGGTGTAGCTTTTTGATAAACAGACGAACACACAGGACGGTAAATTTTATAATCTGTCGTTGAATGCAATTAGTTACAAGGTTTACGAATAGTATAAATTTATCATACTGTGAATTCCCTTTATTCATTTACACCAATGCAATATATAGAGAGCGAAGTTTTGGTTTGTGAAATACGACAATGACATGTGTTCGTCAATTAAGTTTAATTAAAATTACGATTGCTTGTCATAAATATTTAGAATATATGAAAAATGATTTTTGTTAAATTATAATTCGTATATATATATATATATGTAATTGAAGTACAACAACATTTTTAAAGTAATTTGTTATATAAACTTATGTCAAGATTTTAAACGTTCACTCTACCCGCATCTCGGACTGTGATTCCACGTATACAAATGAAACTGAGATTCCATATAATAAAAATGAAGATGAGGTATCGTCACAAATATTCAATGTAGAAAAGGACACCGATAACTCTTGTGATTTTAATAGATCTGTAAAAAAGAGACGGCGACAGTGCAATGTTCATTAAAGAGGGTCAGTGGGGGGAATAATATCTCCCCATCCCGCGGGATATACATCCGGTGGTCTTTTTAATTTGTTCTTGGATTTCAGGGTTGCCTTCTCATAATATTAGATATATGCTGAAAATACTTCAACAGCTACCTTTGGTGGCTTAAAGGCTGTTTAAAATAATATTTTAAAACTAAATTCGGATTACTTCAATACTCACACGTATATAATGTGAAGATAATGCAGATAGAGAAATAATACACAGAGAACTACTAATTGCCATACTTTCATTTACGTTCATACTTCGTTTACGTTAAAAAGATGACTTTTCCAATTAGAAAATGAATTTTATGAACAAAAGTAGTTGAAACTATTTGAAAGTCTAAGAATAACATATATGTATAACCATGAAATTAGGAAAAATTACATGCCTGCAGTCACATCAAACTCTATGGCTAAATATTGTACAATGGTTTTTGGGTGTTGTTATGATTTTTCCTTATGGCAGCCCTGTTTTCCCGAGACAGTCGCCGGGAGGCGCGGCGTCTTATCAACGAATTAATTCTAGACTAACGAAGACCGGGGGCGGCCGCGATTAACGTAACCACCCTGAACACAAGATCTAACAATCTCTTAGAAGGCTACGATACTACAATCTGGCAAGGTTCAACAAACAATGTAATTGTATCATAGCATTTATATTATATCTTATAAAGTGTACGCTAAAACACGGCGATTTCGGACGATATATATATGTCATTTTGTTGATACAAGACAGTTTCTGTCTATTAACTATGTTTTTTCTTTTTCATTTTATAGATAATAATATTAATTAATTCTTTTATTAATTTGTTACTGGAAAAAGGTTTTTATTTTGGCGTTTTCCAATACAGTCGGGTCATTTAGCCCCTGGCCGGTCTATACATTTGTAGCTCTTCACCCTAAGGTCCGAGCGGGTGGCATATTAAGACGAAGTTGGAAGTAAAAAAAGGCGAAAAAGAGTTTTATATTCTCTCTCGAATGGGAAGAAGTAGAAGAAATCTTTCTCATTTAACCTACCAGTGCTGACTGGGGTGCTCTTGCGAACAGTCTGTCGGTTTTAAAGCTCTGAGGTTTAATTACAATACTAAGTGAAGCTTCTAAGTGTAAGTGTTTCTAATGAATTCGCGAAGTCGGCAGCTTTGAGTGTTGATCTGAAACGTTATTGTCTTTACAGAGATCTGGTGTTGTGTACTTACTGGTGGAATATTTTTATGTGCCTACATTTTGGGATGTTGCTATTGTTAGTAAGTATGTTTCTGTGTTCGTGTTTAGATTGCATTGTGGCATTGTATTTTTTTGATTTCGGAAACAATATTATAAAAGTATATAGCTTTTACTTTAATAGTTATAGTTCCTTAAATATGATTGCGTAGGAATAGTTCATTAAATAAGTTTAAGAAAGAATTTATAACAAAGGAGCCGTAAAATCAAAAATAATATAATCAAAACGATGTTAATTCTAATCATAGTTGCTTATATGTGTGTTGCGTAGTTTTTTATTTAGTTCAAATGAGTAATGTACTGATATTTTAAGATATCTTATTAAATTCCCAGGTTTTAATATGATGGCCCAAATAGTTGTTATTGTTTATCCTTGTAATATATATTTGTATTTCATCATAAAGTTTTAATTTTTTATTTTTAATATTGAAATTAGTTTTGGGTATTTTCACATTTTACGCGAATCCAAGTTTTTAACGCATTATAAACTCACAGGCCTATTAAATTCACTAAAAAAATATAGGAAAGTCAGTACAGTATAGGTTTTAAACCCCTAAAATGTATTTTGTTGATATTTTTTTAATGTTATTTATATATTCATATTTTGAAAAGCTTATCGGGGGCGGGTTCGCTTCAAAAAAGGACACAATACCATGCGTCCGACAGAATAACAGTACAAAACGGTTCAATAAAAAAGCACTTGAAACAATAATCCTTCGACTCTGAAGGGTCAGATTCTTACAAAAGTAGAACCTTCGTTATCCCTAAAATCCACATGGCGGAAAATTTCATTTCAATACTACCCGATACCTCATCGCAAATAGCTTTGGACCCGGCTTAATATGCATTAAGGGTATTTCCCCAAAATTTTCCAGTAAAAATGTACGAGAGCAACCCGAGCGTGAGGTATAAGTGGATTAATCTACCGTCTCGTTCGCACACTCCTGCTATCCTTTTCCTTTAACCCAGGATAATTTTTGTTGTTGTTAATTGTGGAAAGGCTTTATTGTGATTATCGTATAAACTAAGTTCAATGAATGACCAAGAACTAATCAAACTTTGTGTCGAAAGTATTTATTTTTGTTATTATTTTGCTATTTTAATATTCATGAAATATTTTTTTTATATATCGTAAAATTTATTTCATATATTTTTTTTAAAAATGTTAGGACTTCGGAATTATTGTCATTCTTTATATTTCTTTAACAGTCAAAATTACAATGTGCTATTTGAAAATCATTACCTACACATTATTATTTATTATATAAATAAATGAACTTCTATCAAATAATTTTATAATTATTGATTATTTTATATCCTTTTCCATATTATCAAACATAATATTCTTCACGGAGACAAAGGTTGCGATGTAAGCATATTTTTCTGTTCCGGAACTTAATATCGAGATCAATATATAGCCACCATCGAAACCACCCCTTAAATTAAAATGTTCCGATGAAATCAAATATAAAAATTCTTATAAATCATATATTATGCGAGAATTCGTTTATTAAGATACATATTAAAAAGTTACTAACATTATTAACCAGTTAGAATAAACACTGAAAAATATAAATAAAGCAAGTAGTCGCTAAATTGAAGCAACCGCCGGAGGCAAATGAAATTTAAATGAAATAAGATAAAATGAAAATACAGACTGCATTCAATGAAATAACGACTCAGCCAATAACCAGAACCAATATTTGCTAGTCGATTATAGAAAATAAGTTTACTTTATTATTTTATGTTATATAAAAAGGAGTATTTCTTTATTACGTAACCTTAGTATTAGTTTACATCGTCGCACTTCATACGAAGCGTTTCTAGTTTCTCGTTCAATAACCGAAAATCACTAGTGTGACGATGCAGGTGGGGCTGAGCTTACAAATGACATTAGTAGTATTTATTTAAATAATAAAAAACAACATGTCGTATATTTGAAACGTTTGCATGAATTTTGTCATTGTATCATTAAATTTTAATTCATAGGTATTGCGAATTGGTCATAACTTCTGTATTAATACGACTTTGTCAGAGACCTTTGACGTTTGTACGTGTTGAATTGGTCAGTAAAATTATTTCGATGTACGAAGGGTCAAAGATCGTTGCGAACAACTACGAGAAAGCCCATTACACATACATACCGACGTACCGTAATCATTATTTATCGTATGTTTAGTCTTAATTATATTAATAAACGGAATTTATTTGATATAAAGTGATTTAATAATATTTCCGAACGTATTGGAATTCTATAATATGCCAAATCACTGTCAGCCATAATGGGTCCGTTCAAGTAATGGCGACGTCAATTATTATATATACAACTGACATCTTGCAAAACGTTTGTTTGTTCGCATTTAAGATTATAATACCACGTGTTATTTATAATGAGGTTAGCTGGTGCGACGCTATAATTATTATATATTTGATTTAATAGAATAAATATATAACGTTGGTGAAAATATGAAAGTGTTCCCACAGTTGAAATGAAAGTAAAGAGTAGACGGGTCAGGCTGGCCATTGCCGGCGGAAAAATGGAATATTACCATACCTAGTTAGAACGTGTACAAACAGGCTTTTATTATATTTGGACCGTGCGATATTATTGGCATTGTGGGAATTGATACTTGTACACATTCATAATACACCATTTGGAGAGACATGTCTCGTTTGGAATTTTATATATAAAAAATATATATATAAGACCTCATTGTTTCTAACAAAAATTTTATGCTGATTTCCGAACGTATTTACGGACTGTGATTTATGGCGCCCGAAAGAATTGTTTGTATTATATTGTTTTATATTAATCACTCCGCATCCCAATAGATTGAGCGTGACATTTATCGGGCATTGATTTGAGTTCCAAATGATCAGGAATCGTTTATCATACAATGTAAGACTTGTCTGTCTTGAATTCATAAATCATTAAATCCAATAGCTATTCCAATTATAATTCAGACGGCGGATTTTTTGTAATTTCTTTGTCTGGTTGGACTTGATTAGTGTGACGTATGTGGACATGATTTGAGGAATTTAACTTACCAAAATAAAACGATGTTCTTGTTTAATTTTAATATCGTTTGATTCTTTTAAATTAAATTTTATATAAATGTTTATAATATTTTTACACGTTACGTAAAAACAAACGTCGCCGCGGTATTCTGTCGAGCTGAATTCACATTTCCCCGGAGTGCTTGCGTTGCTGAATATAAAGAAATATCTCTAGGAGTACGTTCTTTAGAATTTATTTTGTTACAACGCCCGATCAATTTTGATACTGTAAATATTTTTTATTATCAATTAATATTAATGAAAACACATAAATATGAAATTTTGTAGTTAATTAAATATAATTGTGTTTTTTATTGAATAGTTTTTGGGAGAAACTAAAGTATGTGAACTTCGGAATTCGCTTTATAGATAAGTTAATAAAATGTGCTTTGAATACGCATATTGAAGCAAAATACAAAAGTGTCGTCTATGGTCTGTAACACGTGACTTTTGAGATCTGAGACTTTTAGTATCCATAGACATGAAAGTAATATTTATAAAATTTTGTTATCTAGAGTATGTTGTTAAAAAATAATTATAAACGCGTAGTAAATCCGAAAAATATCAGTTTTATTCCCGTGTCTTGCCTGTTTCAAGATTAGCAAAACGGACCTTCAAAATCAATTACATCCTATGTGTTATTCTGATCTAAGTCCTATATTGTATGAAAATTTCATTAAAACCGATTTAGTAGTTATTCCGGGTATGGGTAACAAACTTAAACACAAATTTTCATGTCAATGTCTTTACTGGGATGTTATTCATAGAATTATCAAGCAATTGTCAATTCTTCTTAATTAAATTTTTCAATAATACTTACTAGTCTCAAAAATAGGTTAATAATATTTCTAGTTCTTAATACAAAAACATTTTTTGTTTCAAGAGATTTTAGCTACAAAAATATATATATTATATCTCAATACAAAAATTGTATGTATTATCACGTTTATATTGCAGGTACCTAAAACCTACTATAAAATAACGCATCTTCAGAACACTATAAGCACTTACGTCATAACGGCTTCAGAGCCATTAAAGTGTCTACACTCAATCGTTAAATCTTATTAATTCATTAATTCAATACATAACAGTATATTGTGGAGTCGATGGCAGCGGTCCAACACGTGTAGCGAACAGGGGCTCAGATTACAAAACAGAAATTGTTTTTAATTTACAATGTTGCGTTCATTATTACATGGATGTAGAGAATGTTTCACATATACTTGCGATTATTATGGCAAGTTTTTTGAATATTCCAAATTCAAAGATCAAGACTGGCTGGTTCACGTGAATTAGAAAAAAATCGTTTCAGCTAAGCCAAGAGACGCTATAAGGAGGAATTGGCGCTTGGAAATCCTTGGAAAGGGAGCAAATGTGCGAGAAAAAGATAGAAAATGTAAGTAAATGAAATGTATGTATCTAAATGAGCTACGTATATAAATTGAACATTAAATAAGAGCTAAAAGATAGCCGAGACGCATTAGTGTGAAAGGGATAAAAAATAAAGGTGTCGGAAAAATAAAACCATGAATCCAAATACGTTTTTCTGTAGTCAATAGTTACATTTTTTATTTTACACGAGGAAGAGTTCTAGCTATGATATAATTATAAAGATGTTACGAACTTAAATTATAAAGTTGTAATTAAGTTTCCTGCAGAAATCCATAGGCTATTAAGTGCAAAGATATGAAAAAATATGTGTCTATCGCATCGACTGTGGTGTTGATGAGGAAAGTAAAAATGTGAGTTTAATACAAGAGACATTGGGTCGCATCCCTAGTGTAGAATACTAAAACAATTCAATTTGTACACAAAATGTTAATAAAGAGCACAATGAGTAATAGGAGTGCTGAAACAAAAGAGGTCTCATAAAAGATTCGCGAAACTTTTACAATATAGAGTTCGTTCACGTAAAACTTCTGCTGTAACATCTGATACGGTTTGCCTTTTTATTTATTATTATATTAATAGAAAGCCTTAACAATAAAAACGGTGTATTATACTAAAATATGTATTTCATTTATCACAAACAGGACTCCAAATACGCTGTTTTGCTGCTTTTTCGGCAATTTCTTATCAGTCATATACACTGAGAGTTGCTACTTATTTGTGTAGGTTGTATCCTCGAAGACGTCTCTACTCTCTTCCCGGGAGCTTCGTTCCCGGATGTTGGAATAAACAGTTATTTATACGACATTCATTTAAAGTTTAATGTTTATAAATAAAAGTGGCAACACCATTTGATAAGCCGTTACAGACATTTAATGACTCCCAGTGATATAATGATCACGATCGAGATGTTTTCTTTGTTGTTGTAATTTATTTATATAAAATGTCAAAGATTAATTATAATATGAATTTATTTTATACGAGTCTCACGTTTTTCATGTTTATTTTGTTATTTAAGCTGACGATTATAGAATTTATATTTTATGTGATTTTTTTTTAATTTATTATAAGTAATAAATGTAGTATTTGTTATGTATCATTATATGCTCAATAATGTACCAGGAGCTCATATCAAGTAAGGAAGTATGTGCTCCTACCAATAAGCGTGTCTACGTTCATATGTCACGCGGGGGGACCCAACTCTTTCCATCTTTTACCCCATTTTCCTCATTTTTCCGATCACGTGTTCGCCAATGGTAACGTGTGGAGGCGTGGCCTGTTGCAATTTCTTTGTCTGATACATAGAGATTCTTTCAACATCTCGTTAATTGCGATCTGATTTAATTAGATTTATTTTTAAAACAAATCGTTTTACAGGCGGAGCGTTGTTTTATTATTAATTTATTAAATTGTGTAACATAATATCACGTGCAACACGATACAGCCTCCATTGTCTGTTATTTAACTCCGAATAGCTCTGTATGAGATAAACACGGGCTTATGAGAAATTCTTTCTTTGACGGCTAACATAAATTGATTTAAGACACGTGAACTTTACCTACGAGGATATTGCTTTTGAAAGTCGTCCAACGTGATGTATAATTTTAATTTCTAATCTCTATGTGATAACGTCCAAATTCCTTTATAAGTTTTGTTCGACGTTTTAATGCTTTCAGCCCGTAAGTCGCTGGAGTAAAGTTCAAAATAACTTTATGTTGTATAAAAGTTTGTGTGAAAAATATTTATCGTTTAATTTACATTGACGTCCAAAAATTAACAAGTTGTCTTGTTAAATGTTCGTTGAGTATTATGTGTATTCGTTGTTTAGTTTTCGCTGATTAAAATTTCTAACAGTCCTCAGTTCTAAACTTGATAGAGAAAGCTAATTTAATATTATTTAAACCTTATAAACCTTTACTTTATAATCTCAATGGATGGTGAAAAGTCACATGATAAATGGATGTTACGCAAAAACTACGGAACTTTTACCCTTAGTATGAGTTTGGCTGTTTGCACTACATACGGAGTGTTAACAGTTAACAGTTTCGCACAATTTAGTAATTACGTAGATTATTGAATTGAAACGGGAAACGTTTGGTATGTCGGTTTACAGATCTGTGGTGAGTAGCATTTACTTCTTAAAAATAGCACGAGTGTGAAATTGTTCAAATCAAAATAAATAACTATGAAAATGTTATAAATAACTCTGCTGTTTCTTTAACAAAAAGAAACATAAATTGTAGAACGCAAAAACAAATTATTTTTGTGTATAAAAATAGTTACAAATGGCCGACATTGTTCGTTTATGGCTGTCTTCATTAAGACTTTGAAATACAGATTATTACGTATAAGTAGGAATTTAGAGATCCCCATATCAATATAATTAAAATAAATAAACAAAACATTCAATTTCTTCCCCATTAATAACATATTATATAAGTCAACGTCTTGCTTCATTATCTAAGTTGATTTGTTTTGCTCAATGATTATCTTAATGTACGGAACCGAAATGTTGTTTAAGGTAGCTCTTGACTGATTTACAAAAAACTGGTAGTCGTTGTACAACCATTGAGGCATAGTCGCATACTAACGATGTTAATGATATGTTCTCATTAACGGAACTGGACAACTACACAGCTTGATGGTTTTTATGTTACGATTTTGGAGATTTCTTAATTTCATCTCTGTATATTATTGTTGACCTTGAAAAGTAGTTTTATGTGATCCGATGTAAATGATGTTACTTAATTGTTATCGGTCTAATTGAAAACGTTTAGGACCTTGGTAGCTGGTTGTTGTGATTGGATCTTATGTTGTTGATGTTGATTCCTGAATCTTAGACCCTTTCCACACCGTGGGTGCCTCTGGGGTCGCTTCCACTAGTTGTTCTACACATCGATCAACCAATTTATACATTACAAAGAAATAAGGCATGTTATAACATTAAATCTATATTCTACTATTTTTTGTTAGCGACTTCGTGTGCTTTAGTTTTAGAATTAAAAATGTTTAGACCGGACGAACTTTTTTTCGCTTTGAGGCATTATATAAAGAGATTTTGGATTTAGATAAGTTAGTTTATTTCTTTTGGATCAAACGAGATAAATAGTATCATCTGTCTGTCCTCTGGGTCTAAGCTAGCTCCCCATCAAATCGGTACATCTGTTCTTGAGTTATAACTAGTGTTACTAATACGACTGTCTTTTATATACGTAGATTAATTGTACATAACTGTGAATTCTATCAATTAACTATATTGCCATTAATCAAACATACTCTTTTTTGTTCCGTATATTTTTAATTAAAGTTTCAAAGAATCTGTATATAAACTAAATATTATTTTATTAGAATTGAACAATTTTAAAATGGAAATCAAAATCACATGAGATCAGATGTAGTAAATTGGCCTCATGAATAGTTTAATATTTTTATTGAGCATTACCAATGTATATGTTTACTTATTAATTATAAATTAGCATCAAAGGGAAAGTAAATCTTGTTCCCACACTCACTTTACAATTGTCGTCTCCGGATTGCAGTTAAGATATCAGATACAAAGGTTAATAGGATTGTGATGTTTGATAATTTGGGTCAAAGATTATCTTATTAGAATGTAATTACTGTTATTTATTAGTGGTTAGTTAATGGAAACGCTATCTTCTATAAACATTGCACACCTTGCTCACTGTTCGTAACATGGTATGCATCTAATTTTGTAATACTATTGTGTTATAGAATTGTTTTAATTATAATGGTTATTAAATTAGTATAAAATAAAAATAAACTAATTGTGACGGTATGAAAAACTTAAGGAACAGCTTATGCTGTTATTTTTCTATGATTACAAATTGGTAAGTGAACAATCGCTAGATGTGTAGAATTTTTCTCACTCACGTATTGTTAAACGAGTCGTATTTTAAGTTAACATAAATATTCGGTGACTGACTGACAAACGGTGAAGGAAAACATCGTGAGGAAACCTGGTCTTATACTTTCTAATTATAAGATTGAAATCGCCAACCCGTCTTGAGCAAACGTGGCGATTAATGCTCTAGCCTTCTCCATGTGAGAAGAGGCCTTTGCTCAGCAGTGGGCTTCGATAGGCTGATGATGATGATGATGTGATGTTAAATATTCAATGTTATTAAAAATATATATATAAAATAATAAAATAACAATTTTATTATTACATTTTTATTATAATAGCAACGTTAATTTAGTAATTGAATTAATATTCTAATGTCAGTATTCACGTAAATTGAGGAATTCGTCACACGAGTAGGATAACTCGCAACATCCTGGCTGTTCGAATTTATAATGAGTATTAAAATTAAATTTATTCACAATTCAGCCTATTTTATATAAGCAATAAAACTGTTTTAAATTCTGTTATGTATGTTTAGAATGTTAGAATTATAATTAATATTTATAACGCCTATCCGAGTCTCATTTGGAATCTAGATTGCTAAGCAGACAGCGTTCCTGCACGGTTTCTATATGTAAACTATACTTGAATACACTAGTAGCCTAGCTATTGATATGGAGATTAGATTAGACTTTGTAAGATGACAAATTAATGTTTTTAATTATATCACGCACTACGGATTACGGACATTATTCTAGACTCCATCTAGATTTTTCAACAACGGTCAATTAATATGAGATAAGTAAAGCAAGTTAAAGCTTTGATTATTTTAAGAGATTTGCGTACTTACCTAATTAATTATTTTTCTTAATTTCTTCTTATATTACTTACTTTTCGCAGCTTTGCTCGTGAATTCGTAAGTTTGAAAAACTTTTTGTTTAGTCTCTTCTTATATATTGTATAAAGAAATCAGTCTAGTAATTCTTCCGTTAAAGAACTACACGCATATCTATTCTTACATACTTTCCTTAATATTATTAGCTTAAACAAACAATTGTTCAACTTACAGCTAGACTCGAAGTGAGTTTCGTCAATAGAGATGTTTCTATGTGAAATAATCCTAAAAAAAACATGTTTGTTAACTTCAATAATGGTAAATGATTCTTGCGTTCAAGCACGTATTATATTGGTATTTTTTTATAAATATTTACTTAACGATGATAGAAATTAACTTGACTTTAGGAGAGACAACAGAAAAACATTACACATACATGATTGTCTTTTAAATATTTCGACGATACTTTTGTCATTAAAAACTCATACATGATTATCGCCAATGAAATTATATGTAATATTATAAGTTTTTTGATTAGTGTATAAATATGTTATTGAATTTATATTTTTCTGGTGTCGGTAGTTCTTAAGTGTTGACTATTCTACAATATATTTGCGTTCCCCTTAGCTACCGCATTCCGCCTCGAGCAAATATTATAAGAGCCTTTACCTTTCCACACAACCGGTTTTTTCCTGTCCGTACACGCTTCAGGTATAAAAGAAATTATCATACAGCACTCAATAATGACGTGTGTTTATTTTTAAATAATTAATATTAATTCTAGGTTCAGAACGACGGCCTGGCTTAAGCTGGATGCACACTATATATGTGTATGTGTCAATTATATAATGATCATTGTAAATAAAAGGATAGAGGTACACAATTCTTGAGGCATATGGGGGAATATTCTGGAGAGATATGAAACTAACTTTCTAAACTTTTTTTTCTTAACGTCATGGTTTAAGAACCAAACCTTAAAAGACTATATTGCCATATCTCCATAGAATATAAAATTACATAAGTTTTAAGAAAGAGTTTTACGTTAGTTAAGTTATGTGTATAGATTTGAACATAGATATAAAAAAAAACAAGCGAAGATGCGAAAACAACAGTCAATAACTGATTATTAAGAGTGAATATTTTTCTTAATTACGGGTATATGACAACCTGTTTACAACTATATTACAGTCTTGGTTCATAAAAAACATGGTTTTCAGCAAACCATTCCTTTAACCGCAAGTGTTGTATTTAAAATGTTAATAGTGTTAAGGAAATCTCACTTTAAAAGCACTAAATAACACATGAAGGAAAAAAGCAAACTACATACTTAAATCCAAATACAAAAATATGAAATTAAATGCCACAACGATTTCTTATTTCAATTAAATAATCACAAATTGATCAAATATATAAACGTAATAACAAAATTATCCAATGATGAGGCATGACGTTGAATCCTAATCAAAATGGTTCAATGTCAACCGTGAATTAAATTGCCGCGACCTACCCCACGATCGATACCCCAAATATCTAATTACTGGAGGCGTAAAAGACCCCTTATTGATTACAAACGACCTTGGAGGAACAAAAAATTAAGTCAAAGACCGACCCAATTCTTCGTCCCCCATTGCCAAGTTTACTTAAAGAAACCTTTGCCCATTAACTCGGCTATAAAATACGTAGTTGAGAAAAATATCTGTAAAGACAGAGGCTGGCGTTTAAGAAATTTACTGCGATCGCAACAGTTTGATCATTGGGAATTTAGTTTGATTTAGTCTCATGAATTATAAGTTGAGGTTATAACTTTGTTGTTAGATAATTAATTGTCTTAAAACGTATGTAATACTATAGAGCTGTTATTTTATAAACTATTCAATTAAAGTTATATTCGGCTGTTGTTTTTTGAGTATAATATGTGATCCGTTCACGAAACTATCAAGATATTTTCGTTTGGGTACAATTAATAAAAAATAATTAAAAAGGAGTACGAATCACCGGTCGCGTGCCCTAGAGGCCGATGTCCTTTAGACAAGATCGCCCCCCAGATGCTCCGTCTCCCTCTAATTAAGCATTTAATCCGAGTACTTGTCTCTTTCCGCCTGAGGGGAACTAATATCACGTTACTTAATACCGAGTTCTTTGTGTTATAATTTCCGAAGCGCCAACGTATTTTGAAAATTCGTAAGTATCGAATAGTCGATAAGTCTTTTGTTCACTAAGTTTTCTTTGCACACGTTCAGTTCGCGGTCCGGTAAAGTGAAATCTAATACATTTTTAATGCGCTGTCTGTGATATACGACAATCGGGTATCCGACGTGAGTTAGCAATAAAAGTATGTCTAAAATATCTCTAAGTACACGCCCGCCCCTTAATATTTTCCACACTGACGCACCCGACGCCCCATATCGGAGAATTTCCATCTGAATATTTTCCTTTCTCATTGTCGTTATCTGAAAAATATGTTTTTGGTACAGTCCGTGCCTGTTAGCATTATTTACAACACGTCCTAACGGCCACACATCGATATATAGTGTTGTGATGCTTGTTGCTAACTTTTTAAGGTTGCTTCTCCTAGTTTTTGCGTGCCATCTTATCGCTGCGGAATGCTGAAGAAAAATAATACAGGGTCAGTCAAATGAATTTGAATGTTACGTGCATATGTTAGGGTTGTTTTTACATTGATGTCGTAAGCGGGCGGCGGGTGGGATATGGCAACCGGAAGCCCGAGGGAGACGCGAACGAAATGGACGGAAGAGAGGCGAAGGCAAATAACTTCGCCCTTTTATACACATGTAGAGATAAATGTATATGAGCAGAAAAATTTCGCTTCAAAGTTCCACAGTGTAACGTTAAGTATTTTTATCATTTGTCGTCATAAAATCCGTCTAGAGAGCCGTGTTTAAATGTTTTTGCTTCTGTCATTCGGTATTCGTCAGGGCGTGCCTCGCTCGATGACTCATTTTGTATTTTTTTGTGGCTCGTATGTTATTTAGATCGGTGTCTTTTAAAATTCCGACCTCGCTAAAGATTCAAGTATTCCCGCCATCTTAATGTGAATGCGCTGAGTTATCGAATATATGCAGCCATTGTAATTAATTATTATTTGGCAAAAGGGTTATAGCTACGTCAAGGTTTAATTAAATTATAGAATACACCGTTTAAATCGCTACTCAAGAAGGAATAGTACATTTTTGAAATAGAATAATAAATTAGGGTTGTCGATAAACCGTAAAGACAATAGTGTTCTTCCGTAACAAATTTCTCGCGATTAAATGGCTATAAAATAAAGAGGTTCGCATGTAATCGAGTAATTTGTAAAGATATTCGAATTGAGCCAATTTGCCTTAAAGCGGCCGAGAGACCTCTCTCAAAAAAACGAACCCGGTCTTACCGTCCATAAATTTTACAAGCAAACAATTATCGGTTCAGGTAGCGATGTATTAACTGTAAATTAAATCCTTGCTTAATATCGAAAAATCCCTTTGTGGTTACGTAAAATTCTTTGCGAAGTTGGAAATCAAAGCGCGGAATTGCGAAAGTTGCTGCCCTTTGAGAAGACCCGTTATTATTTTCTCGAGAACCTCTTTTATATAAAAGAACGCTTCAGATGGCGAGGGTGGTAAAGGGAAAAATATGACGGAGTCGTGTTATTTGCGTCCCTTACATTTTTGGTGTTCCAGAGCGAGATGGTTGGATGCTGGAGTGGCTTTTGAGTGAAGAGTCTCCACACACAGTCTCGTTACGTCATGCCTCGGGGCTCCGTGTGGGAGGGATTCGGACAAGTATTTTATGAAAAATGTAACCGTCTTTACGACAATGCTTGAAGCTTTTTGTGTAATGCAACTGTTCCAACAATAATGAGATGAAAGTTGCCAGCGCTTGTTACGGCAAACTGGGCAAGCACTCCGTCTTCCCAGAATTAGCTGTGTGGGTTGCCTAATACGAACCATTTGAGTTGAACGTTAAGTAAATATTTTCATAACTCGCTTGGTTTAAGTAAGTGTTCTTTTTTTGAAATACACGCTAAGAAATTATATAGAGTTAACGGACAAATTATATTAAAAAGACCTAAAAACCCATGCCAATTAATTCCCTACCATATATGGTGGAAGTTTGTATTGCTGTTTCTTTATAATATATCATTGATTTAAAAATATTAAAACGATCTGTTCCATTCAATACATTGACCTGATTAATAATTCGCTGTAGCGTAACACAGCTGACATATGTTGTGCTATCGACAGTTTGTAACTAGTTTGTAAGTACAAATAAGTTTTATGTCGGTGACAGTCGTCAAAAATCGAAGCAAATTTAATTGACACTGTTGTTATTTAGGAGCCGTTGAAAAGGTTTATTACATTTAAGATTAAAAAAGCCTAGTACAGAATAAGTTGTATCTTAAGTGAGATAGGGAAATATCTTTATAGAGTTAGGCAGGTTTAGTGATACATTTAAAGTATTATTAATTTATAAACATATATTTTACATAGGAGATTATTATAAATTATATTTTAAGTAGATGTGAAGAACGGTGAAGAAGTCTGTTTGACGTGTGGAAGCAATAACAGCAATAATAAACTCAGACAAACATTTTCCTTTACAGATATATAGATTCAAGATATTTCTTTATATATTTGTACAAAACATTATTAATTTTTTACAATATTTAATTCTTATAGATTGGTTTGATCTTTGACTTGCATATTGACAACTTGAATACACCTACTTATAATAGCAATTATAAAGTGTTTTACGTATTTATGTGATTTATTAATGGACATCTGTAAGGCTTAGCATTATTGTAATAAAATAATATGCCGCTTAAATCTTATCCAGAGTGAGTATTATCTTTGTTTTTCTGTAATATTATTCCCGCGACTCCCTCATTACGGAGCAAATCATTACTCGGTGAAATCGTATGGAATCAGAGGGATTGTTAGAATATACAATAGAAAATTATCTTTAAATTTATAGTAATACGATATAAATCAGATCGAGGTTTTCAGATCACGGTTCTCAGCGATATGTCATCACGAGCGTATAAAAATATGGAAATATTGAATAATATGTTTTTTTTTTTACCATTTGATAATGATGAACGTTGTAAGTACGTTTTGTAAAATTCCGTTTTTCTTGTAAGTGTTGTATATATTAAGTCTGAGTTTTATATTCGTCGAGTCGAAACAATGGTGTGGTATCGTTTGATATAATATACAAAATAAATATATACTTTTAATTAATATAATGAAAAAGTACACAAACAGAGCTAATAAATTCTGTTTTGATAAGAATCACATTTATAGTTAATGAAATTTATGTATAACAATGAAAAATAATTACAAGCAGAAATTTTCTTTGGCTGTGAATGTGTGAAAATGTTAATACTTAAACAATGTTTTAATTATATGTATATAAAAAAAAATGCTTTGGGAAAATTCTGGTTCAGTAAACATCTCGTTTTTTACGCTTTCATATTATAGGCATTGATTCATTGTCTTCGCCAATTGCGGTAGAAGAAAATTCGCCATATATCTTAACCCGCCTACACACGTATCCCCTAATGCCAGTCCCCACACATTCTTGAAACACACATCCACATGGAACACACCATGGTACATCCTAAGTTTAATAAAAATCCAAGCTAAAACAAGCCTTATATAATGATGTTAAGAGTCTTTTTACGTTTGCTCCATTGCCACCTTATTCGAATTGTATGTAAATCGCTATTGATACATTTCGTGAGATTGGTCGAAGACATACCTAAAGATTTTTACGATCTCTGATTGTTAAAGTTACACCTTACATTTAAAAGGTTACTTACAGCCAGAGATTTCACGATATAAAGGTTAATTGGTTTTATTTAAACTATTCGCTGTCCAATTTATTACCTAACTTTACGAAGTTTACGTGAGTTCAATGACACTTATGATTTTATTTCAACTGTTTAATTCTGTAACTGATTCTTTACGGCGACAAGTTAAACTTATTTATTATTAATAAAATATATTAATTATATTTTCCTATTGAAAAAAGATATATCTGGATCGACGCTGAAGTACGTATCACATTATTGATTCAGAAGATTGTTTTATTTCCTGTTAATTATAGATCGTTGTTTGTTCTATTGAATGGCATACAGAGGAAACTCCTCATACAGTTTGTGATCAATTTAGTTCTTGTTTAACCGACATCATTGAAACCGAATTGTTTAATTTTATAGACTGTAATAACTACGGAGAGTATTACGAAGTCGGATAGTATGTGGTTCCGTTAATTAAAATTTCAAACCTGCTATTGAAATTACAGTAATTTATTGAGAGGGTCTTAAAAATTTATAGCCATGTTTTATGACTGACATCGTTTGTGTCAAAGGGTTAGTAGATAAGAATATTGCTTTTATTTAAAGCGGGACAACGAACGGGCCAAAAATTATCGTAATTAAATTGGTTTTATACTGAAATCTATAAAGAAATTCTCTAAAATGTTTCACTTGATACGTATATACGGCGGACGCGAGTACATTTAGTATAATATGAAGTAATACGATTTATAACTCAACAGTACCCTGATGAATGCTCGCTTGATGAACTTGAACCGAGCTGACCCCATTACAATATTGAGGGGTGAACACTGAACGTCAAACATTATAGAAACGAAGGAGAGACAAAACTAAAATGAATTTTACGTATACGAGTACATTAATGTGCTTGTTACGAACGTTATAAAATGTTTATATTCCATTGCGTTAATTTTATTTCTAAAATTAACGTCTCACCTCATATACGATGTTTGATGTTTGATAATAGAATATATAATAGAATTCTTGAACCCGACTTTTCATTGAATTTTGTTTTTTTTTAATAAATATCTTTCTATTAATAATATGGACATTTACGGTTGTTTTAAATATTTATATATTTGAATACAGTGTGTTTCTGAACTGTTAATTAATTAATAAATTAATTAAACGATATGGGAATATTAGTTTTAAATTTGAAGTAAAAGTTTATGGAGATGTTTATTTTGTTTTAGTAGTAAATATAATTTAAAAGTTAATGAAGTTAGTTAGAAGATACTAAGATAGTTATTACGAGAAGTTTAACGTTACGGGCGCTGCCATATTAAAGTTATATATATATATAACTTTAATATGGCAATATATAATCCATATATATATATATATATATATATATATATATATATATATATATAGTGTGTTTGTTAGTCTGTGTTTGGGTGTGTTATGTATGCGTGTTAAAAACTTCACATTGTTAGTTAGAATTTTGTTTTAGAAATCATTTAAATAACTTGCTTCAAACATTTATTTAAAAAATTAAGTACACATATTATTTTTTTCTAATGACTTTATGTTCGTTTTCTATAAATAGAATTGAGAATTTTTTTAGTAATATCAAACTTTAACTCTGGTTGTTCAGTAACATTACCATGAACTAATATCGACTGAATCTAAGGACATAAGATACGACAAAGATATGTTTTTCAAGAAAGAAATGTATAATAACAAGTTATCCTGAAGGGTAGTGAACGTCTTAAGCGCTCCGCCCTCAAACTGATATATGGAACACCCTTTCTCCTATTCGCGGAATTTTTCACGATTTTTCCCCAAGACGTATGTTATATGTAGATATGTGAAGGGTCTATCACGATTCGGTCCTCATGTATGCCCAATGTTATAATATATCTTTGGGCTAAAACGGAGATGAATCGTGGCAAAATATTTTTGTATATTTTGTTGTTGTATATATAATGGAAAATCTTAAAAATAATTTATAGTATTTCTTAAATTGATTCAAATATTAACAAATCCAAGCTTTCAGTCTATCATTGTACAGATAAGAACGTTTTGCTTCAAATGTTAGTCAAATTCGCGAGCAAAGCCACAAGAAACAGTTATATTATGAATATATATAAAATATTATTGCACTTTCAAATTGGATTGTAACTTAAATAGCTAGGTTGCCGACCCGAATGCTGAGCGTGTGGATACATTTTTTCACATTTAAATTATATTTTCATAACTAGCTCAACATAAAAGTTAAAAACATAATTATACAACTGGACGTTTCTCTTAATCCCAAACGTTTGTTGCGCAACTTACTCTTGTAAGAAAGTCAAAATGTTGCAGACAGCGTCGTCTATAAATAAGATGAACGACATCAAACGAATTCTCAACATTTAATTTAAATAAACTGTCATTTCGTCTATTTGTTACCGTCATTGTTATATAATAAAGTTATATATTTAAATAAATAAAATTATCGGTAATGTATTTTTAATGGTTTCGAGGATGTATTGAATACAATTTTCCCATGACAAAAGACTCTCGAGACAGCGAGACTACCAAAAGTAAATTTGAATTGTACTCAAGTATGTTAGTTTGACTTCACACGCCACATGATTCATATGCTTTCTGAAGAACTATGTAAGTAATATAAGGTTTTTACAACTGCCATTAATGTAGGAATATAAAACGACGAAGACCTGTATTGTTTTTTATTTTACGATGTATATCGTATGTATGCAATACAGGTATGGCTTAACTATTAATTTTATTACATCCAATGACGTTTTAAACCGATTTTACTCACATAAATTAATCCAGTAAACAAACTAAATGCCACCATTGACAAAACAAAGCAATAAATACACTAAAACAAATACTATTACACAATTGCGAGTTACCTACATACCGATTGCGGTAACTCCTCGCCCACGAGGCACAACACTAGTCGATAAATCACACACCGTGAGAATCATGAGAACAACACTAGCGTTGAAAGCTAATATAGCCTGGAGTAGGAATTAATGCGATGCCTTCATAATATTATTTATATAATTATAACTTTTAATTCATATTATATAAATATCATTATCATTGCAATTATTTGATTTCCACGAATTGTATCCAATAAAATTAGTATTATTGGTCTCATTAGAAGGGTTCCTAATATACATTATACATATTATCGTTTGCTTTTCTAAGTTTTAGAATTGTTCAAAACAAGTGTTATCGCGTGATGGGAAAATAAATTGATAAATAATACAACCTTAATTTGCAATAGAAATTAATTAATAAATAAGAAAAAAACTATTATAGTTCTTTTTTAAACTTATTCCTTTTTTGTATGCCTAATTGCTTATTATAGTTTTTTTAGAATATTTCGCATATTGTTCAAAATCATCATCTCTGTTTCATCAGCAGGCTTTTAATTGCCATTATCACCATCCATCACCTACTCACACTGTGATCTGACTGAATAGTTTAGACAGGACATATTTGTATTAATTGAGGTTAACAAGAATTTAGAGACGATTAATTGGTATATTTTAGCCACTGAATGCATAAAGATTCTGCTTTTCATCCAAACATTTTTTTCCTACGTAGAAATAAAAGAAATGTATGACAATCGAAATCTGGCATGAACATAATTATTATCACTTTTTGTTCCGTTATAAAATTTTACAGGTTATATACATGTTTATATATTGGTATATATATATACATTAATTTGCCTCAATAGAAGTCAGGGTATATTTATAATTACTTATGTTTGAATGTCATAATTTACTTGATATTTTTTTTAATACAATTTTCAGTTTATAAGTCATAGTTTTTATTTAAATCCAATAATAAATCAATCACCTTTTACATTTACGAGTTTGTTCTGTGACTTTATAATTTAAGGTTTATGACTTAGGGCTATTAAAAATATAATGGAATTACAACCTTTTTGCATAATTTAGATATATGCGGATAGAGACTTGGTTCTACTTCTTACTTATCATGTGATTAATCTCCAACCAAAGACGGAAATAAATATGGATTACGGTTTACGATAAACAAATGCAAGAGGAAATTGCTATATAAATTTGATATTGAAATTCCTTACCAAAGGGGGGATATTTCAGATCAAAATGGACGGTAAAACAAAACGAAAATTTCATATGTAAGCACCCTTGGAACGCATATAAAGTGCCTTGGTGATGTTCTTGTAATATCAATTAAAAGCATTCTTAATGAATGAAGCTTCTTTATGTGATATTATTTTATTGTTACATTTCAAACAATTATAATAATCTTTGTTTTGTATCGTGGGTTTGAATACAATTGTTCGTACTGTTTGAGTGTTGTTAGAGTCATTAGCATGTAACAATAGTTTACAGTCTTCCTACGTAAATAATATTGTTTAGTTGTTAACTGTTTTGATATGGGTTAAGTATTTCAATATATTGTATTCAATATTATCTACATTTAATATGTATAAACTACATTTTTAATGGCACAGATACAAAAAATATAATACCTTGGTTTATAATCTGTATTTTAGAATTTTCTCTTGAAATTTAGTAAAGGTGCTTCAATTTTAGAACATGCACTATCTAAAATCGGGACAGTCTTCAAGTGTGTCTGAGATACAGAGGATTCGAGCACACTCTTGGATGTTCACGAACATTCAGAACGACCACTCGATTTGTGATGCTAATTTTTGAGGACGTATACTGAGCGTTTTAGGATTTAAACACTAACTAGCGCTTGAAATCTGTTGAAGTCTTTTTTTAAACCGCTGACCACACTTTAAGTTAAAAATTTAAGTATATTACTACAAATATAAAAAAAAATTCCAACCGGTTTTAATATTTTATTCTATCTATAGGAATTCTTGCAAGAATTTCAGGTTTTCTCATTATTTCCTTCATTCATAAGACCTTGGAGAAAGTATTCATCCAATTCAGCTTAAGACCTGAATGTTATTAAACACGATCGTCTATAAGAAAAAAAAAATGAATGAACATCTTAAATTATAATCAGAAACCAAACACGATCTCATCCAGAGAAACGCACTTTTTAAAATCAGGATGACCAAAAAAAAGAAATCAATAACCTATTTCATAAAAATATAAAAATAGGACGAGATCGGTAACAGCGAGATGCAGGAACACGCGCGCCTGACGACGCAATTATGAAAGAGGGCTCCCCCCACCACCTGCACGGCCTACCCCCACTTCTGAAATGACAGTTATTCAGACCATGAAGTGGGTAACGCATATAGATGTGGCTTAGCAGTCTTATCCATACTTATAAATGTAATATAGATATTGATGGTTCATGAAGTTTTAAGACAGCAATACCAACCAGGATTCCATTAAGTATATAATTTGAGTCAGCCTACATTTATGTAAAATATTCTTATTCCTCATCCATAACTCCCGGGTTTTATATATAAAGTATACAATATGCAATTTCAAAGCATAATTTTGCACCTTATCCATCCATAACCATTGTGTACTTTTGAGTGTGTTAAGTTGCTTCACACGGGAAACGTTTTAATTATAATATAATAAATAATAAGAATAATCTAAAATTGCAATCAAATTTAGTAATTTACAATAATATTTTTGATTCAAGTAAATAATAACTTGTACATATATACTTATGATATATGAAACACAGCTCAATATCGTAAAATTGTAGACAAAGAGCTTGTAAAGTTGCATGTCACATGTTTGCCTTTAGCAGTTATCTTAGTTTATTGACTGAAGCTGACCTTTTACCCAACAATAGAACGGTAATCGGATCTTATCAGACATAGAAAGGCGTATTAGACCTTAGAGGTGGCGACGTACTTGTACGACAGAGATCTCAAACGATAACAATACTTTATGAACATACTGACGTAGTAAACATCGCATTACGTTGATAAAACATTGTACGAATATACATTTATGCCAATATTATCAATAATTATTTTATTAACAAACGCGCAGTGGCAATATCAATGTGGAAGGTGTTTACGGGTATTTCTCAGCAGGTGGGGGCGTCAAGGGGTTACAGCCCCAAACCTTTTGTACCCGCTGCCATTACGGGATTTTCTTCTCAACGTGTATTTCGGATGAAAGAATCTTCCATAATCTCTCCGACACGCAATTTGAATTTTATTCACGGCTACACAATACGATTTGTCATTGTGTCATTATGAACAGTTATATCGGATTTTATATTGAAGTTGGACGCTTTATGTTTTAACTAATGTATTCTATCTTTGCTTAGATGTATTTTTGTTCTGAATGTTTTCGTGTTTGGAGGGAATTTATTGTTTGTTTGAAAATTAAAAGAAATTCAAAGGTATATGACGCTCGTAAGTTTCATAAAGGAATATTAGACATATTGTCGTATTGGAAATTAACTGTTAAATATTAATATTAGCGGTTGCAGTGTTTTTTGCATTTTTAAACGGCGCAAATGGAAGTTGAATGTTGATATATAACAAGTATGTCATACTTTTGTAGCGCCATCTTTGTTTCAAGCGTTTTCATAACCAGCCAGGCCACGTGAGCCGTCAGCCGCTCTGCTACTTGCTTAGTTCTTTTTAAATGTACTAGGTCGTATTATTTGAGCGTTCAAGATAAACTGGTGGAGAATAAAGGTATATAAGTAAAAAGAAAAATTAATGCGAAAAGCTGAAAATGAAATGGAAGAGAGCTCTTTGAAGTATGGGCTTTTATTTGAGGTCCAATGCGGTAGCTACGTCTTTTATATGGCTGCATTCACGTGACTTTACATTGCTTAACCATTATCTGGACCTTTGTTTCCGCAATATATAATATTCAGATAGTCACGTTGTTTGTTATTATATATTCTATAATTTTTTTATAAATTAAAATAATAGGTTTTATGAATGTAATCCTACCTGAATTATATTTATTATCTATCTTTGACGCCATAAATTTTATTATCTGTGGAAACTGAATCAAAAGACACATGAAACTTAATGTTATAGGTTATCGTTTATCAATAGACCTTTCTAAATGGTTTGGTTTACAAAGAAATTTGTTACTCCGTAAGTTAAGACCTTGCCTTCTAACATGCTCAACTTGATACAACTTAGGACCACCCATAAATCTGTGACCCTTTGTGATATAATAAATTCAATCTTTATCTCAAGGTTGTTTATAGTTTATTTGCTTGAAAAATCTTATATTGAATAAAAATTTCAAAACGAATTGGATTCGAAATATTTTGTAAGGAAGAAAAGTTGTTCGTATCAAGCATAGCGCAGTCCTACTTATAAATTGATGAGTGTAGCTTAAATTTTCCCTAAAACTGATATCCTGTGTGGAGTGAGGCGTGCTGAGATTTCACACCGAGTCGTCGAGACGAGGGTGGCTCAAGTACGAGCTCTTATCATTTTTATTGTGAGCGATGCAACGACTTCAGATTGCCAGGAATACACAGACATTGTGCCAGCTAGGAGGTTTTTTTTTGGTATGTGAGTAATGATTTTTAAGAGTATATCGTGAAGAATTTAGAAATATAAAATTTACAGATATATTGTCTATGGTTTATATGTCACTGTCATATTTTGACATCTTACAAATATTATATGAGCAAATAATTGTTTTATGTTATCTATGTGTGTACGTTTGTGATTCAAATAATAGCCGACAGTTTAACCGGCTGGATTTGTTGTTAACTGATCTAGCTACAATGTCTATGTTACACAAAATCAAAATATGCTGTTCTTAATCTATAAAATAAATAAATTGGAAATAAAATTTTATAAATGAGCGACAACGCGTTCCAAACTTAGTGTAAGTGAAAGTGAACGTCGGAAATAAAGTAAATGAAAATCTGAAACTGTTTGCGTTTTCTAATACATTTCAAATAATAGTAAGGAGCCACAAGCATAATACAGGTTTAGCAGTAAAAGCAAACTGTTGTCATCGTTAAAAACAATTACACAGAGGTATGGCGCTTAGTCACTCGCAAGTGTTAAGAAATAACTAAGTACACATTTGAAAGTTAAACAAATCATTGTGAATGCACACGCATAGTATAGCTGAACAATATTCTAACGAGACTGACAATAGTTATTGATTCTTTAATACTAATTCATATACCGCGCTAAGTGGGTATTGTATTAAAGCACAGGTTTGATTTCTCCCAACGAACATAACAGTCAATTAGCGTTGTTTGTTTTACAAGCCATTCATTCAACTACTGCTGCCAAGTAGACAACTGTAAGTGCTATAGCCGTACATACGCATATATTTTGAAATTTGAGCATATTTACTTTATATTAATACGTTATTATGTATACATATAACAATCATTTAATTCTTTGTCAATAATTTACTTAAAATTTCACGTTGGTAAAATTTTACTCGTAGTAAATAAATTTTATTATACTTAAAAGATGTCCCAAGTCACGACAAATATATTCATAGAATTGTATACCATATAATAATTGCAATTTCTTATAAGTTCTGAATCAAGAGATTTAATAAAAACTCATACGAATTAAATCCTATGAATTATGATAAAAAACTAACCGTTTCCGAAGTAGGAGACCATTCCAGCTATAGAGGTGTATTACACAAGCTAAGGGAGGTCTCTCTGCGACTATTTGCCTTCCAAAACCCCCTTTAATGTTTCCAAGAGGTACGAGAGGTGAACGAATAATGCAGGACAAAAAAATTATACCAACCCCATAGCATTTCAAAGGATTGTCGTGTCGGCTTCTTATACTTCGTCCTTTTTTAGCACCGGTCATGTCTGAAGCTTCCTTTCGCTTTTTATACTTTTATTTGTCTACTTTGTGATGGATAAAGGGAATTTTGTATTACGCGATCTCAAGCCCGATATACCCAGCATTATACTGAGAGTGCATCGTAAAACTGTCGAGTTCGCTGAGCCGGATGAATAACTATATATTTCACTTTATAACACGTTTAATTTGTCTCTAACTATTAACGGAACTGGATAGATTAAAGTATCTAATAAATTATATAAACGTTAACTATAGGTAAACATTCAAGGAGAGATTCCGTGTATCGAGGAAAATTAGTTTTAATTTTATTCGTTATTCATTAAACATAAAGTTTTCCAATGAGTTTTCAATCTTTTAGATATGAATCTGTATACCAGTTAACAAATATATAAAGCTTGTAATGAATTGCAAGTCGTTTTGAACAGTTGGTAACAATAGGTAGCACGCGGTGCTATTATTGGGGCACCCTTTAACTCTCACGTCACTATTCTTGTTCCTTAAATAATAAAATCTCTTACTAATTTTTTAAAAATTCATGATTAAAATAGTATTTTTTATAATTTATTTGATAAATTTAAAATTATATTCCTATAATATTTTAACCGTTTCAGACCTTTTACGGATTCAAGAGTAAGAATTGAGCAGAGAATAACCTTCGACTATATCACTTATATTAGGTATTTATCTTATAATTTATGTTTATTCCTTTTTATTCTCCACGAAGTGTCATCCGAGAGATATTTTCTATTGGTGGACGATAATAAAATAATACTTTAGTATCGCTATACGTTATTTGTTCCGATGTGATAGACTGGTTCTGCCATAAAGCAGTCTATGTAGGCTATATAGGTAACCCATCCCCCGTTATATGATAGATCGTCAGAGCGAACGTTATCGGTGTTTTGAATCATTACTCGCGACCAGCCTTAGCCGATGTAAAGGAGGATGCAGAAAAACTTTTGATACGCCATGTGTGGCTTCGACATTCGTGGTGTAAGATCTGAGGATATACCGGACGACATTATTTATGTTATCATTATTAATAACTGGTTTGCATGTTGTGTTTAAGCGAAAACTTACGAAGAAGGTTATTGTTAATATTTAATTAATAATAAAACTTAATTGATATGTGTAGGTATATTTGTAACTATGCATTTAAGTAACCTAACATGTGATGGATGATAAATAAAAATAAAGCAAATTCTAATGTCCCAGCTAGTACAGCCTAGTCAATGCTCGGCTTTATGTGCCGATCGCTCGGATGCTGTCCGCTGCACCAAGCTATAAACCTGCTTCTATATTAATTATTCATTTCGTTTTTACAGTCACATCTCACCAGCTTTCGTTATCTGTCTCTCAAAGCGTCTGTTCGTCACAACGGATTTATTGCATTTTATTTACGTAAGAATTAGTCGGAGCACGATGTGCAGCCTCCTCGGCAATGATGGATGCGGTTCTGACAATACAAAGTAATGTTACGCGCAAACGCTATTTATAAAACGGTACCAGTGTATATAATGATTTTGTATGCTATATACTGTCCTTGAAATGTAATCATTGGTATTATGTTAGATCATAATAAAGTAAGCGGTACAGTTTTACCACATTCATTAATATCAGGTCAGTTTGTGTGTGATGTTAATTGTATATGTGAATAAAAAATTCCGAACAGAATTTTTCTTTCCCGTATAATAATTCATAGCGATCATTACTTTTCTAAAATTGCGTGACGAAATGTTATAATTGAAAGGTAAAACGTTTGTTAGGTAATACAAAACGCGATCCCATCGCCGCATGTATACAAAGAGCTTTGGACTTTAAGTAAACACAAATAAGGTTTGGTGTTCAGGGAACAGTGAAACGCACAAATCCAAATTACATTGCTATGCTAATAGTGCGTACAAAAAGTGAATTTCAGGTAAAATTAAGAGGTTTCCGCTGTTAATAACTAGTTATGGAATTGAGTTATGTATTTTTTTTGGAGGCAGCTTCTTTGGAATCCCGTGATCGTAATTGATAGTTGAAGCCTCAAAGCTAACGAGAAACAAATATCTGAATTGAAGATCTTACAATGTTTTATTTGGATTTAATTTACTGTAACATTCTAGTTTGTTATTTTTTTTAATGTCATATATTTTATACATAGTGTTGGACTTAGAAGTACATTCACTTGGAACTTTTTGCGTGTTGTATTGCATTCGGCTTGCCTTGTTCATTGTTTTGAAACCTATACAGCCAATGGTCTTGAGTCCTTTCAAAGTATTTTAGGCTTGATGACTTAACAGTTAAGTTCTCGGTTTAATTTGATATTTTTTATAATGAGTACATTGTCTTTTAACAACTGTTCTGTCAAGCTAGCATTCGATTCGACATTAGAACCTCTTGTTGCTTCAATAAACTTTAACGAAACGAATGCATAAACATTAATTGACATTTCATTTTCACTTTGACCTTTAAATGAACTTTTTACTTTCTACATTGGATGCCGTTAGCTGTGGAACAGTAATATTTTTTGTTTTGATACTTCACATCAATGAATCCCTGTTAAAACCTCTTTATGTCGTGGTGTATCTTGTTTTTTTGTAGCTTTAATTAAATACATTTTTTAATGCATCTGTAACCGTTTACTACGGTTCAATAACGTATGTATACCTTAATGTCATTCGAGTGATATTTATCATATTGATGTAATTATATCATTATTAAAACGAGTATTATGCTTTAATAAGAATATTATATTATTTTTGAATATGTAAATGTTATTTAAATAAGAATAAGAACATTTTGTCATCAAAGACAAGAAAGACTTGTTTATGTATTATTATTAGGTAGTAATGTCAAAATATATACGAGCACCTCAATACCCTTACATTATATATATATATTTTAAATTATAACACGTTTTACGGCTAATGATGATCTTTGATATATTATAAGAACTGTGATGGGTGTTATTGCCAGCCCGCGGTTTTGTCTGCGATCAGTAGTTCCCGGTCCTGTCGCATTCATAGAAATAATAACATTAATATGTTTCCTCTATTTTGTTTTATCGAGACATGTGCTCCTGGATTTTTCTGTTAACTTAAAAGGGTTAAAAACAGTAATGGAACTGAAGTTCTTCTTTGAAGTAGTTTATAATATTCTCTTGTTTTATAGTTTCTGATTAAAATTTGTTTTAAAAATATGTTTTTTTTTGTACACCGTATTGTAAATTCTGATGTAGTGATCAGGACGTAATAAATAAATATACAAACTACTTTTTAGACCACTAGCTTCGCTGGTAACATTTATTATAACAAAAACAATGTTTCTTTTTGGTGAATAGTTTTTCAAATATCGTAATTTTGATTGTAAATTGTTGCATTGTTATATAAGTATAGTCTGTACGTGATCATTAAACCTCTTGTCCTCCTTCACGTTAAATCTTCATAATTTTCCGTCTTTGGTATCTTACGTTACTGTCAAAACATTTCAAAACAAGAATTCGCCTCAGCTCAAGAAGTTTAGGGTGCGGTCGGAGATTTCAAAATTGTGAGCTGCGATCAAACAACACTTTCCCTTGATTGTCTAAACGGATATCAATTTTGAACCTAAACTCTATCAATATAACGTTTAAAATAACTATTACAATCAGGCTGAACATCGTCCGCGTGTCACACGACTTTTCCCACGGCGGTCATCCGTGAATAGCGTTTACCTTCACAAAGACTGGAAACGAATATGTTCTTTAACAGCATTATTATAAAGCATCGAATGGTTCGTTCACTATTGTTTGCGGTTTTCATAGTGGTCATTTCTCGGAGTATAGAAGCTCTAGGTCCCGTATATGGGCGTAGGTAATTAATGGTTTGCAGTGTTGTGTGCTGGTATTTTATGCATCGCTACATGAGAAATCCTCCTAGGAAACTGTCACTTCTTATTATGAAAAAGTCGTTAAGAGCTTTGTTAGATATGTACGTTTGGACATATAAGTTGACTTGCTGATACGTTAACGACATTACAAAACGTACGGATCACCAAAACTAGCAACACCAGCCGCCAGTGTACTGTTTTTAGTGTATTTTTTTTTCACATCACAATCTATCTGAAAGTTTGATTTGCGTGTGGTTGGTGAATAGCTCATATGGTATGTGTTAGATATTTTATAATACGCACTAACTTACATGGAATATGGAATGCAGGAGACTGTTTTGTTGTGAACAAGAGCTAGTTATGAGAATTAATTCTAAGTGGTAGAAGCTATTACTTGATTCTTTGATCAAATCTCGCTATCAATCACTGTTGGAAATTTCGTTTAAGATAAAAGTTAGGGTATAAAACCGATAAGTGGTATTAAAGAGCACTTAGGCTGGGCACACACTGGACGTGGACGCTGTAATCCGCTGTTATTGAGTGTGCACCCGCCGATATACAACTGATTGATATGCTCCATAGAGGATTTACTAGACTGAGCAAATAACTTGATCACTTTGTATTGGATTGTTGATTATATAGTGTATTCATGGCGAGATATTATGTGTTTTGAATAAGTTTGAAATATTATGAACTAGTGTATGGAATTAATTACATATATTTTTTACTTATTAGCTTTGTATTAATGAATACTTTTTATGTACTAAACTAAGTCCAAACAATTACTTTTATTGGTTATTTTGATTTTTAACTCTTAATGAGAATAAAAGATTTTTGTTATTATTTAATTTAAAAATTTTGATGTTATTTACTTGTATATGTATTAATAAAAATTATGAATTAAAAAATTCATTTTAGTTGCTCTGACGATACGCAAACGTGTTTCATGAAAAATATTTGATAATAAGATGTATTTAACTGTAAATCGCATTTTGTAAGATATGAACAAAATTATATAAAAATGAAAACTGTATTCAAAAAATATTTTATGTTTTATATAATGCAAAATAATGTTCACGTCAACATTAAGTCAGAAACACATTTGTATGAAGTATCGAAGCGGGTTCTGATAAAACTTGCACTTGTACAACTTTTAACTCGCTGCGGAAATTTTATATTGCATCACGCGAATATGATCTATAATACATTGGTATAGAGTTAGTTTTGGTTGAACAGCTTTTTATTATATTTTCGTGCTTGCACAAAAAAATAAGGTCGTCGCCCGCAGTTGTCCGATATAATAATGATGTATGATCACACACGTCCTCTTTATGCAACTAAACGTGTGTCCTAATTAGAAGCGTGTATTCAAATATGTTAGAACAGGATTGTATGACTAATTCTTTCCTTTTCACTCTCATTATTCTTATATTTTTAGCTCTGTCTAACATAAGCCCTGTAGAAAATTACCAGCTGTTATGGCTATTGACGGTTTTGGAGTACATCACCTCTTTAGTCCAATGAGGTTTGGTGATTAGATGGGTTGAAATTAACATCCAATGTTGTTGGGTATATATGGATCATGGTGGCATCGTTACTAAATATGGATAGTAAACCGAATATTGGCATAGTTTTAAAACAAAAAATTGTTGAATAAGTCAGTCCAGTTATAATGGAAAATTAACTATGGCTTCCTCCTCAGATTTTTCTTCATTGACCAGTCAAAATATGTATAATTTGCAATGAAAAAGATTGTCTTATTTTATGTTATAATTATGTGCCTTTATTTGAATAATATAAATCTAATCCTTGTTCAGCTATTGTAAAGTAGACGGCGCACAAGTTATATATTATATTTTTTAATCACAAACGTATGAAGCAACTAGGATATCAAGGGGTTTACGAGTTCGAATCCTGCTTGTGTCATGAATTTTTCATTCTTCATTTTCTAGTTTAAGTATTAGCCAACATTTCAGCCCGCTACAACCGACGCCACACAAAATAAAGTAGAATAAATAAATTTTCAAATGCATTCACATTAGCGATCTGATAACCTTATCGCGAACGGTAGCGGTTTGACAAATGATAGCTAGCTTTGATCGCTCACATCTTCACGCGTATGGGTCTTAAGTAATTATTAAATAATTATTATAACCGGAAGTCAGTACACGTACTTTATATTGGTTGTTAGTAATTTGTAAATAATATTACGACCGACGAATGCATTATTAATTATAGTGAAATAGCGTTAAGTGATAGCTTTCTATTTATGTTTCCTGAATACCTTTACAAAGGCTGATTTGCATTTAATTCTAAAACCATTTGTTAGGGGCTGTTCCCACTTACCGTGTTTATAAACGTTTCCTTACGTTTATAATAATTATCCTCTATTATGGCCTATAAATGTTTGAGTTGATCGCTGACTATAGAAATATGTGATTGTGAATCATGCTCTTATATGTTAAATATAAATCTTAAATATGTATATGATATGTTACTCTAATGTTATTTATATTAATTGTTAGCGTTTATTCAAAGAGTGCAAGCCTTAATTTTCCTCAGGAGTAGTTAGTACAGCAGTAAATAATTGCTCTGTGTTATTGGTAACTTAAAATAATTATCATTCATGAGAATTTATATTGTTATTAGTCATGAAATTAACATTGCAAATCTCGTATTTTAGATCCTATAACTTATTGAATGAATTGTTCATACAAATCTATAGAACAGCGAAGTGATAAGCATTCTCAATGAGAGTTACGGAGTTGTCGGTAAGAAATTATATAATTGAGTTATATATATTTTATTTAATAACAAAAATATATTGAATAACTAGTTTTTGCTCGCGACTTCGTCCGCGCTAATTTCGGCATTAGTAATATAGGTATAGCTGACCGGGCGAACTCAATTCCGCCCTAGAGGCCATAAATAGCCAGATATTGGAATTTATTAAGTATTTTTATATCCTTTTCGATCGAACAGAATTAAATATCGTATGTCCGTCTCCTAGTTCTAAGCTATCTCCCAACTAATTTTCAACCATATCCCTACTGCCGTTCTTGAGTTATAAATAGTGTAACTAACACAACTTTTTTTATATATATAAATGTATTTTTAATCAAACTTGACCTTAATACGAAATCATTTTGGTTAAATAAAAATGGTTAGTTGCTTCAGAATAATGGAGAGTGTAATATAATAGGGCCCACTGGTTTACTGTTTCGTGGCCGTAGTTTATTTTGTTAGCTTTTTTATTGATTCGGCCTTTAGTTATCTCGGGACGGTATCTCATTGCTAATTCAAACGGACTTTTGGAGGACTGTAAGGATAGTTAGATTTTTTTCCTTAAAGACAGCTCTTTTAACCGAACATCATTTATACTTACTTTTTATTAATACTTTGTAGTTTAAGGATCTCATATGTACTTTTACATTTGTAAGGAATTTATTGAAAATCAGGAAAAATAAAAAAAAACCTGTTTATTTATATAAAACGTAAATTAATAAGTTAAAAAAATGTATTTTAATATAATATTACAAGATTCTGAACTATAAAAAATTTCCCCACTCCCCTTAATAATGTAAGTTATTTTATAAAAGTCTTATATATTGTTTTTTCCCAATGTTTAAGTTATTTTAGTAATAGTGTAAGTAACAACCGAGTTACTGATAGTTCTCATTGAAAACTGGAAGATATTACGCGTTTACAGATCGGATTAAACTCACGTGCAGTACACAGACAATTATCAGATAAATATAAAATTTTATATTCCATTTATATTTATATATAGATATAAATTTATATGATACCTTATTCTCATATTTTTGCGCTAAAATTTATATCCATAATCGATTTTGTACGGCTTAATTAGAAGCCATAAAAATTTGCAATGCTGCACTGACCTTTGGCGATATTAATTTTTTTATTGGCAAATTTAATATAATTAAAGGGACCATTAAAAATTTTTAGTTATACTGTGTAATTTTAAAATAATTCGGTGTACACGGCGTGCCTGCACGGTACAATTCTCGCTCGCCACAGCTAATCGATTCCACGTCTATAGCAGCTTCTATTATATCGATGACCTCACTCAAATATCGATAACACTCGATTCTTTCCGTAATCGTACGATTAATCGGAAACTCAAGCGCTCGCAAGTTTTTGAGCTTTTTGAACGCATTAGATAAATTACACGATTAAAGAGCTATAAAGAGCATTTATAATTCTAGTGACTGGTGCATTAGAACGGTACGAGCGTAAAATATACATCTAGTACTTCATTACCAAAAACTCCAACGGCACCTTTTGTTACATTTAAATTTAGAAGTATTATTTTTTTATAAAATAAATCATTACCGAATTTTACAATCCTTCCTACAGTTTTCAATACGTTATATGTACGCACAATCAATTATTACTTATAAGGTTAATATTCAAAATGAAAATCTATGCTTTTAAAGAGACACACATAACATTTTCATATCGTTCAAAAGCTTACATCAACTGATAATGTTTTATGAGGATGAGGTAACGAGGATAGTGAGTTCGGTTCACGATCACTACAATGTATGAACCGACAGACCGTGTAAGCTTTATCCCGAGATGTTACTTTACGCTCTAATTGACCCTGATTGAGTCTGAGACTGACCGTGTTCAAAAATGTGGTCAGTTTGTTATATTTCTGGTCCACCTTTCACCCCTTACTCTAATTGCATCTTTATGTATTATATTACTACAAATAATAATCTATAAAAGTGCCTAAAATGTTTCAATAAAAATTTTCTTTTTCGTGTTATTAGATGAAGATGAATTTAATGTTGTATAAATTTCAAACCTCTCATTAAATTAAAATAAACTATTTATTCACACAGTCAAAATCAATATGAAATATTGTATATAAATTGTATTTGAAAAAAAATGAGAATAAAAAGGAAAAAAAGACGAAGATTTAAAACCATAAAGTGAAAAATTCGTTTATTGTCCTAGTTAAAATTTTAATAGAAATGTCTGAGTTTAAATATTACAATGTTTCAAATAAATTAAACGGATTGAAACGGATGAAAATTTAATATTTAAATATATAATAAATAATATGCGGCAACTGCGTGTAGTTCTGTACCTGTACAATTAATATTTAAAATAAACAAACACAAGATGTGATATCTTGATATGCAAATATCCTTTAACAACTTTGATAACTGTAATTAAAGGTTATTATATACCGCTTTGACAATAAAGCGTTGTTAAGAAAAATATGAAGAAGATACCCAAGAAACACATTTTTTTAAACCAAATTTGGTGTGTTCACTGTATACTTTTATGCGAGATATTTTAATAGGCTATTTGTAATTATAAAAATAAAAATATGAGAGTGCAATTAATATATATTGTTGACTTAAAAGGCAGATGTTGAGAATTTTAAATATTCTTACACAGACAGGGTCAACGGCGGGTTATTAAAAAATCATAAGGATATTTAAATGCACTTATATTTAGCAACGTTATTGGCATGAAATGTGAACGGTAAGCGTTTTTAAAATATCGACGCCGAGCATCAACTAAGCATTTTAAATTGTTACTCAGAAATAATCAATATATAGACGCAAAAAGGTACACGACCAATTTAAGAATAACTCCACAACAGTGGGATTCATCAAAAATCGATTACTTACAGTAAATTGCAATTTAACAACTGGCTATGCCTTGCCGCATTACTCCGATTGCTTTTGTAATGTTTTTTTATGTTCCCTTAAACTATATCCCGACGGCTTTGTTTGAACTTTGTGTTTTTTACACTAAATTATGCGGCTCAAACTCCTCCGTCTGTGGAAGTCGAACACATTACGTACATAAAAATCTGTTTGCACAGACACAAAATGCTTCTTTAAGAAGAGATAAAGTTAAGTGATAGAAAAATAATCACAATACATTAATTTAACATAAATATATTGTGGAAGTCCCTGAATATTCAAAGAGTTTTCTAATAATTCGAAATAGATTACAAACAGACAGTTTTGTATGTACAAATGTTTCTAAATTTGTTTTCTTGATCTTATGGTTAAAAAATGAATTTAAACATCCGAACAATCTTCTATCTACAACGTTATAAATATTTGTTATTTTTGTTTGTTTCCTTATCATGAAACATTTTTAAGGACCTCAATATTTTTTTGTACAAAATCAGAAAATCCAGGATAAAGTATTTTTCGTTGATTTGATTTTTTTTTTGAAAACCATGCTACATCTCATAATTACAAGGAACCTGCAATCTATTTCATCTTACCATTTGTTGAAGCTATTAAACGTACTTTATACACTTAACAAATAAACAGTGAAATATATTTTTAATATATGAAAAAATATTAACACGTTCCACCAAAATAAATTTTATTTTCATAAATTTTGTCGTTTACATCATTGATAATGTTTTAAGCCATCGTATAAAATAAATTGAATTCCATTGAAATAATATATATATATATATATATACACATTAAATCCAATTAATCGTCTGATAATTAAATCGATTTCATTAATCGAAAATCGGTATCGTTGCGCTAATGACCTGCAATTATAACTATAATTAACAGGTTAGCTTGTTAACTTGATTAATCGATAATAATTGAATTAAAATCATTCGGGACCGAAATATAATTTGTTAACGATTAATTTAGGATATTGATAACTATATAATAAATACTTTCTTGATTGCAATAGAATAAAAAAAAATCCAGAATTTTAAGAATTTAAAAATATTTTTTTGTCTTCCTTCTCAGTTTTATTATTGGATCACAAAATGCAATCTCCTACTATTGTTCCACAGAATGAATTGGTTATTTGATCATAGCTATGTCATTCATACGTACATTGTCACATAATAGCCTAAACAGTTTTAAATATACATGAAGTTATTCTTGAATTATGTAGGTATATGTATGTATATACATATATATTAAAATAAATAAATGCCACAAAGGCAAAACGAATATACAGAAGTCTATATTACACGTTATAATGTTAGTTAATGTGAGTAATTTCTATGCAATTACACATCAAGCAAATATGAAATAGGTTACCGCTGGCCCGGCGCCGGCGCAGGCGCAGACGACAATTACACAGACGTCACTAATTGGTAGGATTCACACACACTCATAAATTGTGCCCACATGTTTATTCAATTCGATTACCACAAGTCCGCAACGTCAAATGTGAGACGAGCAAATCCCTGTTTCACTTACACACTTTCAAACACCATAGTATGAACTTACGATATTTGTATGGATAGAAACCTGGCAACTGTTTGTTTTTTGTTTGAAGATATAACATTTGATTAGGTTACAGAAAAGGACACGTAACTTTTCTAAAATGCATATCATTATCGGATTACTACGCGATTAATGTATTATTTTAGACTCCCCACGTATTTATTACTTTGCAGCAACCGTGACCACAGGAAGGCAAGATGTGAATTTCATTATATTTTTCATAGACTTTTTTAGAGCCCCATAACATAGCGAAATTAGACGAACAATTAAGAACTTTTAAATTTGAACAAACGAATTCTTTTATATCTATTCTTGTATATCTTCTGGCAACCTTTTAGTGTTTTATTTTTCTGGCTAAGCCTTTATTATTAAGCTACGAGACTTTACAACTAAACAATAAACCAAAGTAAATAGTTCTTACAGTGTTTTAGACGTTTAATGTGAAAATTTCTAAATCTTATCTATATAAGGATTCGGTATTAATTCTTTATCGACACATATTTAAATGAATGATACGTGTTATTTATTACAATTGTATTTTTTTGTCATTTATTAAAAAAATGAGATAGTTGTTATAAATCAATTAACCTCCTTCAGACTAAAACAATTTCGACATTTACATTTAAAGTGCTCTCTAAAGAAGACGTATAAACGTCTTATAGGGGCCAGTATTAAAGTCAATTTGGACCCGTATAATAAAATTTGACCTGACAGCGACCGTAATGACTTTAATCGCCCCTTGACCCGCCTTGTTAGTGATGATAACACCTGACCTTAGTAACAGCTACCATCGTCATCATAACTGCGAATTAAAGCAACGTTTTGTCATTCCTTCTACCAACGTTTCTAGCGTACTTCACACTATCTTTTAACAAAAAAAAAATGTGATGTGACCAAATATATATAACACGTGGGCTCGTTTTGTCTTCACTATTGTAATCTATTGAATTTTAAATAAAGTGTTATTTATATGATGAATAAAGTGGTTATAAAAAATTATCGTTACATTGAAGTTTGATGTTAAATGAAAGGAATGCAATAAAAAAAAAAATATTCACATTAATGAAATATATTTTGTCAATAAAGTAATGGTACCTACTGTTTTGGTAATAAATGTTAGGTTGCAATATTAATTGTGCGTTTTTGTATAGGGTTGTATCAAAAAATACCTCTTTAATAAGAAAAATAAAATCATTGTTTTTTTTATTTATATTTAAATGCTAACCCTTATAGTAATCTGTGGAAATCAAAGTTTATGAAATATCTCGTTCAGATGTGTCAATGAATTTTAATATCAGCGCGTGTAATATTTCGGAGCTTTCTTTTAATAATGTTGTATGTTTGAGTGTGTACATTGATGTTAAGACATTACCTTCGAATTTCTCTAAGGAACCTGTTCAAATCTCAGTGGCTTCTTTAATATATCTGCCTAACATTATAGTAGATTGCTATAAAAGCACAAATTAAGGAAATAAATAAAATAATTTAATAGTAGACCAAAGAACGAAATCTATTGTTTTATTTTAAACAGTCGTTTACTATCCAATGATCGTGCGGTTCATAAATAAATTGAACAGGTACAAATTGAACTTTTACCAAAATTACAAAAATTATAGACTTAGCCAGAGAAATATTGACATTTTCTGCCATTTTAAACATTACCCCAAGATCGCGTGACTCGGTCCCAATTATATAATCTACTTGATGGTATAACGTTTGCAGTTTTACATTTTAACACGAGGTAGGAAGGTTAATTTTTGAATAAATGTGGTGTTTAGAGTCAACAACTGTTAGAAGAATTGCAGGAAACGCACGCCTGTGTGATAATCGGCCTCTCAATTGAGATTGATTAAAACCACTATTTTTGATGCGAACAAATTAATCTTTCTATTTTCAGAATGAACAATTGACTGTAATTGTTACAAGTCGAAACTTAATGGCCGAATGAAGAGAAATTAGGACGTCGAAAATATTTTAAAAGCTTTAAATATACCACGTTTATGGATTCTGTTACAATTTTTGTATCTGTTTATGTTGTATGTTATAGATATACGGTCATTTTATAATAAAAGCTGAAGTACCGCAATAAAATACGAAGATAAGAAACAGCGTTAAGGAATAACAAAATAGTGTATGTTGATCAAACACGTATATTGCAGACTAATTTGAATACTACAATGGCAGTAATCGCTTGAAAATGCATTTGTCCTGTATTACATTAAATACTAACTACTTAAGAACTTCCTTTACTTATATATTCTATAATAATGTATAATAAAATGACCACAATTTATACATGTAACATATTAATATACGTATCACGACGTTTACAAAACAAATGCTAACTACCTTATTAAATCAAGTGCCGCTGGGAAGCCAGCATCGATCTTGGCTTCGTCTAAGCGCTATAAGTCAATATAATAACATTATAAATCATGTTGCTAATAAACTTTTATAATATGTACAACCAGCACTACAAGAAGTCGTGTTACTTAGTAGCCCTCATTAAATCCATCATGCTATTTGATTCTGTTTTTTATGACCCCGACGAAGAGTTGGCGATTTGTTTACAGATCGTACCGTAAATTAATTTGTATTCTATGAAGTAAATATAAAGAACTTAGTAATAATCCATTGAAGTATACAATCCATGTAAAAACTTGTATTTATTGAACGTTTAAATAAATAGATATTGTTTTTTTTTTTTTTAATGGAAAGTAGAAAAAAGACGAATAACTCACCATGACGATAAATGTACACATCATATCGAAATGAGCATTAATTTACACAATCCCATATATAAAAGTTGATTTTGACGTTTCCAAGATATTCAGTTTTTATGTGAAATGTCAGCCTGTCGTCCATGTTTGATAGATTGACAGGTCGAGGGACTTTTTAGATTTTTCTTCATCCCTAAGTCGTGATGCGAGCTCGGTGATGTCGTTAATAATATATCTTTATTATAAATAAATTAATGCTAAGACTTTTATTTATATATACGAATGTGTGTTACGGAAGCGATCACTAATACGCACAAATTTTTGAGGAAAAAATTAATTTATAAATGGTGTACGTAGTAACTTAACTTCACTAGTTTTACGATACAATTATTCTTTCTATTATCGGAATTAATGTATAATTAGGTAATAAAAAGAAAGACAAACATCCAAAGGCTCTTTTTGAAAATGGCGGACAAACTTACAGAAAATATTCTTCTATCATATGTAAATAAGAGAAATGATAAGAACGAGTCATTTTGTGATAAAATAGAAATATATTGAACGGGTTTCAAAACGCAATTCTGATAAGGCTATCACCAGGCAATAAAATTATATTAGGCGGGTTAATAAAACGGCTTAGAGTATTAACAAATAATAGTAGGATTAGAGTTTATGCAAGTTATAATCAAATTATTACTGTAATTAATTAACAGAGATAAATTATTATCTTATATTAATATTTCCACTAAATAGAAAATTTTCTGAGTATTGAAATATATCAAATAAATAAGTTAGGAACCCTTATAACATCGTTAAAAGTTTTTCACATTCAACGCCCGATTCTCCGACTAACACTGTTTGAGTGTGTATTAAGATATAATATTGACTATCCCCATTCCATGACTTTGCTCGGGCAAGAGCTATATAGCGATTATTTCCGCTTTATTCTGATAAACAAATATTACATCAGGATGCCACAAAAGTGTGTAGAGTAATTTTTGCTTTACCGATATCGTTTCAACCGTTTGATAGGACTATTTCCTTCATATATTGCAAGTAATGGTCTGAACGATCTAGTTATGCTGTTATTCTGCCAATTGAGATTCAGGATATGTATAGGGGACTGCGCTTTTAGTTCGAACAATGTATATAATTTTCTATCGCGGTTATCTATGAGTACATTACTCGCCATATAAGGTTTTAATACTACAAAGACGTTTTTGCTGGGACCTATAAATTATATGAGCAATATTTCTAGCGAACGTCAACTTTAAAATCGTAATTAATAGAATAAATGCTGTTTACGAGCTCTCAAAAGGAACAAGTTATGGTATGTGCTGCACTCCAAGTCCAGTAAATAACAATTCCGACGTCGTACGCTCAAATGGAATACCAATAAAAATGATTAGAACATCAACACTTTGCGCGCTAAACACCTATAAAGTTACTCAAAAAAAGCGACAGGAATTTTAAACATTGAGACGCTCGTTAGCTACTTAGCTTTTTTCAAAAATATTTAGGCAAACGATTTTAAAATATATATCATTGGTATAAGGTATAATTTTTCACTGCAATGCATTGGTTGAAAACAATTTGGTGATATTCAAATATGGACCTTAATACTCTATAATAGATGTGAGATTCTTTTAAATTTGAACCGCCAGCAGTTTGCAACATTGTTGCTAATTGTAACAAGCGCATTTGCCTCACAATGATGCGGGTGGGATAGGAAATAGTTTTGTGTTGTCTGCTATTCTAATTATTCGCCACGATTCTTACATTCGCTTGTGTTTTATCTGAGAAAATAATGACATATGATCCTGGAAGTGAGACAGGAATTTTAACGAGGCGTTTAACTGACAAGTGTTTTAACACCTACTTAACTGTCGCTTAAATGAAATAGCAATGCATCTGTTACTATAGATAATATGAACTGTCACTGTATAAGAAAAAATCAAAATTAAATCAAAGGTAATTAAAAAAATAATGGCTTTAAAATGTTTTATTTTTTTCCTATATTTATTATACGTACAGTAAAATAGACCTTTTCATAATTAACTATGTTTTCTTTAATTAAATGTAATTTTTGCATGAAATTTGATCTTTTTGCTGATGATATTGGGTGGCATTTTATTCATGTAAATTTATATTTATTAAATGGCAATAAATTAATTAATTGAAGGCTTAGTTAATTGCATACAGTATTTTTTATTTCTTAAATAATATTTCTAATATTATTATTACGAATAACAAATTAATTATTATATACAAGTCGCCTGTGAATATTGTTTCGACTGAGATCTATCACAAAGGCGACCGATCGGATATGGAAGTGTTGCTGATAAATATAACTAGTAACTCTTATATTTTAATCACTTCACCTAAAATCTACAATTGTGTGATTACTACATTAAAAAAATATATAGAACATTAGTCTCCAGGATATTTAAAAAGCCTAATATTATAATAAATGTGTATATAAGCATTATTTATATAGTTATATGTCGGTAAAAAATTAACTATAAAAATACTAAAACTTATGTAGACGATCATGCAGTACATAAATCATTCATAATACAAACATTATTACGCAGCCCTTATCGAGTGAAATCACAGTATATAACTAGTTAATGCAAAATGATATTGAAAGTTCCTCGGTTTATTTGATATTATAAGTCCGCAAGTGTCAAAGCATATTAATTTATACATTTTAATGTGGTTGGTAATTTAATATTAAGTATTTACTCAGAAATCGGTTCCTGATATTGCTTCACAGGTTTCTGGTGATGTGATTGGCTTGAATCACGAACCTTGATAATGGATAAAGACAACATTGAACAATTTATTGAAAGAAAACTATTTTTTTTTAGGATTACTACGCTTTTTTTATTAGACTACTCCCGACGTTTCGGTTAAGTCTTAGATCTAATCAATTGAAATTTCAATCTGCAAATGTACATACTTTTAATATTATTATATTTTGGGATCATATCGATTCGTTTAGTAAAAACAGTCCAGCGGGTGTTGTTTCTTTGTTCTGCAATTGTGTAAAGCACTTGCCCTAAAAGCGTGTGTTCAAGGGCAATTAATCATCTGACTCCACCCTGACGACACCATCGCGTGTAATCAGTTAGCGCTTCGTCAAATGTTGTTATGTTTTCAGGAACATTACCTGTTTTTACGAGAGCTTGTTGGATTGTAGGTCACTTACAGTAATTAGGATCAATGATAGTAAGAAATTATACCATTTTTAATTGGACTCGGAATAAAAATTTAATAAAACATTATATATCGTATTGATTCTCTGGTTATTTACGAACGTAATTTCGTATTAAAATAAACTGTCCAAAGATTGTCTATTATAACAAACTAAATGTAATTTGTGACATAATAAAAGTCCCTACTGATTAAGCAACTCTAATTAGAGCTTTTAATAGAGCCGTTGCTTGTTAAATAGTTCTCTTGATAAAATTAGTTAAGTGTTAAAAAGGTGGCGTATGTAAATAGACGTTTTTAATAAACGCACAAACAATTTAATGTTTCGGCTAAGTCACCCAACCACGTCATTAGACAAGCCGTCTCATTGGCATTCGGATTATCATTTAGGCCACCAGTTGAACGAGGCCATTAACTTAACATCCCAGCCTGCTGATTAAACGTTCAAATTAACAATTGCGGTAAACACATTTTAATATGGAAATGTACGAAGCCATGATATTGAATATCAAGAACATGTGTGGTAAAAAATAGTCAAATTATTTTATTCTTAACAGCTGCGCGAGGTTGTAACGTAAAAATATATATTTTTTTGTATCGCGTTCCGTATGAAATGTCAGAATGATTTTGGTTTACAGTCAATCTGTGGAATAACGTTTGACATTATACTGTTAGTCGATATTTCAATTATCTCTATATTATAACATATAAATTAAGAACTTTATGGGATTTTTTCTGGCAATAGTTAAAGATATTTTTGTTATATCTCAACTAACCGTTGATATAATGGTCTGTCATTGTATTTGAAAGTAACCAGGCCAGTATAATGTTATTTAGTTAATTTTTTGCAATGAATATTATACTTCATTTACAATTTCATTTGAAAAAATTACTAAAGCGTCAATAATAATATATATATACGGAATACTTTTAATAAAAACCCAGCATGCTGTCAGTCCAAAATAAATTTGTGATCTTGGTGTAGTGAAATTGACAGAATGTTAATTTAAAAAAGTTATATTTTGTCCGGGAACCCAAAAAAAATCGTCTACTGAAAACGTGATAGTCTTGTGACCAAAATACTTATGTCACTCTAAATTGATACAATTACCAAATTGGGCTTCCTAATTTTATCTCATTTCGGTTAATTTGTAATACGATCTGACTTGAAGAGAAATTTTGCTTTTTTTATTTAAATAGAAAGGACATATTATATCTAAGACAATCTAAATTTATAACAGTAACCTTAGCATTAGTTTTCATAGTCGACACACCAACAGTTTTAACGTTGAAACCATCGAGGTTTAGGTAAACGATAAAGAATTATGTTGAGGGTTTTTCAACATAACTATTAAGGAATGTAATATCTGTTTTTTTGTCGTCGTCTTTTCTAACGTGTTTTATTAAACAATTCTTTTAATTAAGTTATGCTTAATAAGAACAAAGATTATTATAGCTAACTAGACTTTTGCAAATAATGAAAAATATTTCCGTGTTATATTTTTAATTAAAACCCTTTTTTACATCTCTTCGTATAGTGTTCGTAATATTTTTATGTTCCTTACTTTTCGTTTTTACAAACCGAAGTACTATTTATAATAGTGTCTTAAATGACTCGCGAAATAACTTCAACATTTTTTGACGCGTCAAATAAACTACTTGAACAAATGTAATTTTTATTAAAACATTCGCCAAATAAAATACCAGCCATTCAGACATATATTACAATAAATTTAAAATATCAAACACCAATAATAAACTATGGGAACTAATATATAAGTTCCCTGATGTTTTTTTAATAACCGCAAGGGAATGTTTCATTGCAATTATTCTAATGCATACGTACGTATAATCCGACAACTTTTAACAATAATCATACAACGCAATATACACTCTATGTAGCAACCCTAAGGTTGATATTCGATGTGCTCCGTATCGTTTTCAGTTAATTTATTTCGTTTTCTAATTTGTGGAGTAACTTCATGTTTTCCGACTTTTAGTGATGAGGTCAGTGAATTAGCTATGTTTATAATACATCTAGTTTCTAAAACCTTAATGAGTAAGTCCAATAAATTTGGTACGTTATACTGGTTCCACCTAACGCTTGTTTAACATCCGTTCAGAGTATGTTATTTTTATATATTTTTGTATTATATTCTCTAATTTCGTATAAGTTTGTTTGAAAATGTTCTAGATTTGAAACAATTTCAGCCAGAGTTTAGTTTAGATTTATAGTAACATAGACGCGTATATGCGAATACATATCTTTTATTAGTATGCTGGAAAAATATATACATACTTCTTTAAAGTCATTTGTCTACTTCAAATCTGAGGTAAATCCTCGTCGGTCTTACTTTTTTAACTATTCTAATATTAATATATGTTTACATCAAAAACTCCCGGAGACAATCGTTACAATGGGAAGTTATGTAAAAAAATAAATCAATATGGGTTCAAGCTTAAAAACTATTTCGTTTATATAGTATTGAAAAACCCGAAAAACAACTTAGTAAGGTACTCACGTACTTAGTAAGTTTTTCAAGAGATTTTAAGATACTTTTTCATTATGTGCTTTTCTTTGCGAGAAATTATCAGATCAGACGTCTGAAATCAATGAATCAGTTAGATATTAAGGAAATCAGCGTAATTGATCAAAAACAACGATCTTCGGACAACCAGACTCACTGTGTTATTTCAACTTTTGCTAGTACATATTTCCATAACCCTTTCATTCTGTCTTTTTCATCATGATCACAGCGAAGGATTGGAGCAGTTTGGTTTCTGTTTTTCCACTTACAATATTAATATCCAAGGCAATGGTAAATATACATTTACTTTTATTACCTATGACTTAATTCATGCTCACCACGAGGACGAATGATACAGTAGATTCCAGAGATCTTTCACTGTGATAAATTGGTACCTTAATTATCTGCAGTCACCAAGCTGAGAGATTTGATATGGAAGAACTCGTGAACCTCAATCTCCTGAGCGTTCATTTGATAATTAAATAGTGATCAAAAATATCAAGAGAGAATTCTCAAAAACTTATCCGTGCCCCACCCACAAGATGGCAACAAACGATCGAGTAATTTGGCACATTTATATTATAATTTAAAGTTGTCGGAGTGTGAAAAAAAAATCCTAATTTTATACATAAAGTGTGAAAAAACTTTTGCCAGACTTTATAATATTTAAGTTTAATGTAGTAAAGACGTAATTGTGTAGGGATTCAAATGACTTTGCCTTTGAGTTATAGTCATAGAAACTATATTATATAATGATGTCAAAAACAAAATTCCATAATTTGGATGTAACCTCTAAACTTATCGCAAATCCCTACAACGGTTTTCGTTTAATCATAATACCTAATATGTTAAGGATTTTAGTACGAAATTCTTACATTACGCTGAAACAAAGTGTCAAGGTCTCCCATTTATAAATCAGTTGATAGTAGTAAAGATAGTATTTCAGAATTTAAATTGAATAAATAAAATATCTATCTTTGATCATCTTGACAAATCAGCAAATTTGCAATTCATAAGAATAAATATATTTAATGAAAACGCTACCAAGATATGTTAAAACAGCCTGAATCTAAATGGTCTATTAGTTTGTTTGAACTGAGATTCTGATGACATAAAATTTTATAGTTATCGCCATAATTGACAAGTTTCCGGCCAGCGAACTGTCGTTACTTTTATACATACATATTTGAATGCAGATAGTTGCGTTTGTTCATATATCACATATTTGCATAAACATAAATTATCGTAAAGATGACATTAACAAAGCGAATGAATTTTTATTAGCACCTGTTATTGAAGCACAAAAAAAAGAGACTATAAAATTTTATTGAAAACGGTTTTGTAGTATGTTAAAAATATATCATTAATATGATACGCTTGATATTTAAATTATACATACATGAGATAGACGAAAATAGAACTATAATAGGTGTATGGCCATCCTAATAAAGAGCATAACACATCGCCGAGGCGTACGCAATCAGCATGGAAATGATGCTCTCACTGGCCGGAGCAAACTTAGAATATTGATCGGAACATTATGATAATAGCAGTTTTAAATGTTACAGACGATTTGACTTTGCGAATCGTTTGTTCCTTGCTGGCTTTACTACCATGACTTGTTGAAAATGACGATATACCATTTAAAGCAAACAAAAAATATTTAATAGACACTTAGTACAATTTAATTACGATCTTATTCTTATAAAATTTAAAAATTAAATTGAAACAACATATGTAAATAACTTTGCTAAGTAAACTATATTTATATATAAACTAAAAAAAATGTAAAACATCTGCTACCACTTGAACGGCAACAAGACACCGATGTAATCGACTCGTAAACATTACTAACGCATCCCCAACGCACATTGTAAATAAGTGTAGCATTTATTAACATTTGATATTCAAAGTGTAATTTATTTTTATTTCTTCAAGTCGACATGAAAATGTATTCTTATTTAATAACGTGGAAGTACCTGAGGAGTGTGTATGAATATTTATATAACATCAAATAGATATATAATTAAAATTACAATCAGATTCGTTGGTCTTAAACAACAAATGACACCTTTTAAATACTAGTCTACATTTTTAAGCAATTGGCTACAGGAAGTTATTCTGAGAAACCTATTCCTATCACAGCTATTCCAAAATACTAACAGAGATTTTGCTCTATGAAATGCAGAATTATGTTACCCAATGAGTACATATATTAATTTGTTTATAAATAATTCTTAACAGACATTGTGTCACATTATAATAATATTAATTTTGAAACTTATAAAACAATTAATGATCGTATATCATATTATCTATTTACAGCACACCATAAACATCCTAGGCATACATTAGCATACAATAGCTTCGTGACTGACATAACAGCCAGACGGACTGTCAATCTGGGCTACCGTTTCATTATATCTCTATCTGGTATCGGCCAATCACATTTGTTTTTGAATAATTTGAATGTTGCCCCATAGAATTTTGATGGAATTCTTGTATGGTTGATGGATTGCGTTTTAATTTAATTATAATTTAAGGTTTTCATTGTTCTTGTGAAATAATAGTCTTTTGAACGTTTATATTTTATGTAAGATGCTGCCGTATATTTGGATGAACGAAATTGACTCAAACTAAACATGTAAGTACTTTGAGAAACTAAAGAGCTATCTCGATAACATTGACCTGTTTTTTACATTAAGAGATTGTGACGTATTTATGAATATCACAAAGATAGAAATATCTATTAAGTATTTTTGCAACAATATTATACTCAAAATAACTTTGAATATAACGCTTGAGTTACCTTTCTTAGTTGGTACGTCATAAACGTCCAGTGACCATTCATATTAGGACCTCTAGCACCATAACCGATCTTTATAAGCGAGTGTCAACCGATCTGGGCATAATAATAATAAATATGTTTATGAGAAAGGCATGGACATTTGCGGTCAGTCTGTTGTCAAAGATACGTTTTCCTTTTACGATACGGTTAGACACAATAGACTTTACCTATCGTCGAAGGAGTGTTATGGAAGTGTAAACTATATGTCACAGACGAGCCAAAAATCTTCGTTCCTTTGTCACCATATGGACTTTATTTGATTAGATAATGAAATCATTAACGTAAAATGTTAATATTAAAAACATGTCATATGTATTAACACAAAACTCCCTTTTGTGAATTTTAGTCTGTTATAACTATATAGATACATATTTAAAAGACAAAGATATTCGAACGTTATTAACCAGAAATAAGGTTCTCAGACATTTTGTTAGGCTTATGACTATATTTAAGTACAAATAATTCCTCATTTGTGGTCCATTAGATATTAAAGTGTCTTCTGCTATGACTCCGAATGCCACAAACTTCCTGAATCTGTGGCGAGAATTTACATAACAATATATGATTGATATAATTTCGCTTCGAAACTTGTCGTGTTATACATATGTTTGTTAGTAATTCGCTCAAAACATAAACACTGAAGTTATGTATATAAAACTTACTACTAAATGAGCTTACACATCAGAATGCTGCGAGATTATTTTCGTAGATGATTAATGTATAAAAAAGAACACATTTTTATTCTTAAATTTACATATGGCGAGATCACGTTCCTCCAGACAAGCTTTTATATTATAGACATGTTGTAATCTAATAAATTGATGAGTTTGAATTAATTTAAAGATTATATTATGCTTTTTTTAGGAGCTTTTTTGTGTTGTAATAAGTCACGCCAAATTTGTCGAGTGGATCTGGATTCATTTTGTCACAAAGATAACACATGTTAAAATATACGCTGCGAACAATCGTTGTGGATATATTTTGTCCAATGTCGATGGTTTTTTATTTGTTTTTTGTTTATTACTACAATTTGTTGTATTAAATTGACTAAACCACTGAAATGTACGGTAGATTATTTGTTCCTGATGAACTACTGAGTACTCATTCTTGTTGGATAATTCTTAAAACGCTTGTATAAATAGAAGTATATTTAAGACGTTACCAACTATAATGATAATATTATATGAACCTGTATAAGAATTGGTTTTCATAAGGAACATTTCTTTGCATACAATATTAACAGTGAAAGAGATGCATTTAGAAATTTTTAAATAAACATCTTTCTTATTATAACAAACTCGGAACGCCTCAAAGGCCGCTCTGTTTAAACTTCAAACAGTCGAAGATGGTTCTCACGACTTACTTCCTGTGGACTCGCAAATTGAGTAATTCCTAAAAATGAACTATATATATTTTTTTAAATATCTTTTTAATACCACCACTTGAATAATTCATAATTATTAACTCATAAATATTATTCCTAGCAATATAGTAATTTAGTAAATGTGTTTGTTGTTGAAATGTTTTATTCTATGAAATAATAACCCGATCCCTATATGGTTCGGTTATTTAGTGAATTTAGTGAAAAAGTCGACGTGCAATATCACAAACACAACAGTTGATTCCGATTAAAAATGTTAACTTGATAACAAAAAATCAATAAACAACAAAAGGTTACCAAAGTATTTTAAATGTGATACAATTATATCGCCATTTTTAAAAATTCTTTATTGTGAAGCATGGGCTCGGCTTTCCTATTATGGTGTTGCGATATGTACTTTTAAGGGAGGTAAAAAATATATATATGTTTTTATAATTATAAGTCATACATGTTAGTATGCGATTAAAATAAATTACCCTCTTATATATCAAATAACGTGCACAATGTTTTTTTTTTCTTCTGTATTTTTAACGATTTTGTTCCGGGAAGCATTTAAAGTTTTTATGGCTTAATTCTTTAAGTATAATTTGTATTTAAACTAGTTATGTATTGAATGAAGTGTAGAATATTATTATTTTTTTGTTTTTATTATTTCCAAATACAAAATTGACTTCGATAGGAAGGAACCAGAATTGAATTTATTTCTTAAACTTGATTCGAATATTTCACATAAAAAGTAATTTATAAAAAATCGAAACAAAAATCAATTGAACGCGGTCAAAATATTTTGAATTTCACAATCCAGACTTCATGATTACTTGACGTAGTTAATAATTATTATTTATATCTAATAATTTAAATTATGGTGTACTTTATGTAGGTATATTCTGATATTAATTGGGGATTTTTGTAATAGTAAACTAGCGCCCTCTGTATGATATTGTAACTTACCCTCACTAAAATGTGTTGCCATTGAATATTATAAATACAATGGAAGTGCTGAACTTGGCGCTGAATTAGAATTTGTGGAATAATAAATATCGGAGTGAAAGTGCCTAAACTGATTTCTAACCATATATAATTCACAATCAATACATAAATATATAAAATCAATCAAATCCTCGGCCAACAATAGCGGACGGTGTGCTGGGTATCAATAATCATAAGTAACGAGACCTCTCACCAATTGCTTATCTCAGATGGTCAACGATTACACTGTCGCCATGTTTCTTTGGTGTGCCATTAATGTCCAAGCTGTCATAAAACGAAGGCATTATAGGCTATTTTCACACCGTACGTTAATATAAAGTATGTAGCGACGCTGCCTTTGATATATGGTGATCCAAACACCATAGAGTGAGAGCAAGTATAGAGATGGTAATCTTTATGAAATGATGACGAGACGGCAATTGATTTGATAATTTGAGGTCTTTGATCTTTGATTTGTGGACATAAAATACCGTACGTAATTTTGAACGCCTTGAAGTTTAAATAGTTAAGCTATTTTTAACACATAAAAGACTAAAGTACGTTTCGAGCGACACTTATAAATTAAAATTTTTAATACATAAAAATATTTAAAAAAAAAACCGTTTAAATTAAAGCAAGGAAAATTTTGATACCTTTGTAGCTACCATACTATTGAAACAATACTATTACAAATATATACATACATGATACAGAAATACTTTAGTGAAAAAGATTAACAACAGACAGAAAATCTGCAAATACCTCAGCACTGTTGTAACCCTTGTGAAGTTAAATATTTAATTCATGTACAAATGTATTTCATTCAATATAATATAAGCACATTGTTTTTAGAATATAAGTTTTGATATAAATTTAGTTTTCACTATTAAATTTTTGAAATTTATGCAGTGGTGGAGAAGTAATACACGGGATGGTTGATGAGCAATGACAAGATATATGTACGTCTGCGGGGTCAGTCAGAAAGTAGATCTCTTACAACAATACATATTAGGAAGATATTTTTATTTTAAAATCAATTGGAACACTTCAAAAAACGCTTCCGCAATATTAAAGAAACGAGTATTTATTAAGTTAGTCTCGTATCTCTCTGTCTCTTGTCCAGATTAATATAAATTTAAAGAACACAACAGCTCAATTGTAAAAGCGTATGAGACGTGATAACGCGGGAGTTTAAGGTTCGAAGTTTGATAAATTCACTATATAATTAAATAAATTTTATTTATATTACATTTAAGTTCTATTTGCTACCTTATAACACATTTATAATCTTTTTTGAAAAAATCTGCCAATTTTAATTGTATTAATCTTTATCGTGAGTTAGTGAGTGTGTAAGTGGCTTAACAGTTGTCAAATTACCTCACGCTTCGTTCTATAATGATAATGATCTACACACTAACCGAGGACGTGGTATCGATCTAGTTTTCAGTGATTTCCTGAACAATGGTCTGGTGATTGCAAAACCTCACTGCATTGAGTTGTCTATCACTTAAGTCTGTTATACACTACCACATTATGACACACGTCGTGCATAGATTATATCAAGTCATAGTTTGTCAAATGTAAATTATTCTACAAGTCATGAATATAATTTTGGTTAAAGTAATTTATATTTTTTTGGATTAATGATTAATTATTAAATTATTCGTTATATGAAATCACTCGAATCATTCAATCATACATGACAAATAATTTTCTTGTATTTGTTATACATATATTTAGAATCCCAACAAAATCATTAAAAAATAAAGTTGTTTATAGACTTACTTTTAAATAACAAATCAAACCTTAACTGGAACAAACTTGTCTTAAAGAGTTTTAAATAATCATTATCTTAAACAACTTAAATTTAATTTACAAAGACACTCACTAATCGCGTCAACAAATACTTTCCCGCGCAAAATTGAACAAACCAAATGTCATCGCTTGAACGTCACTTTGGGTGCGTTCCGGAGTTTTTAAGGTTGGGTCTGAATTAAATGTTCGTTCCCTAAATAAATATTATTTTAAAAGATGATAATAAGTATCTTATTACAAAAAATATATATTTTATATGATTTTCTTTTATTTTGCTTTTAATACATTATCAACACTTCAAAAATATAATCACTATGTTTTGGTACGGTTTTACGAGTGTGTTGACATTTTTTATTCCAATACATAAATGCCAAGGGTGATATATAACAGTGTTTATCATGTAAATAGCAATAAACACCTACGTTAAAGTTTTATGGAAGCATTGTGGTGTCCAAATAAATCCCACAGACTGTAATCTCGCTCAGTGGGAGGCTGCGATATGATGTCGATTCATTAAAGTTATAGGGTTACGGAATCGTGATTATCATCCTATCTTACACGTGCTTTCAAGGAGGACATATACATATAGAATATATTATATAGGGTTATGACATAAAAGACTCGGCCACAGATGTTTTCCTGACGACTTTATATCAAGGATATGTAATTTACGACGTTCACTGGCCGACTGTTAATAGCAACAGGCTTAACAGGGAAATGGTCTTATAGGTCTTATAATGGCAGGTCATTGAGCTGTTTCTGTTTGCACAATGTTTAAATGCAGATCTGCCTCAGATAAGTCGGTAAATAATACTTGCATAGAAATATCCATCTTGATATTTTATAGCTGTCCAGGGTCGTCGAGTTTGTTTTACTGTAATAGAAGAAATTTTACCTCGTTTATGTTTTGCTTGAAAATTTGTCATTTTTTTAAATATAAATAGTATAAAAATATTGATTAGATTAATTGTCAAGTTTTATCATTTGGAATTCAAGAGGAAGAGAATAAAAAATATTTTATAATGAGGTTCTTAATAGTTAAGAGATAATTTTTTTTTGGCAAAATATTTTTATAATTAGTGGTCCACAATCTTGACGTCACTCTCAGCCACTTTATGCCCAAATTTATAGTTGCCATATCACCGTTTCATTGATTTGAAAGCCATAAACTTGAAAATATCAAGTGTATGGTAAAAGATACCGTAATGATCGCCTGTCTTTTATATTCTTGTTGTGTCTGTTTCTTCTTCTATATAAACTATCAATTTTAAATATTAACTAGTGAATGCAACTTAATATATTTATATAGACAAAAATCTGTAAGGAAAACCTTTAAACTAGAGCTACATATAGCTGACTGTATAAAATTTTATTTGTATAGACTTTTATGACACCTCTAAATTTAAAAAGAATTTAAATATGTTTTTTTTTTTTTAAATTAACAAATAACTCTCATAATTCAAATAACTTTTTGTATCAGACCTGAATAGAAAAAAAAATCTTAATTCTGTCCAAAATCTAAATTTAAATCTGAGCTCAAATTTAAAGATATATTTGATTAAATACCAACGTAAGGTCAATATAATTTATATGAATTAACTGTAAATAAATACATCTACTAGGCAACACGTGAATAGATCACAATCATCATACTGCAAGCAGGACAGGCTTTTACACGGTACATTTTCATAAACACTGTTATCTTAACTGCAGGGTAACAGTGACATTATTGTCATTGTTGTGTAAATCTTGAATGCCACCGCACTATAAAACTTACGGTATCTAAATGGCTGGCAGATGGAAGTAAAGAACGAACTTACGCAACGCCATCTTTGTTTTTATACTCTTTTAAAAAATATTTTTTGTCTATGGACGAGTCTGGATACCATTGGATTAGCTAAATAGCTAATGAAATCATACATCCAGTTAATTTATTTAAAAGGAGGTATAATAATTTTATATTATTGTTGTGGCTACACTTATCTATCTCTAACAAAAATGTAGACATTACTTTTTGTACTATCATTGATAGCCTTTTAATGTAAACATAAATAAATATTTACTTTTTAGAATTGTGGTTTTTCAAAAGAAGGACATAGACTAAAATAACAACATTTTATGACTCTTTTAATTAAGATATTTCGAAAAAGCTTTTTTATGACACCTATCCCGATCTTATATTACGCGGGATATTATTTTTATCTATTATTTATTATTACTTATGTTTTACGATAATATACGTGTAGACTTTATATTTATATTAATAACTATAAAAAGAGAATTTATCGTTATGACATTGGCATAATATTTTAAATGTTATGCCTATGGCGTAATTTTAAAAATGCTTTTAATATTGGACATTTTCAAAATAACGACAAACAAGCATACTCCCAAGATATTTTTTAATGTAAGCTTATAAAATAATTTTCTGATCAAGTTAGATTATAACTTTGCTAATTATATATGACTTAAGTTAAGGAATTGGGTATGGGAGTAAGTGTAATAAAATTATCTTATTGGACATTTAAGTAGATATCAATAAAATAATATACTAACACTCTACCAAGGATATCAGATATTCGCTACTGATTATTTTGTTTTCTTATTTGAATTACAAGAAATTACTTAATGATATTATTTTTCTTTAACTTTATTTAGATTTCATAGATCTGCGTTGTTATTGCGTAACAAAGCTACAAAATAAACTAACATAATTTAAATCGCAAAATTAGCACTTCTTATATTAACAGTTAAAAGCACTACAACATGTTTTTTCCTCTATGGCCTATCGTTCTTAGTAATTGTAATTAATGGTATTCAATCCATGAGTAATTATAGTTTTTATTGTTTGGAGGCTATGATTAATTTTTATAATGACTTGACCTTACAACTATGGGATTGTCTGCAAATGAAACCGATAATGATGTCGTTGTAAGTGAAAGGTGACTCCAAAGGTTGGAACTACAATATTTGTATGATAAGCCATGGGATAATAATTCACAAGCAACCTTAGTGCTTACGAGTGTATAAAGTATTGAATTCCCTTAAAAAAACTGTTCTGTAAGTCCATGTTTTTTATTTTGTGATTTACGAGTATTATTTAGATTAGAGATAGGCCGCGTGAAGACGTTCTTGATAATTTTTTGTACGGCCCTTTTATTCGGATGAATGTATATTGGTCTAAGTAAAGTGTGTACATGTGAAATTTAATTTATACTGTCATATTAATTTTATTAATTTTATTTTTATTCTATTTGTATACTTCAGAACTCTAAGATAAACATTAACATAAATTATAATTTGATGTTAATAATGCACACATTAAAAATAAACGTTATCATTTAAAATATAAACCTACCTACTCTCTGGAAATTGGCTTTAAATAAATATTTTTTTTTAATACAATTCAAATAACTCATTCATATGGCTCATAAAACAATCTCCAAAGTATATTTGCTTTATTTAATTCAATACCGTCGTTAGTGTGAACTCTCCTTTATAACTCTTCTATCCTCGACTAGAAACCACCACCAGTTTTCAATTAACATTCACTTTTTGAAGATTGCTTATCTGATTGTTTGCTCTTACACTGATAGTTCATCGTACCTTCATGATTTATATCCGTACGACATAACAATCTGTCTCATCTAAACTAAACCCTATATCAATATATTAGGGTTGAGATTTGATAATGTTTTTTATTTTTGTTTATTATACTTGGTATGTCATTACGTCTACATTTATTAAAGCATGACGTATGTTTCATGCGCATGCGCAAAAAGATAATTTCAAACATCAAAACGAAAGGCCAATCTATGGCATTTCTATTTTCTAATTGGATGCTGATTCTAATCGGATTTTGAGTTTCAAATAATAGCTTAAGGGCTTTAAGTCGCTTTCATATAAAATCAATTTGTATTTTTGTTTTCTATTCAAATATTATAACTTAAAAATACTGTATGCTCATAGAAATTTGGTATAATAAGTAAGAAAAAGAACGAAGTAAATATATATTTTAAAATGTTCTTAAAAAAGTAAAAAAAAAAATAGGTTTAAGTGACAAAAAAAAACAATTGTCATTCAGCCTTCCTCACAAGTCATTATTATACATATATTTTTTTATAATTTACAATATTTTGCAAATTCTAGAAAGTTTTTTGTTGTATCGATCCCACTTATATTTTATTCCTACCGAATGAAATCTTTAAACAACTAAATTTTACTTCCTGCGTTCCTATCGCTTAGAAAACTCAAAATATTTTGACAATGTTCTGTCAATTAAAACTGTGTTTAATGAGAAGTGTTTGTTTTATAATCACAGCTATTATTTCTATATTTTTTTTAATAAAATTTTAATATTATATTTCAATTAAAAAACAAAACGTAATAATTAATTATCGCAACATTAAATTACTTAAAGCAATACAGACATCCAATAAGCATCCAATAACTGAACCACGCTTTGATATTTCAAAGACGAAACACCATTAATGATTTTTATGTTAATTTAAAATTTATTACATCATTATAATTTTAATGAAAATCACAGATAACTTGATTGCGTAAACTGATAATCGTCCAGAAAATAGTGGCGCGGTGTTGTAAAACCGTTCGCTTGTTACCACACATCATACAATCAATTTATAATCAATGCACGTTTTTAATTTTATTGTTATAAATTCGTTTTGCTAATATTAATATATTTACGATGAAAAAAAATGTCAAACAAGAAGTAGGTATAGATAAAGCTTCAGTTATTCTTTTGCTTTCGTGTTTTATGTAAAACGTGGAGGCGTTTTTCGATTCTTATAAAAGTGACACAAAATAAGTCCTTTATAAGGCACGTACATACCAAATGCATTTTTTTTGTGCCATTATAGTAGCAGTGACACAAATACGTTATGAACACGTATTCCAACCAAAACTAACCAATAAAATATATATTCGGACTGCAAACAACGTTTTAAGTATCTTAGTTTTAAATAAACATAATTCAAGATGAAGTCAAGTCGCAGCGGCTTTTAGTTAGTAATAATATCTCATTAAGAAAACAGCTCTGTGTTGCATTACCTTGAAATAATCAATTTTACATTCTTACATCTATAATAAATACTTGTGTTTTTATAATTTACAACACAATTATATCGCATGTTAATTCAGACAGGCGAGTAATTAATTAAAATTGTATTAATTGGCGGATCTCGGCTAGGGGACTGAAAGTTACGTAATATTCTTTCTGTTGCTAAGCAAACTCAGCCTTGAACCGTGTATGTATTTGCACGCACTTGTGACTTTAAACGTTCGCTTTGGACGCCATATTAGAGACATAATTATTCCTTTCATAAGTTTACGCGCTGTCATACAACTGTTTTATTATAAACACAACTCATGCCTTATTTCTGGAAGCAATGAGAAAGAGGCCTTTTTGTTAATTAAGGTCTCCGGAGCGGTATTATTAATTAATTTATCCTTACAATCAATCCGAAAGAAAATTTACTTAAAAATACCAACATATAGTCTTATGACCCTAACTTGGCTCTTATATTTCTTGAACGCTCTCCATCACAGAGCAATTAATACGAAATAAAAAACGAAAACCCAAGTCATTAAATAAATAATACAAATTTTAATTCTAGAATAAGTAAAACCGTATCGAGGTAAATTTTTCTAGTAAATAAGGTAAAAGAAATTCAACATATTTCCCCGAGTATTGCACGGTGGACACATAAACGGTCATTCAAGTCAAAAATACGAAATGATTCAATGAATTTCGTGTGAGTCGATATAACTGGCGTACAGATGAAAAACCAGCCGCGTCTTAAATGGTCGCTGCGTTCCGTGAGCGACAAAAAAGACGCGCGCGACATTCGTCCGAGTCGCGCGACAAAAACACGTCGTCTAACGACTTGGGACAACTAAACAGATAATTTCTATGTACTAGTTAAGACTTAAGGATACTATACCTCCTTTGAGAATGTTCACAAATGATATATTAATTAAGGAGATGTTTGGAATAATCAGATTCTGTATCATGATAGAATAAGTATATGTTCCTTTAATAGTTCCTACCACATTCATTACATTGAAAATCTTAATACGAATTTTTTTATCACTTTGATATTAAATATGTTTGTATTGTTGAGATACTTCTGAGTTTAGACCTATAAATACTTGGTGATAAAATTAGCGTTCTCGATCTACAAATAGCTGGTGCTAAGAATATTAACAAACAAATGTTTATTCTAATATATCAAGCACACAAAATAATCAACAATATATATGATAGTGTAAACCAGAACTTTATATAGAGACGCATTTAATGTAGTTAGTTACATGGGAAAGGACACCAAAACAAAGAGGAACATACTTATGCTCGTTTGCAACAACATAAATATTAATTACTTACATCGTTACACAGTTCAACATAGTATTATATATTACTGGTATAAAGTTAAATAATGGTTTACGAAATAGAGTGAATATAATACATTTATTGAGCAAAACCATTTAATTATATTAGTTAAGTTATGTTTTAAACATTACCTATAATTTTGGTGATTCAAGTTCTTGCGTTACATTGAATCTAATTAGTTACATTTATCTTATTAGTTATTTAAAATGTTAGTGCCAATCCAAGCATAAGTTTCAATTCTCATTAAGATACTGTTTATACATAAAAATGCAATTATTTTAACTGAAGGTTTAAATAAATTCTAATGACAAAGATATTTATAATTTAACCGGGAGGCTAATGGGAAGTAAAATGTCTAGTTATGATCATCTCGCCGAGATACTATTGATGGGGTACCATTGATGTTAGATGCTGTCAAATCTAGCTTTATAAGGTGGCTCGGGGGTCCTTGGATTTATTACTGGATAGTATAGACTATAGAGGGATTAGATGAGGGCTTAAATATAGTTAGTAACAACGGTTACATGAAAATCATACATTTTCATTGTTATTAATACATCGAAATTACTCTTAGAAGTATATTCAGATATATGTTTATTTTAAATATACACATTATGTGTGAAGCATTACATTATAAGGAATGTGTTATCTCTTGTTAATATATTCCTCATAGTTTAATAATATAAATAATATTATATAATGTGTTACTTACTCTCTGAAAAAAATATACAATTTAGTAACTGACACAAACAGCTATGTGTATAGTTTTATTCGCAAATTTCGAATAAGGTTTCACAAAGAAGAAACCAGCCCGAATTTTTTTTCAGAATTTCCTTAAGATCTAATTATTAAAAATAAACTTCCATCAATATAAAAATGAAAGAAATATAACGATAAGAACGTTTAAATACTGAAAACGCACACGTATTAGACAATGTTGATCCGTGGTCAGAATACTGTAAAACCAATTGCTATTGAAACGAATAAAATAATTTAAGCAATAAGCAATATTGTACCTGTTGCGAGCTCAGTACTGCTTATATTTAAGCATAATCATATATTATATTGCGAATGTATTGAGCTGTTTTATATAGGCTCGCCAATATTTCTTACGGAATATTAAATTCACTGACTCGCACCAGATGAATGATTTGAAAACATCGTCACATTAAGTTTTTCTGTCTTTGAGATTTGAGAATCACAATTTTAATACAGCATAGAGAATTTTAGTTGTACATTCGTTATCATAGTTTATTTTAATATATTTAAAACTTTTTCTGTAAACTGAATTAAATATACAAGTATCAGATGAATCTGAAATACTACCTTTAAGACGAGCTTCCATCATCAACTCAATACCGACAGTAATAATGTTTTTTTAACACGCGTTTAATTGAAACATGAGAAACTTTTCCTTGATAAGTCTTTGCACTTTATAATAGTGACTTCGTTTATTGAATGAGATACGGGAAACACTTCGTATGAAGCGTGACTGAGCAAACTTATGCTAAGCTTCCTTACTGACAGAACATACTTTATCCTCATTCTGTTCATACTTCCTGTCTATGCAATCCTTTCTCATAATCAGACTCATTGAAATTTAATTAAACGAAACCAAAAAATATATAAAATAGTACTAATACCATAATATTTTTTCTTTTGTCTATTTTTCAGTAATTTAACGTAACAAAGAATGGCCAAACTAGGCTGTAATCCTTGAATATATAATTTCTTAGTGACAATACATTTATAATTTAATAATACACATGATTTAAATCAGTTCCTAGTTAAGACGAATGATTCAGGAAGCTGCAACACGTCTTAATAGCTTCATTAACTTCTTAACAGAACACTTCTTAACAGCTAAGATAGACAATTATAGTGCCTACTTACATCAATAATTTTTAAGTTAGGTATTTTATTACAAAAATGTAGGAAAATCATCATCCCGTTTGTAGGCAGGTTGGTGATATGGTAAAAATTTGTCTGGAATATAATCGTAAAAAGTAAAGACTACCTAGTTTTTAAATTTTTTAGAGTAGATACTGGACCAATTGGTTTGTTGTTCAAATGTAGAGACACTTAACATTTTATAATTATTCGTAATATTACAAAAAAAAATTACACTAAAAAACGATTATTTGAACATAAAACAACTTTTTCCTCTATTACTCGATCGATTTATTTGAAAAGTGTCAAGTTTTGGGTCTTTTAAAATTAATGTCATAATTATTTAATCAATCGAAGTCATTCAATAAAGCTCTAAGATAAAGATTGACATAATGAGCAAAGACATATCACCTACGTTAAAGTCATGAATCTGTTTGTTATATGAATAATAGTTACAATGATGTCGCCTTAAGATAACGAAGACAGAAAATATAGGATAATGTCAATTAATACGCAACTATTACCAAGCACACGGCGCAAAAAGTTACGGAGCTGAAATGTTACAACACTGCCGATATATAAATTTACAATAATTAAAACAATGAAATAAAAACGAATGTAACCGTTACGTTACGTTAAGCAAATAAAAATCCACGGATGACGTGACGCGTACGTGGAACCTTCGTGTGCGTCTTGTTAACATTTTAAATAACAACTACACCCTTAACGTGAACCTTAATCGTCGGACTACGCACCAACTGTCCACGTTAGATTTATTAATGGAACAGAACAAACTTTCCGTACTAAGTTTAATGCCGACCATTGATAAGGATGGCGATTAGCACTAACAGTGTCTCGTTAATTTATTCATCTTCATACTATGCTATCGGTGTAAACCTATTAGGACGTTGAAACTGTTGGTATCTAGTTCAATTACGTAACCCGGTACTAAAGGTACTGTTATATATCTGTTAGAAGCAATACACCTGTTGTAAAGAATAAGCATACAATAGTGTTAACGCAGGTGGCAACACACGCACGCACCTTGTGTTTTTTTTTAATGTCCGTTAAAAACTTTTTCTTATATATTTTTTGTACGCCCATTTCAACCGTGAAAGTAGGTCTATTAATTGGTATAGACAAATCGATTTATACAAAGATTATGATTTGTTACTATGAAAGTCGGGTACGTTGTTCTATCATCATTAAATCATTTATAAAAATGTCTCGCTGCCGCATTGATTCGTGCAACGGCTCCGGTTGAGACTGTCGTTAATTTTTTTAAATTTTATGTAATTAAATTAATGAAAAACATTTTACGATCAGATCTGATATGTATACGGAATTGAATTATTTATCGTTTCGGTGATCAATTATGCGTCAACAGCAAAAACTATCGAATTAAAGATTCACTGAACATCTGTTACGACGTTTTCTTGTTATGAGCAATTGTATTTTAAAATAATGAAGATACGTCACATTCGACTTAATCAAATCTATTGATTTAAGACGACATTGCCTTTATGAGGTTAGATTTTTTGATAAGTTCAAATGAAAATCAAAAAACTTAGATCGAAAGATTCACAGAATTTAATAAATATTTATTAAAATAAAATATAAATGTTTAACTTGTTAAGTTTTAAGTATTGAAAATAATTTTTGATGAAAATTTATTACGAGATTGTTTAAGATAATTCATACACTTTAAATTTTAGTTTGTTTTTAAAGGCGTAATTGTATCCCTCTCAGATACCTCAAATGTTAGCGAGACAAATGATATGTGAGATATGACTATTTGCTACTCTCAATAACTTAGTTAAAAATTAACTTTTTTAAAAAAATACGTTTAAACCTTTTTCAGCACTCATAATCTTGTCATAAGTTGTTCATCAAGCGTGCTTGTTATTTAAATCATCTGATTGTAAAAAATAACTTAAAATTCGTAATTCAAGCGTTCTAACTTGTAAATTACCATGGGCGCCTAGTAAATGCACGAATCTATCATAATAAATTCCAAATGTGTTATAGTTACATAAATATTGAATACAAAAATAATAATTGCAAATGTCAAAAGGTATTCGAAAACACCGCCCACGTTTCAACGACCACTTTGATTGATAACTGGCAGTCATTTTATTTGGCGGATTGCATACGAGTGGCACGGACGTTAATAATTAAAAACTGTTAATAAATAAAATATACACAAGATTTGTGACATTTTAAGCGTTTTTTTTTACTTACACTGACTTAGCTACAGTACGTGATATTTACTTGATATCGTTTTTACGACAATTCTTATTCTGTGATAAGAGATACGATCGTTTTAAAAATATATGGAGTTGGATCCTTTTTTTTTAATTTCTTAAATCCGTATATCACAGGACATAGCCATTCCTAAGACGTCCACTTTACTACTGAGTCTCAACAGGTGCGACCGACTCGGCCCGGAGCGATTTTGACACCGTACCACAATTACTGAATACCATGTGCTTAATTATCAGTTAGCCTTAGGTGTTAGCTTTCTGAAGAATTACTCGCTCATAAACTAGTCATTTCGCTATTTTAAATTTATTCGCTTATAAGGTGCGTTATTTTTTTTATCATTTGCAACGGCTGGCGAAATAACTTACAATAACTGGGTATTATTATTCTTTTTAAGAAATACATGTAGCTTTCAAAACCTGTCTTAACAATATAATATATATGACATTGAAACCTGTCTTCAGGAACAATAATTTTGTATGTAACATTAGAAATTGTTAATAAATTTAAAAACATAGATAATGTATAAAATACTTCTAATATTATTTCATTACTATTTGATTGATAATAAGAAAAATAAAATGATCAAATTAAAGTGACATCAATTTATCACCGGGGACGTAAACTTACACAAATTAATACATACTTACACATTTTAACAGACCCTTAAAAACGAGGTATAAATTCTCTAAATATAAAAAAAACGGCTATTACAAACGTCGTAAGAATATATTAATATATGTAGTATGTTATTCATAAAATTTTCTATATATAGAATTAAAAAAAAATCACATCAAATCCAATAATAATTACGCGTAAAATATACTTATAACATTAACATGGATATAAACACTCATATTGTTTTTAAGAGCTGAATATTTCTTGAGCTAATTCGTTTCATAGCTGATTTGAAAATATCTTAAGATTATGTGGTTTACATGTTTAAATTGTTTTCAACCCGAGCGACCTCTCCTCCGACGGCTATATAAAATACAATAATGAATGGACACTTAAATTTACAAACACACAACATGTTTTCAATGACGAATATTGTTTTATGTATATGTTAATAAAATTCATAAACATCTAGGTACTTATTCGTAGTCTCGTCTGGTCAATGCAATAGGTTGTTACAAGACACATAAATGCAATCAATTACTCTCTATACAAAACACAAAATAATTTATTAAGAACCTCAATGGCAGCTTACATTAAATAAAAACATACCAAGCGATGTTCCCTCTTCGTGTAATGATATTTTTGTGCGTAAAAATAATGATTTCGAATTGAGGTTTTATAATAAGATATCTAAATATGTCCAGAATAATTTGATGTGACTTTACGAATGCAATAACGCGTTGGACTCGATAAACATTAATTAAAACAAGCCAATGACCTTACAGTCATTAACTTTACACTAAATGTTGGAGCGATATAAGATTAAATATGTAAGTATCTTTCAACACACAACGACATTGTCCAAACATTTTCAAAACATCACAGTAACATTTACTTCTCGTTCATGTCAAAGTCAAATATGTCCGTTTTTAACGTGACCACATCTCACACATTATTCTTAGACAAACTTGCGCCTACGCGTAACATTTTCCTCTTTTCCCGAATGATAAATTTCAAGTTCCTATGTTAACGTAATGTATATAGACACATACAAGACATTCCGTGTATACGTATGTGATATTAACGAATTAAAAAACTCAAGAAGCGAAGCATAAAGTTAGTTGCGGTGTTACCTACAGTTTATGTGCGAGTATAAATAGATTAAACATAATGTTATAACTATACATAAATTGTGTTTTCAAAAGTAAGTATTTCTTATATGAATTAACAACAATACATTTTCATACATTATGTTATTTTATATATAATACGTCTCATTGAATTTTAAACTATTACAAGGCTCTTGATATATTTTTCTAACCATCTCTTTATTTAAGACCACTCAAACGACTCGACTGCTTTGACGACTTGATTATAATTATAAATGCTCATAATTATCTATCTGAATAACTTTATAAAATATAAATTCCAATACACGAGTGAGTAGTTTTTTTTATCGTACAATTAACCGATTCAAAAGTAACATTTCAATCTAGCAACAATGTTGACATGCGTTGCTGATGTACCAACCTCGGACTTCTTATACCATGTATGATCAGTTTCACAATCTCGTAATGAGATCTAAGATATTTATTTAATAAAACCAACTATAAAAAAATGCATTTTTAAATATATACCTTAGGAGTTATATAGTTATAATGCTATCTTTTTTTAAATTATAAAACATCACGGAAATGTTGATGTATTATGTTACAGTTAATTAAAGGGACAGTGAAATTTACATAAACGTAATGGCCTCGACGTATTATAGGCTTCTCCACGCCTTTATAACTTCGCACCGTAAAGCTTTCACATTGAAAAACATTTGATTAGATTTTGATAAAATTTGCATTACACTTATAAGGTCTTAGTCCAACTAATTTGTGTGTGCAAAATGTGAAACATGAATGTAACACCAATAAACTCTTTAGCTGCAAGTCGGTCATTAAAGAAACATCCGAAAAAAAATATGTTCCCAGCTCAAAACATTTAACATAAAGTGCGGTTGATGTAAGAGAGGTACAAAAAACTAAGTCGTCTTCATAAATATGTAAATCAATCAGTTAACTTGTTAGCTGGTGAGCATAGTCTATCCAGTAACATTACCATGCATCATGGCCGTTTCCTGCACTTGGTCACCTAACTAGGAAACTGCGCGTGCGCATTAAGTCAGGTCCACAGTGAACATCCACCAATAATAACAGAGAGTATTCAGGAAAATCATAAACGATTTTTGAACTAAGTTCTATCGGTCCACGAAAATTTTTAAGTTTTCACTTTATCCCTCTCCACATCTGGCTGTAATGCGACATGTAATAGATGGCCAAAAAAAAATTATATGTATTACATCAATTTAACTTCAAAATGCAAAACTACGCCAGTAATAGCTTACATATCTTAGCGTTGAGTGTGTGATAGCAGCGTCGCCGCGTCACTTGGCAACAAATTGTGCGCCAACCGAATACCGATGGCGACGTGAGCAATTGCACCAGGATTGCCTAGCTTGGTTTAAATGCTCGCCATATCTGAACAATTTAGAACGTGGTCGACTCTGGACACTTCTTTAATCTTAACGTCTCTCTTGGCATGTTTGACGGCTCCACTGCTTGTCATGCGCATACGATTTTTTGAATTAGCATTATTTTATCAAAATAGAAATGGTTCGCAATTCAAAATGACTTCTTTGGTGCTGGTTTAATATTCCAATGTTTATGTAAGAGATAATGGGGTATACGATTTACAATTATTTCAATGAAACCGACATCTAAGAACTTACCATATATCATTAAATTGAATAAAAATTGCTAATCTATTTAATAAATATCGTTTGGTTAAATTGATGAAATGAATATGTAAATAAAAACAATTTTGTTAATTATGGCACGTCCGTAACTAGTTTACTAATCAGAAATTAAAGTGCAAACCAGTCGTTGTAGTTCAACAAACTTTTTAACGATTGTTAATTCGAGGCGCGAATCGAAATAATAGGCCGAGAGCACACAATAGTCCATAAATATTGAAAAAAAAAACAGATTATCTATTGGCACCATTTGATATTCTAACATTGTAACCACTTTGTATGCTTTCGCTGAGCTCTACCCATGGAGCGATGACGCAGAATTGTGTTTATGAAATACGTAATAATGTTCTCCATGGACTGGTGTTGCCAACTGCTGCTTTAAGTTTTACGGCTGTATACAATGGTTCTTCGCTATTGAAATGAATTATTAAAATTATATTTATTTTAATTAACTGCCATTCTGTTATTTTAAATGTCCGTCTAAATTGCATATATTTGAATGAGTCAATCACGAAAATATTGTTAATAACTGAATGTAGAAATACTTAGAAGTGAAATGTTTTTTTTTTAATTTAATAAGTTCTTTTAAATGTGGTAACATTATGAAAAAAATTGCTGTATATTAAAGTTTATATCGGACACTCAAATTATTTTTTGGAATCGGTCCAATCACTAAAGCATTATGGCTTAATTCGAAATGGGGGCACACTGAAAACTAATAAAAAATTTGATTTTGTCGTTTAAAAATCCCTTATAATATATATTATTCCTCAATTTGAAAAAATATTAAAGATAATAACTTGTATTACGTTTCTGTTGAGGCGTCAGATAGCAAAAATTGTTTGTCTATAGTTATTTTAGTCAACTTGGTACAATAAATAGTTGTTCTGAAATACAAGTCCTAAGAAGATAAACTTATTGTACAATAGCACCGAAACTACAGTAACAAATCAAGTATGACATATTGGTGGCTACAGTGAAGATAAACACATAAATGTCACTCTAAATACGCTCCTGAGATGAGTTTTTCCTGAGAAAATCTCGTACATTTTCATAAATAATCAAAAGCGAAGGAAACCGCGGATAAAGTCCAGTATAAAATATATTATTTATACACACATGTATTTCAATTTCAATAAAATTAACACTCCATTCGCATTGCATATGATTTACATTCCAATAAATGTTTATCGTAGATAAGTATATGATATGAAGTTCGTACAGACCGTCTCGTTATGGAGAGGTCATGATACGATGGTGTTCTCAGACTAAAGATCTGCGCTTCGATCGTTAAAATTCCGTTATACTAAACGTACTATAGTACAATAGTTATAACATATAAAACAATATGTTCAAAGGTCCAACATTCCCAGGCAGTGATTTGAATGGATTTTCAATTTAGCCGAGTCGTAAGTCGCCCGTTAACATCAATTCCCATTTTATTGTTTATGTCTCGTGAGATGAAGATAAACATACTCCGGCTTGACACGGAATATAACAATGGCGTACTATTAAAAATACGACAACAACAGATTTAATCTCCTCAAAGTTCTTTATCTGTCTCATTGGTTGTCGCATATAAAAAACTAATTATCTCATCTGAGCAGAAGGCTGTACGCAATTCAAGTAATTTATATACAAAACAGCAAAATTTATAACGCACATTTAACTAGCCCACTAATGTATTCCAATTTCATATATTTTTATAGTTCATGTAGAAAACATACAATAAACATGGGCTTTTACGACCAAGGGCTATAAATTAAAATTCAAAGTTCTCTATACTTTGAGGCACAAAACTGGATATAACGGCTTTACGGTAATAATATGAGAAGTATCATTTAAATTTATGCCGTCACATAAATAATAATGTTTATTAAATGTTACTCTTTTGGTTTTTTTATTGCTACGTAGGTACCATCTTTAAACGTTCCTGATATGCCTCGACATTATAAGTCCGGTAGCGGTTACGAAATTAAAAAGTATGTTAGGCAGACTCGATCATTCTGTGGGGGTTCCGTATCATGGAAACGGAATTCTTTTGTCGTTAGCTATATTAAAAATGTGTATTTTTGTATAGCATTTTATTATAATATAATTTGTTTAATAACATACAGATTAAAATTGATACATTAATGCGTTTACTTTACAAATGATATAGTAATATAAATGATATTTATTTTATATATTGACGCTTTCCTCATTAACAAACTGATACAACTCGAGCGGATCTTAGTGCTACCAAGTCTATTATATAAAATTTTAATTAATAAAGCTGTTCTTAATATGTATATATTATAATGCTTTTCTAGTTTTAACTAACGATATAAAAATATAAATGTTTTTTTATCTCGTCCAATTGACTGCTTCAATGCCAACCTTACTATTAAGATTATTCATTATTATTGATTAATTTTGGAATAACACAACGCATTGTTAAATGTTTTGAACACTTATTACTTTAAAAACTACAGCTGGGCACATCTTTTCTCACAGAAGATTTGAAATTGAAAAAGCTATTGAAGTTGTTGCTTAAACTAGTTTTGTATATGGGCTCTAAATGAGACCTCCCACGTGAGGGAAGGTGATTATCATAGCTCATGGCTGTGATACAGCCAATGATGGTGAGGCGTCCTTGATCGGATTAAAGATGAGGAAAAATAAACCACAACAATCGAGGTTACTGTTACCGTTCAACCAGGTGTTACCGCTGTTACTAAGTTACTGTTATCCCTTCAACTATCTTCTGTCAGCAGATGGTACGTGCGAGACAACCAAACTAAACCTATTTTCTATATAAAAACAAGTTAGCCATAATAAATAATTTCCCAGAAAGATAAGTTATTGCATAATTGAGAGTATACATACAAAACTTGAATATTCTAATCGAAATGAATCAGTGTTTTGTATAAAGCTAGGTCTAAACCGAGGCTAATAACTGGTACTCCCGGTGAAATAAAACACAAAACGGGACCGGATGTAAAGTGGGCGGTCCAGCACGCATTGTCATTCAAAAGCCTGGGCTTTATAGGGTGACGAACATTTCGGCTTTAAAGTTTAACATTTTCAAAACATACTTTTAAGCCAACGTTTATTTTAAAATTTTTGATAGGATAAATAATAAAATAGGCCGAAATTTATTTCACCTGTCGGTTTGTGATATGAAATTAACTAAAAAAAAATAGTAAAAAGGACTAAAGTGAACTGAAGGTAATATTGAATGATTCCTAATTTTTTATTCTTATAGCTTTGTATGTTTGTATGTTTTCAGTCTTTACAAATAGTACACCTACGTTGCATCTATCTTAACAGAGTACAATCAGTCATCCTTTGGGACCTTTGTCTCTTGAGGCTTTTACCATAAATATTACAGTTAAAGCCTAGTATTGTTTATTTCTAAATCTAAAATATATTGCTGGATAATAAAGATACTGTTATAACGTATTAATTATATATACTCATAAGCAATTCATAGACGTACTCATCGATAAAACGAAGTATGTACGGACAACCTAATGACAAAAATTTGAGGTACTTATGGCCATGTAATGCCACAAGATATATGCTCGATCAGATTCCCCAGCGGTGGCATTCCACACTTAAATTCTATTTCAAGTTATAACTTTTTACAGATAATATAAACACAAACAGCGATTTTATAAATTTTTCAACTTAAATTATATACATTTTAATGTTTTTACAGTAAATCAATGACATACATGAGCACTAAGAGCAAATGTATTAATTGATTGTAATGTTGCTTAAAGTGTTGTTTTTGAAGCATTTTTCTATTTGAATGAGTTTTAATCAAAGTTTGATTTAGATATGGTTTTTGTTTAAACACTTATGTATAAACATCTATAATATAAAACTACAAACATCTATGTATATCTTACATTGTTTATAATAATATTCAGATTATTTATATTAAATCACAGTCACCCTAGACTTCCTGAACAAAACGTATTGTCTTCGGTAATGCTATTAACAAAATTATTATTTGCTCGCTTTCATTCCGTACACCCGCTCATTACCCTTGCCTTTTCCGCTCTGATTTGTTTTGCAACTTAATTTAGTTCATTTATGGGTAATTCACTCATTCATTCGTTCAATCATTTTAAATATATCAGTGTCCAAATGATTACGATGCACATTTTCGTTTAATTATTGTTCAAAACCCGCAGTAACGAAAATCAATACGATTGTGAAACTTATTCGACAATATCTAAAAATATTACCTATAAATAAACCAAATAACAATAAAGTTAATAATGCTTGGCGAGTAACATTTATATGGAAATCCAGAAAATCTTCTCCAAAATAGGAAATATAACTTAACCTTATAGAACAGGCATTGAAGAACACGTCTATGTTGTGTTTATCTGTTTAACTAAATATTCCTTACCTGGGCTTCAAGCACTTTGGGTCTAGATGCAACTTGGTTCAGCTTGATGGAGTCTGTTCAAGTAACCTGGAGACGTTCTTCCAGAACTCTCACCGGAGTTATCCAGCCTCTTTCAACTCCAATACAAGTGACGTTGTCCTAATGTCATAGAAAACTGATCGATAAAAGCAGGTAAACTCGTTTAATCTTTATTTTATTAACACTTTATAAACGCAGTTTTAACCAAACAATGAGTATATTATTCTCATCTTTGGACAGAAGATTTTCTCCCTGCCTTTTCCTCTAGACCGCGTCTGCAAACGAGTGAAGCCTTGACATTTGGCGTTAGGTGAAGAAGTAACTCTCTTCTGTATTCTGTTTTGTATGTACTTTAATACCAAAAGTAACTTTCTACCTCGTTGACTATGAAAAACTTACTTAATTCGCAATAAATTTCTGCGGTATTTCTGGATCATTGTGATTTGACAACCTTTAACAAGAGAGAGCTTCTTTTTTTTAATTCTGCATTGTACTGAAAATTTTTATTAAAAATACTTCATAAAAAACTACAAATATACTAAATAAAATTTATTTTGTTTATTTGTTACGGCTCCCAAATCATAGACATAGATTTACAATGATACTTGTAACATTTTGTTCTGTCGGAGTTAAAAATAATCAGGTATATTATTAACTTGTAACAAAATTATCCAAACCTATTGTTTTCGTCAAATTAAAATAATAATTCAATTGAAAAATTAACCTCCGTCATAATTATGTTATAACCAAAACAAAGTTCATAATAATGAAGGCATCTCGGACCGGACATACGTCACACAGCACTAATTAAACGTATCAAACGTTTCCTTTGTCATCAGTATAATATAACGTAACGTATTAGAAGCTGATTGTATCAAACAAAGAGCCCGTAAAGGGTCAACAATTCTACAATTACCAAATTTACGTAACTAGCTATGGTCACGCCTCATGACTCCGCATACAAAGAGTTAGCCGTAATTGTGTAACATTAGAACTATTTTAAATTAAGTCCAATATATATGTAAACAATGTGTTTAATGTGCCTTTGCCTTTTGAATAATTTAAAGTTATTCCAAAATGTTTTATGAGAGTAATAAACACACATACATACACACACGCACACAGACACACAAACAGATAAAAAACATATCATCCGACGTCTCTAATAAAGGCACTTCAATTTGATGCGTGCCTCGATTGCCATATTTAAAACAAAAATCAAAAAACTACCACAGACAATCAAAGTGCAATCAAACCCTGACAATAGTTTCCTGTACATCGGATTCTATTAGCCAAAATTATCCGTCTCCTCGCTTCCTCGTTGGCTGTTGCTATATAACAGTACCCTGTCAGTTTGTACATAAAACATTTATAAACGACATAATTAGCCGCGACTTCGATATAACATTGCTATTTCGTTTAACTCAATGTATCTTTTATCATAGATACCTTGATTTTTTTTTCCTTTAAGTGCACAAAAATTTTGATTTAAAATAAGTCTTTGTATTGTATTTCTATTATTCAAATTAAAAAATTCACTGAGCAATTGTATCAAGGAATGTTAGATGATATAATGTTCTGGGAAACGTTTCAATGACTAGCTGTAATTATTACTCACGAAATGGCAGTTTTTAATATGCAATACGCAATCAGTGATAACAAGCAGCTTTTAATTCTTGAAATCGATCAATTCCTGCGACTTTAAGAGATTATTTTTGTCTGATAAGGCAGTTGAAAACCATATTTCTAGACATTTTATTAAAGTTTTAAAATATAAAATCATCAAGTTCTTGATTTGTTTCTTCTCAAACTTGTGTGTCCTTTACAACGTACATTTGTTTACTATATCGCTATTTAAATCTTTGAAGACACTTAGTGTTTAAGCTATGCTTTAATTTGTTCCAGTGCAATATAATATTATAATTTCGCATACTAAATTAGAATTTTTTCTGCCTACTTCGAGTCAATAGAAGTTTACAAATTTAGAAAATTTCCTTTTGTTTAGACTCAACTTGTCCTTCACTTTTAAACTTTATAATACTCGTAAATTTTAAAGAAATTAACCGAGTATAGAAAATATAATAAACAGAAATAAAAACCAAATCCTTTCCTTTATATAATAATCATTATATATTCTGTAATAAATCAAGTAGTACCTAGTCTGAAAAATCAAAAGACTAATGTTATATCAAAACAATTTCTTTTAGCTTCCAAGTGAATATGTCTGTGTAAACATAAATGCCTCGATATTTATCATTGAGACGCCATATTTACAATAGTAACGGAAAGCAACCGGTATTGTGAACAAATAGTTAAATATTCATCTTACATCTTCCCGTGTACTGCACTACCAATTCATTGCGACATCGAAATCGGGAAATGACTGCGCGGACCGCACACGCCACTCCATATTACAAACATAATAAATTCTATATGGCGTACTCGTTGGTGACATTGGACAAAAGCAAAATATCATTTATGAGAGATGTTTACAAAAAGTACTCGTTGCAGTGCTACAGATTACGTAGAAATAGTATTGCAAATAATAATTGCCTTAAGTTAAAAAGTTACTTACCACTATGACGCCATTTTCATTAAATAACAAAAACATTCACCGAAATCTTTTGACATTTGACAGTAATGTGTCAATAAGTTTTCTTCCTAATCTTTCGATCCAACAAAAATTATTCCTATCCGAAAAAAGTCTTATTCGAAAAAAATTAAAATTTAGTGACAGAGGCCAAGATCATTTTTGAAGTTTGTTAAAAATATAAATTCTATGTATTTTTTAATAGTATATTATTGCTGTCAACATATTCGAACATATTCGAATCGGTTTGAGTTTCATTAGGGAAATATTTAATATTTTAAAACCGGTTATTAGAAAAATTTGAATGGCACTTATTAATGTTCGTTGAAAACCGTGTATTATCAAGATAGTATAATATTCAAGACTCATTTAGTATTTTAAGCCGCTAGCCCGTTAGAAATATTTACACATTAGCAAGTCCCGCATTATTACATACTGATAAATGGATTACAAACATTGAATTCATACACATGTTTGACTTTTCAGTAGGTCGTGTTTTACCTAAAACACGGTATTTTTGATTTTAATATTATTTTATTTTATGAAACATTAATCGATTTTTTTCCTTTTTTGTGCCTTGATTCTTTAGCATGTTTACAGCAATGTACAATTATAAGACAGAGGAGGGACGAAGAAATGCATCGCATAGCCGTAATTGGAGCCACGCAGGACATGTGTTCATAAAAGTTGATGGCGAATTGCAGGTGTAGGAAGTGATGGTAAATAGCAACACATAAAAATTATATCAATGAAATAATTGCATTTAATTATCGAAACCAAAACAAGTATGAACATCTTGAGAGAAAAAGTAACTAAAAGTAGCGTTCACTACAAAAACGATGTAAAATATTCCCTTCATCAATATTTCATATAAATGTTGCTAGCTAAATAAATTTTTCATTTATTCATATTTCTTATATAGTTTTAATTTATGGGACATTTAAAAGGCAAATGTTTAAACATTTTACAGCAAGTTACGTGACTAAATGGGAATCTTTATTTGGTAGGTAACGGTTTTTAGTGTGCAGCCATAAATAATATTAAACGTATTGCATTCGTGCCATATTAAGTTCACAGCAAAAAGTTCAAAGAACTTTGTTATTGCTTCATTATTGAACTATTACACTTTAGTCCATAATTAATAAAAATAATTTATATTTTCTTACATACACGCATACCTACATACTTGACACGTTTACATTTGTACTATGTTAAAGTAAACCTATTCAACGGATAACGACATAAAAATTAAATTCTAAAATTGTTATATAATTTGATATAAATATTTTGAAAAAAAAATCGTTTATGATATTCCTATCAGATTTAAATGCAAGAATTGCACACGACACGATACGACACGACTTTTTAATTAAAGACGTCACGACATCCGATCGTACCGCCACATGAATAATCTTTTATTTCGTCACTAACATTATTTATATTAAAATAGATTTTAAGTTCTTGAGGAGACTATTCGATTCTATTAAATTTCTTAAATAGTTTAAGTGTTAGCTGTGTCTATGCTTTCATAGCATTGTAGCCATAAACAATAATGTCAGTTTACGTCAATACACTTGTTTTGTGTCTCTTTTTTGCTTTGACAGATAAATAACCTAACAATGCTGAATGCAATTCTTTTTGTATTTATATGTAGAAGTTAAATGTTTATTATTGACAGCATAATTAATGTTGTCGAATTAGCGCTGTTTGATGTCAGGTGTTTTATGTATGTTATCTATTAAGGATGTACTTTTAACAACGATTTAGTGCAAATTCTGGATGTTATTTCTTATGAAACGAAGGTTTTCTTGACGACCACAAAACGGAGGGTTAATTTCTTTATGTTATATATTTTCCGTTTTCTTAGTTATCATCTAGAAGTTTCTAATTATTTAGATATAAACTTATTTAATAATACAAAATAACGACTTTAAAAGATACCGGTAAACTGTAAAGCACTCCTTTAAGTTTACTACTTATATTTTTGATAATCAGTATTATCCCCGTAGCGTTGCGTGAGTCACTTGACCGCTTTCCACCTTTATTTAAACTGAATATCCATAGTTACTGTCTTAGTTGACAGCTTCAATTTCTTAATACCTGTTATTCGTTGGCAGGTTAATTGTTGCCATTCACGGGTGTATTCTTTCAAGATTTTTGTTTTTACGTCAAAAATAACGTTCGTATAAAACTTGCGCACGATATAATTTAAAAAAATATATATATCTTTAGATTATTAAAAAATGGAAGAAAAAGAATGTTTCCGCCCGGGATCGAACCGGGGACCTTGTGCGTGTGAAGCACACGTGATAACCGCTACACTACGGAAACTTACGTGAGGGGATTGAAATACACAAATTATATACAAAACCTCACAGATAGTACAAATATGAATTAACATCTTATCAGTTGAAAACCTAAAGTTAATAAAATTCCTATTACATAGATTTCATCTCTTTAATTATATCATTTACAACTAAGTAATATTCACATATAATTCACTAAATTATAACGATATAAACAAACAGGTTTTTCTATTTTTATTTTCTGTTATTTTATTCAAGTTAATACAAAGTTTCTGCCGTGACTCTGTTGCTGTTTCCTTCTTTTTTCAGTGCTCCCGAAAAGTATAGACCAATGATATAATACAGTTCTGGAAACTCTCCAAAACATCCTGGATAAGTTTGTCCACTAATTAGTATCAACAATAAACGACGAACATAATGACGGACGGACGGTAAAACAATTTAAAGAGAAGTAATCTACAGAAAATCCACGGAGTGGGTTCCTATATAAATAATTTAACGCAATGAAGTAGTCGATATTATATGAAAATCACTATTTTTGGATTTATTGATAATCATTAAGTAACTGGCCGGTTCAGTTGTGTAGCTATATTGGATGCTATTCAGATTTATATAATGTCTGTAAACTAACGTAACAACTTCCTATTGCCAACATATTGCTATACCCCCAGTATACATGACACTACAATCTCTGTGGTGAGTTTAGACGATGCAAACGATTAAATTTACAGCACGGCAATCGTACGCTCGAATCAATGATCTACAGACAAACTTGCCGTGTTCACGTTGCCATAAACTTCAGCTAGACTCACAATATATGTCAATGATCGCAAATAATACTTAATTAAGTTTCAAATTAAAAAAAATATAAAACTATTTTAGCGACTTTTAATTATTTCACCCGCATTTCTTATAAAAAAAGTAGTGACCTAAAGACAAGATAGCTCTTAAAGCCGTTACTTTATAATGTGCTTGACACAATTGAATTGGGGAACAAAAATTTTACTATTACAATAACGGCATCGTAAGAATCGACGTGTTCAAAAACAAACATAAAAAAAAAATCTGTCATAATTTAAAACCTAACAAAATTTTTAATCAAAAACAAAAAACGAGCAATCTATTGACAATGGTTTACCAAATTCTTAAATCGTGACTTATTCTTTAATAATGTGATTCTCGCGTTCAATGTAATAAATAATAATAGGTGATGCCATCAGCGTTGGAATGTCGTTCAGACCTTGACGAAACTCACTGACTGACTTGGAAAATGGAATCTCAGCTATAGCTTACTATTTGCGCTAACTATTATGCTGGTCACGAATGACGTCCGATCAATTAATCATTGTTAAAATTATAATATTACATGTATATTGTATAGTTCACGTTTCGTTAAGTTAATGTACATAAATAATGCATATTCAATAATTTTTAAGTACACATAGAAACACTCGCGGAATCGTTCCGAATGATAAAAATATCTATATGTTACTGATTTGATTGATGAAATTTGTGACAAAAACTATTCAGGCCGGCTGTTCTAGATTTATATGTAGATATATTCTCACAAGTGCATGTGATCACTTAAATGATATCCTTATTTGTCCGTGATATCTTCAGAGCGCCTGGGCCGATCTTAATGGAACTTTGACTAAATGACAGAGAAGTTTTTGAATAACTTTGTCGGTTTATCTGTGACTATATTTAGGATTCCGTGGCGGGAATTAAGAACCATAAAATCATCCAAAATAGTCTGTTTATCGCAATTGATTAAGCATGGTTATTTTTAATATGACTTTAGTGTGACTTTTTAATAACAAATTATTAAAATAGATAGAGTTAGATTAAATTATTAAAATAGATAGAGTTACTTAAAAAAATCGAGAAAAAGCCGGTTTAAATCTTTTTGTTGAAATAACATCTAGGATATAAAAACTAATCATTCATTATAAGACGAAAAAGAATTCAAGAAAATTATAGTAGAGTTGAGCGGTTTAGAACTTAGATTGTATAAGCTAGACGGAATGCAACCTCATGCGTTATCTCACAGACTATGTTTTGTGTCCACGGTATAACTAAATAAAATATACACTGCCATTAAAACTCATATAATTAAGTGTAGATTACGCAATTACCAAAAATAAAAAAAAACATTTTTATTAATAACATAACAAAATTCAATATATATATATAACAAATTAAATTAAATTGCTTATATATATATATATATAAGCAATTTAAGTTACAATAAAAAAACCTTTATGAATACACCTACATAAACGACATAACAAATTTGTAGCGTCGAGTTTTAAATCAACTATAAAAGATATTAAAAGTAAAACGTTGGCAATGAATGTATATAATATATAATAAAATGAATTGAACTTATGAGTCTGTAATCACACGATGAAATGGGACGGACGTTCTGTGGCATCATTAAAATAAATTAGAGGTCCCTTTTACGAGCACCCTGTATCTGGTTGACTGGCAGACGATTCCGAACTTGCTTCCAAACTTGCTTAATTGTGATCAATAGTAAATAAACTATTGTACATATATAATAAAATTGGAGCGACCGTTCGTATAGGAACAATGTATGTATCAAGGTTTTATGAGAAAAATAAATAACTTCTTATCAAGAATTGTCTCCACCTTTGATCAGTAGCCTTAAAGGTGTCCTCTTAACTAATTACTATTCACATGTTGTAAAGGACCACAAACTGTTTTAATATTATTTACCGTCCTGTAAACGTTTTATATCCAATATTTTATATTTAACACGGATCTCATAATTTTAATTCTTACAGTATTCCGATCATATTAATATTTATTATAATGATCTCTTTGAAATTGTACATAAAGTTTATCTATATATAAAATAAATTATTTGTCCCGTCATCACATTGTGATGATACCTCGTTGGTGGTTTGAGGTCGTCCGCGTGGGTTCGTCCAAGACATTAATATAAAAATATATTTAATTTTGTAACAATATTCAAACGATTAAACAATTCTATTTTGTGATACGAAAGAAAAACCGCTGTAAACGGCATCTTTCGACATGCGGAGTTGCGCGCAAAAGTTAGTATTACAAGCGTATTAATGCTTATGATGTTTATAGATCAATATAAAGCAAATAAAATTATCAATAATAATATGAATAGGAGAAGTTACGACGGCTAATCGCGTAACTGACTTTTACGCATATAATTTACCCGATAATTGGGAATGGCTTGTAGCTAACCATTATATTAATAAAAAAATATTTTATTGCTGTTATGAATCGATGATAAATTTTTCAATTAACTCCTTAATTGAAAATACAACTTAAATATATATAAAGCAATAAAATTTGTTGTTATTTTTAACCTATTGGATAACCCGAAAAGTACGGAGACGGCTTCACTAATTGCACACCAATGATGAAACTATTTGGTTTATATTTAAAAAAAAAAATAACACAATGTAAATGGAGAAGAATGCAAATGTCTTTTGAAACACAACAATATCCAATATAATTTTTATAGCGTTTCCTATAAAGCTGGTCACAATTTTACAGCCAATTTGGTGATAGTGCGTACGATGTGTTTAAAATCTCTACGATCGTAAAACTTTTATAAGTGACACCAAAATAGAAATAGAATTTACAACCTTTTTATTGCCGTCCGTGTCTATAGTATCAAATATATTAAGAGTTTTACAACTACAGAATAATAAGTAGACATTTGTTTTTATTTCTAACAATTTTATACGACCATTCAATTAGAATTAACTAAAATTATTCTGCAATCGAGTCGATGTAATGTACACGTAATAATTATTTTTCTATTTAATTATCGATATATTTGTGGTTTGATAATTTAGTGTGTTGAATGTGACCGTTACACGTGCAAGCTGCCCGCATCGTCGGCTCAAATAGTAAATCGACTCTAAAGTAATTTACATAAAAGAATGAATGCAAAGAACACTCGCGGGGCGCCGATAACAATTAAGTCTATTGTTCTTATAAACGCTTTAAAATTTAAAACAAAGAATGCTCTAGAACCACACATGCGGGCATCATTCAACCAAAATTTCATGGTACAAAAAAAAATCACATCCGCGGAGCGAGATCACAATAGTTTTATATATCGGCCAAGTTCGAATTCATATACTATGTTTTAAAAAAATGTTTTTTATGTAATTTATTTATAAATATTTATCATCGGTGTTTGTCATAATTGTCTCGTTGTGGAATAGAGAACTAAATTTCTAAAATTTTATATATATATAAATAAGCCAATCATACAAGTTCTTTACTTCTTGTGGTAAATGTAACAAACAAACGAACATAAAATTGAAGAAATATTTGGTTTCTCTAACTCTACCTTAATAAGTGTTAAGTTAAATAAATATATTTTGGGTGCTTTCTGTATTTTTTTTACTGAAGTAAATTACTTATTTTTTTTAACTAAAGTATACTGAAGTAAATTTAACAAATAATATATATGTAAACATGTTTAAATTTTGTTTACTTCGTGCTATAATTAGTTTAACAAAGCGACCGGTCGCCGTCCGTTGTGGTTTTATAGGTTTTTCCCTAACACTTGCCACTGTGTCCGCACAGAGGTACTCTGTTTAATAGAGTTGTGACTGTATTGTGACTAAGATAATATTTAACATAAACGCTTCTTCATATTGTAACAAACTTAAACTAATATCTTACTATTTTCAGGCAATATCACATTTGCGATCAACGTATTTCTCATTGTACAAAAGTGTCAGAAAGTTCATTAAGCCGATAAAATAACAAAAAAAACTTCCTTATTCCGTGTATAATTTTTTCACTATTTACTGAATAGAAAGAATATTATAAATATTAACTTATGAAAAAGAAGACCTTTATCTTTCGCTTCTATTGTAATCTTTCCCAGCCATTCTCACTTTGTCTCTTACTAGTAGTTATTTTTAGTATATAAAATGAAGTAAGTCTTATAAACACATGCAATATAATATTATTTGATAATTGATCAAATGGTCTACTTGCGAATTTGTTCTCTCTGGTCTTTTCTACTGCACTGGTGCAAATAGTAGTTTGTGTTATATGATGTCTATTTGAACTTTAAGCGACTGTTTACAAAAGAACGTGACTTTAAAAAGTTACATTAAGCCTAGTATTATATATAAATAAATGTCTCTTTAACCAAAAACAGGATAACATAAATTAATTGTCCCCGAAGACAGTTACAGCTATGAGCTAAATATATAAAATATACGTATGGACAATGTTTAAAAAGCGTTTATATTTAAATTAAGATATCATAATACCAACAAGAACCAATAAGAATGTAGTGTAACAGAGTCTCGTCCAATTAAACGGCCCAGTGACGCGACGAGACATTTTCCTCTTAGGTCCGCTCTCGCTGGAGTCTGATAAAACACGTCATCATAAAACAGTTTGCTATGAATTAATTTATTTACAAATTCTCATTAACCTACGGCAGTCCCGGTTTAGTAATTTCTTTACCCCTTTTAATTTGGTTCATTATTTCTGAATGAATTTTCCTTCATTGCTACGCTCCTCTTCAATTATAAGAATTTATTATATTTAGAATATTCTTACAAATAATGCATTCAGATAATGCGTGTGTAAATATACATATATTTCTGTGATATTTTTACTAACTGATAATTTTAATGCCATCGTTTTAAATAATATATTTTTATGAAAGGATTATTAATTAAAAAAGCTTTTTGATATGTCCGTCCCATTGGACCGGTGTTCTGGTGGATCTCCAAAATAGCAAACCAACAAATCGGACAAAATAGGCTTATCCAAAAACTTAATATGAAATTTCATAAATAAATGAAAGTGCAACTTATAACTCTACATTACGTAGTCGAAGAGCCCAGATGAAGTTTCGACTAACAGCTAACGTGTGTATAAAAACGGCCTTGTTAAGATTTTTTTTTAATACACAAAAACAAGTTTTAACCAACCCTTCAACTGGTTTTAATACAATATTTCGTGCTCGGCTTCTCTTAATTTGCATACACTTTTAATTCGATCCCTAACATTTTTTCTGGCCACTTAAATCTAACTTGGAAAAAATTTTGTGCTGGGGTCAGTTTTTTTTTAATCTCCGCCGAAATTATTGTCATTATAATAAACTTATAAAAAATTTGTTTGTTTCTGTAACATCTGCCGTGATATATGAAATTTTTGTTCCATTAATAGCTTGCATTTCGTATATGTATGGAATGCTTTTGTTTTTTTTTTTTTTTTGTGCTCTATATATCTGGGAGTATGTTCATAGCGTACTGCTTATTTTATGATACAGACAGAACGAAACAAACTATAAAAAACTTTTTGGTGATTCAAATTGTGCCTAAGATTTACAGAAACCAAATGTGTTTTTAACATTACATGTCATATTCTTTAAGGATAAACACATTAAAATTAATTTAATATATTCTATATAAACTTATGATCTCGGAAAAACTGGCTTTTGTGAATCATAAATACAAAATTACTGAAACTATTACATACATGCGGCATAAAATTTTAGTATATTATATTATTATAACTGAGGAAAGAATTGAAAATTATTAAAAACAAATCATTGTTACATTGTATTTATAGTTAATGAATTAAGTGTGTACAAGATACCAGTAATAATTATGAATTCTTAAGATGATTTATGTTTGTTCTGTAGCAGATTACTACTGAATTTATGACAGCAAAAAATATAGGCAGAACATTTTATAGACACCTTAACTACAAACGTAGTTCAGACCCTAGAAGGAAATCCTGTGTACTAAAGATAATGTAGAGTTATGTACGTTAAATAATATATTAAACTACTGGGATGCTGTAAAAGTGGCTCGTTAAAAGTTAAGATTAACAGTTAACTCAAATAGTAAGCTGTGATTACGATTTATTTTTTGATTCAAAAAAGCTGTTATTAATTACAAAATATGTTATTATCAGTGTCAATTTCCTTAAAAGTGTAACAAATAAAAGTTTCATATATATAACGTAATATTGATGTAAGATTATAAACGTTATCTTCATATTATTTCTATAAGGAATAATAGCAAAATAAAACTTGTTATTTATTTATGAATCATTTGATAAATATCCTTATTTAAATCGCCGGTCGTCGGAAACGATATTCACAATCGATCTAACCGAATACTATGGGCATGTAAATTTGAATGTCGTGAGAAAAATCAGCAACAATGCAAACATACATACGACACACAATTTTTATGTTAATACACATTTAAGATTCAAATACGGGAGCATCACGCGAGTTTACAAATCCCGGGACTTCACTTAGATATGCTAATATTAAATAGAGCGAAGAATAAGATTACGTATGGAGTGAATAAATTATTTGTAATTGAATTACATAATGTTTCATTTTGTGGGAACTTATAATATTATTATTATCGTCGGGTTCTGCCGTCTGAGGTTGCGCGAATCTCTCGCGAATCACACATTAGCCCGTCCAGCCCACATCCCACACGCAGCGGTAATAAAACTCACCCCCACAAGGGTGCATTGCCAAATCGCCCTATACCAATCAATCGACATCGACTCACGATTGGTTACCAACCCTCCGACATAACCGACAGAGAAAAACCCGCTAAATCACAACGAAATCACAATAATACGTGTCGGATGTACGGCGATAACTTGCGACAGGAGCTCAACTTCGACTGGACGGAACACATGTGATGGGATAAAAGTTTTATTTTCCCTGATTTCCCCTATTTCGGGAATCCTCACCTCTTCCCGAGGGAGCCTGTCCAATCAAATTAAATTCGCGATTGACGTCCTGACGTTTGAATTCCAAATTGTTTTTTTTTTTGCTATTCCAATTATCATATTGCTATGATATATATATAAAATCTAACATTTAATATATTAATGTCTATCGGAGAGGTACAGAACTGCCATAGCCAGATAAAGGTGTACACATCACCTGGGACAATCAAGGACAGACAAATAATTTAAGGTTTTTATTGAAATGATTTTTTTTCATGTTACTACGTACCTATCGATAGCACCTGCCGCACACGCTGTTTATATTTAAAATAACATATATTTGCTCATATATTTTTCGCTATACTACCTATATCTCTCAAATAAAATAATTACATTGAATGCTATGTCAAAATTAACAATAAAATTTACATCACAATTTTTTATATATCTCCATACAAATGCAAAAAAATTACATCTAGCTTTATACTAAAATATATATTATTATTTCAACAGCCATTGAACTGATAATATCAATAGATACTATGAGTTTTAGTCAGTTATTTCGAAATTTTATTAAACTACCTACCTATATGAAAAACATTAAGTACAAATTATTTGAGATTGTATCTCACTTACATTTAAAACGTTTTTGTATATACTTAGCGCGTATAGTTCCTTGTCAATTATAACTTAATACATTAATAAAGAATATATTAGTTTCATTGCTGTTTAATTTTCAATATATACCGCAATAGAATAATCATTGATCTATACTATCATGGTCCTCCCAATGATATACAAACACTAGACGTCTATAATCATCGCTAGTTGACTCAGCATGGCGTATAAACATTGGAGGCGATTTTATTGTGAAACTTAAACCGCTCTCGGTATTAAACACCTTAAGTTTGATAACGTCAGAGCCAGCCCATAACGGATAAAAAAAATGACATACATAAAACATGGCTCATTAAAATTCTAATACGATCTCAGACAAAGTCATTGACACAGCTAGTATACGAGGAATTTTAATACAATAAAATGATTTTGCGATGACGCCATGTTTATTTTGTTATTTATATATATATATGTGATATGTTTAGTTTTAGCGAATACATTGAAAGTGTACGTAAGTACTACAAAGGCATTGTAATACACGAATTAAATATTGAAAATAATTTATTCAGATTTCCCTTAACCAGTATGTTTTGTTGATAGAATCTTTAAAATATAATCCTTATTTTGTCATCTCATCAAAAAAAATATCACTGACGAAATAAATATTATAAAAATATGTCTAGATTTATTATAGTGAAGTGCGGTTTGATAGAAAAGCATTATCAGTTCGGTTCGGTTCGGTTCGGTTCGGTTCGGTTCGCTTCAATTTGTTCGTCAGCCATGAACATCATAGCATACAAAACAAAACATAAGAACGCTCCACATGATAATTAGAAATATTATTAATTAAGTTTTCATTCGTATCAATCTCGAACATTCAATTGACCGAACTGTAAAACTGTGACAGAGAGAATTTTAAACTCTATATGACGACAATAAGGTTTATATTATTTTAACGTTCACATTGTTTATGAGGCTAATTAAAGTGGCTAGTTTATTTTCTAGGACAACGCGATCACTGCGGGGTATCAACATAAAAACTGCAATTGTATAAAAATCTGGTTCATCTTCAGTACTTTAGAGAACATGTGTGGAACCACATATGTCGATTAATCCTTCCTTATGTTTAAAAATAACCCGAGGCGATAGAATATAAACCATAGCGTAATATATTTACGATTTAAAATCCTATGAGGATGTAAGATTTGGTCACTTCGCTGTTATTAAACGGTCATCATACTCAAGGTCGTGTTTAACCATCAGGAATCCATATCAGTTACAGCCAAACGTTAAGTACAATATATCGAAGTACGAGATGCATTTTTTAAATAATAATTTAGAATAACTAACATTTATAAATATAAAAACTCTAACGTTACTTTATTACACGAGAGGATATAATACAAATCCTTCCTAATGTATAGTAATTTTAATAGCATTTAATTGTACAAAGCTTGCTTAGATATAAATCAGTATTTTAACCATCGAAATCAAGAGAAGACACAAAAAGAATAACAACGGGTTTGTCCGAAACTTAATAGAGGTCCTGGGTTTAATTTATAGGATAAAAAAGGACATAGCGTCAGATCACCTATGATTACGGAGGGTTGCACCCCTATTACATTAATATGAACCCTTTCGGACGATTCATTACTCAAAAACCTTAACGTGCGTTGGCATTCACCTTGGGTATATTTTTTTCTTGCCTATTATTTCAGTGTGACGTTGCTTAGTTTTAAAGCGCGACTCGATGTATTTGAACATTGACCGCATTCAGTTTTGACAAACGTTAAAGCACATACGTTTCTGATATAAATGTATTAATTCTGAAGAATATCATCAAATGAATATAAATTATTAGTTTGCATTAACTTTCCAAAAATATCAATATATTTATAATAGTACTTCGAAACCAAGTTGCGAGAACCAAGTCAAAGATCAATTCTCATCGTACGGGCTACAGGCCCCCTTCATTTCGAGCTCAGTGTTTCCAGCATGACGTATCACCTATGCATATTAATTCGGCGTTTAATTTCTATAATAATAAAACGCGCGTACCCCAACGCTTTGTTTTAATGCCTCCCCGTGAAACGAGTAACGGTCCACCGAGCTCCATTCACGTTGACAACAATAAAACTACTATTCTATAGAAATATGGAGTGGTAATTAGGTCATCGTAATTGCGTCCCTTGATTAAAATGCAGAATTCTACAATGTCATTCAGATTTTACGAATAATTTAAATAAGAACTCCTTTGTTTAAAGATCTGTATTCATTTCGAGAAATAATTAACGTCATGCGGAATTGACAGCAAAATTTTAGCTAAAATTTGAAATAAAAATGTAATTGATAATATTGATTTCAATTTAAAAAAAAAATAAATATAAAAAATGTGAATGTAACTTTTACTATAAATGAATTTAATAGAATATTCAAAATGTATGAAAACTGCATAGAAAATTTCTTCAGAAGATCCGATCCAAGTCACGTCGAAAGGCACTCGGATAGCTCAGATTTCGAAAATCCAAACGAAGTACAATTCGAGAGTTCTAAATTTTCATTTAAGAGTTTAGTTCGAGATGAAACACAGTTTGATAAGCCCGAAAGAGACTTCAGCGTCTATCACGCCAGTAGCAAGAAGAAACAGTATACACACAAGCTCAAAAAGTCCCCACAGAGATAGAGAAAATTTAACGAAGCATAGAAAAATAAAATCAAATGTAAAACAGCAAGAAACTGTTTCAAACGTCGCTTAAACCAAAGCGATGAAATGTTAGAAAGAAAAATTAAAAATTGCGGTGATCAAAGCCTGTCGAACTTGACGAGGTGGTGTTATTCTAAATCTATTTTACGTGACAAGGTCATACCGTGTCTCTCTACTATATTCAGACGCTCTCATAACTGTAACAAGCCCATGATGATTATCGAGGAAGACAACAAAACAAACAGGACTGATATTAACAAACAAACTTGCTGTCCATATTGTAAACGACGGAGATCGAGTAAAAAGAGAGAACGTAACGTCATGCCGCTTCATCCAGTGTATGCCGTGAATCAGAACATACATAGGTTTCCTATCCCGTATTCCATACACCCTGTATCTGTAACTAAAATCGATTCTACGATGCAACAAAATTGTACAGAGGACTGTTTTGAAAATAATTATTGTTCATCAGATTCTGAAATTGAAATTATCAATAAGCGTAAAGTTAAAAGAAATAAAGATGTGACTAAAGAAAGGCTTCAGAGTAAAATTAGAAATGAATGCGTCATTCAAAAAGATACATCAAGAAGTCAACAACAACAGTTTCCTTCAAAATCCCAGCTAATGAAACCTTACCAGGTTTTAACATCCACGTCTTGTCAAGCGAAATCTGACCTGCACTTAGACACGACCCCATCGATACTTTGGAATTCAATTAAGGAGAAAATGAACCTACCCACTGAATTATAAAACCGTGCTCTTGTAAAAAACCTCTGGAGCCTTGTAATCCTGAAACCTGCAAAAATTTAAACGACATGATTATGACTAATAACACGAATATGAGTAATGACACGAATATGCCTAATGACACTAATATCGCTAAAGGCAGTAATAAAGGAAATCTTTCTAAGTTCCTGGAAAACTTATCAGGCGAATCAATTACTTCAAGTCCTACTGACAAAAAGGAAGTTAAGAAGAAAAAAACCAAGGCATCTAATTTTATTTGTAAATGTTATGACGACAAAAAGAATAAGAAACCAGAGACCTTGGATGCTCAGATACAAAAGGACGTAGAGAAGACTTGTCAAGAAAATCACGACAAAATCGCTGGCTTACTTACACGTAAATATAACGGTGAAATATTGTGTATTCATAATCCACCGTGTATTTTAATAAACGGATGCCTGAGCTTACCTCCCCCCAAAGTTGAAGTACCAGGAAACTTTTGGCCTGTTACACACCAAAAAAAATGTAGTTTCGTGCAAATGTGTCGAAAAATTAAACTTTCAAAGGACATTAAACCATCAAACGAACAATCCAGTCAGTACCATCCACCGTACGCTGATATAAAGCAATGTCTGCCAGAATTTGTCACAGAGAAAGTAATTCAAAGTGTTTGTAATCACAACCCTCCTTGTGAGGTCGTTCACGGATGCTATAAAGCCAAATACGATCCAAGGCTACATAATTCGTGTATTCACGTACCTTCCTGCAATAAAGTACCTCAATGCCTGTTGGGGACGCACTCTAACGAGAATAACTCCTGCATTCACAAGCCCAAGTGCCCAGAAATACCACTCTGCTCCAGGCAATATATACTACTGACTGCGAAGGAGAGTGTCAGTACACAGATACAACCAAAGAACAAGATCTGCCGACATGAGCCACCATGTTTCATGATACCGAAATGCCTAGCTAACGCTATCTGCGGGGACTACATCCCAGTGGGAGCCATACCAGGTTGCACGCATAAGCCTAGCTGCGAGATGATTCCCGCTTGTTGCAGGCAGTCTACCAAAGAAATGGTCTCTGTTCAATCTCAATATCCAAATACCTCTTGTCGCATAGTCTGAAGTTGGCTGAGGATGTATGAAAGGTTTCCTGTTTGATTAAGATGCACTTAGTAGTGGCATTCTAGATAAACTATCAGCTACCGTCCCTTGCGTTCAACATGTTCTCATATAAAAATGCATCGAGTAGATGAGATATTGTCTCTTAGAGTAGACGAGGCTTGTCTTAATTGCATTAGACACTTAGCTTAGTGCTGATATGTTTGTATCGTCCTCGAGTAGGCAATTTTTGATATCAATTTAAAAGCGACTTCACTCAACATATATCGTTAGCTCCATTTAGCTCAACAATCTTATTTTATTAGTTCTGTAGATTTTTAATCCGATTTTACTACAAAGTTGGTGCTTTGTTTCAAAGACAATGAGAAAGTGCTTAATAATATATGTAGGGTCTTGAATAATATCATATTACTTGTTAATAAAAAAATATGACTAACAAATATCATACGAAAACTTAGACAGAACATCCCTTTTCAACGTCGGTTAAAATGATATGATATCAAAAGTGTACAATCCGAAAAATTAGCAGTCAAAAATATTACAATGATTTCATAATTAAATTAGTTACCGAGACAGTGCGTTCACCGCCTACGACTTCAAACAGGTGGAAAGATAGTCAAGAACTACCCAGTCGACATACAAAAAAATAGATTTCATTAATCAAGAGTTTAAAACAACATTCCAGTCCCACTAAATCAATGAGAAAAACAAAGTAATGAGTGCTAAGGGTTTAATGATGTGTATTACACATGAGGTAATAATGTTCTTAAACTGTTCCAGGGTCCGGTCTCCCCACCAGCGCTGCAACTCCGCCAAGTTTGTGATTGTTGATCGTGAGCTTCCCAGGTGTAAATTTGTACAATTTGCAAGCTGTGCCTAATGGCCGCCAGACAATAAAGCCTTACATCCACAATTAGCCTTTCATTTATTTGTGTGTTAACTGAACCGAATATAACACCGCCTCGCTAATACTTTACATTTCTACCATTTAAACTAAACTATTATTAACATTTTTTGATTTAAGAACAAGTAAAATTTCATAGAATCATTTGCTTTCCTTATAACTAAACATAGTTTTCATAATTCACCTTTCAGATAGCTCCAAGCGACTGTTTTAAATCTCTACTGGATGACATACGTATGTTTGCTTTCCAAAATCTCGTGAGATAATTTATTTCGAACGCGGCGATTAACACAAGAATTCTAAATAACAAAACACAATTGCCTCGTATGGAATATTTTATTTTTAAATCTATTGAATGCAAATCGATGATTTTTAAAGCTGAACATTCCCTCACGGCGTACGTACCACCTCCATACTAATAGGCTCCGGATTTCATCTTCAAAATTGATAGCGGAGATGTCCTCTCTGTCTCAACTTAACATTTTCCGTCTTTCAAAATGTTTATGACAATAAATCATATAATATAATATCGCTTAAAACATTTATCCCATTTTATAGAGTAATATTATTTTTGATTTAAAAAAAAAACTAGATTACAAATCGATTAATCAATCGAGTAGTGTTATATCGAAACTGTAAAATAATTCTGGGACCAGTTCCTGAGTCTGTGCATCCAATGCTGAAGACACGATAACGTTTAAATTCTCCTACATTCCATTTGAACGAAAATTGTCGGTTCTTAATAGTCAATGGAACCGGCCTCGAGCGACGTCTATAAACATTTCAAACTTATAGCTTAGAAAAATTTCCTAATCTATGGGTACCCGAGTGAGGAATTTTATCATTTCAACCGCCTTAAAGTGAAGAACCAGTTGTGCGACCGTAAAATGAAAAAAATCTCTATTTATGTTCGTGTACCATTTTGATCCTTAACGCCTTGATACAGAGTGGATTATCATTTGTTTGGTGAAAGCAAGATATAGCTCTGTGCTGTGGAGTAACTGGGATCAAAAACTAATGAGCAAAGAACGTTGACCTCGACCAGTTTTGGTCCCATCATTCTTAGTATTCCGTAGATATACCATTAAAACAATGCTTGTAGAAAACACTTTAATGAAATAAATATGAGCTAAGTTGAATGCAACCTTCTTATATAATCACTTCTTATTTCTATATAGATTTAATAATTTAATACCGCTACAGAAATTCTAACCTAGCATTCAATAACAGTCTAGATTACTAGACCTAAAATATAATTTAATAACAAATGGGATAAGTTTGTAAATTCTGAGCCGTCTCAAACACGAATGGGGCTTTAAGCGCTAAGCCGTTGGTATTTCTTTGTGTAACGTTATAAACGACAATCTGAGTTAACTTAACCGGCGCCGGATTTCAACAAACACCCACAGTTCAAACAGCTCGTATCTAAATTAGAGACAAAGACAGAACTCGCTGCAGCGCGACGAGACATTCATATAAATCATACACCAGCCGGCATTACGACTGTCATAATAAATACCATTACAACTTTCTAAAAAGCGAGAATCGAACCCACACTACTATCTGTATGCTAATCACGGACGTAACGCCTACGTGCTGTTATTTCGAATACAAATATATGCAAACGGCTCCTCAACTCGTATAAATCTATTAGTGAGTGAGACGTCAAATCAAATTCATTTATTGGACTGTTTTTTTATGAATAAAACATGACAATTAAAAAAGCCCGTCCGTCATGTTTTTTGGAACATCGCGATATCTAGAAGTTTCACATCGGCATCTGGGGACGTTAGAATTATGTTTCTACTACGAAAGTAAACTATGAATACATAGAATGAAAAAATAACTCTATTTTTCTAACATTATTATATATGCGGTTTCTCGGTTTATAAGTATAAATGTTTATTGAATAAACGTAATAGAGATCAGAGTTATCTGGCACCAAACGTGGCGTACGTGTCATTACCAGTACAATTAACTTAGTATTGTAATAGTTAGAAAAATCGTACATAATGAAACATTCATAGTTGATTATAATTACAGAAATATCAAATATATATGTACAGTTTTACGGAACAGAAATTAATGATAATGATAATATTCTTACATGTTTAAAAGGAAAGAAATAATTTAACTGAAACCTATTTGAATACCTTATAACAAATATCAACGTACCAGGGATTTTTTTATTCTATACCAGCTAATATACTATATATAAACAATTATTATTATTATATGCTTTTATTTTATTCGGTATTAATTAAAATACAAAATGGTATCTCAAGTGATAGAAGATTTCAGTTTATAGTGTGCAAAGCCACGGGCGGAGACTAGTGGTCACTGATTAGGTATGCAATATAAGGTATAGGTTTGTAAGTTTCTTTGAACTAATCGTGATATAGATTGTTCATAGTAATTTTAAGGGAGCTTCTAATTTCATTATAAACTGTGATAGATTCAAATGAATTGCTACCAACAAAATAAAATTTTCGGAAGCGTAGACTATTTTCTTAAATAAAATAATGAGGCAGCCCTAGCTTTAAAGTTTTCATTTCAAGTAAATAGATAATAATATTATAATATAATATTGATATAGGAAGTCTTAACAGAAATTACAACTGCAGTAACATCTGTCAGTAACTAACCGCTCTTAGATATTAATATATCGTACCGTATTTGATCTTTTTGCTCGATTTGTTTTGACTCGATGCCAGGAATCCTCTGTCCATATTACGAATCAATCAATCAATTTGTATTACAAATGTCTCTATTTGCCTGTAGTCTGTACATGTTTGCATCGTCACACAAAACGGAGCGTTTCCCGTATCTGTACTACACTACGCTGTACTTCAATGTGTTAAAGTTTTTGTATATAAAACTATAAAATAATATTGTTTATAAAACATACATACCTATATATTACAAGGATCTCATATACGTCACATTTTAATAGCATCTGAAGATGGATGTGTGAGTATGTTTGTTAGTCTTTAATGCAGAAAGTTTTAAAATAATTTTAATAAAACCACAGTTTAATATCAAGATATATGAAAGACAGTAACTAACACGAATGTTTTATAAATTTGCATTTAAAAACATGATTTAATTATATTCGACCAATTATATTTTAGGTTCTGTTTATAGATCACGTGATAACAAGCAAACCCTTTAACAATTTCTGTATTAATGAGGACCGGGAGGGCGTCCTTATCTCTCATCAGGATTCGTCATAATTCGTTTAAATGGCCGCAGGTGTACTCACAATTACATGCACTTAACATGATAACTCCGTGTTTGCGACTTCCTAATACACCGCTAATATATAGGAATGCGCCCACACATCAAAACGATCCTTGCGCATCTGAACATATGGCTTATATTTAGTAAGCAATAATTTAAGCGATATTCACGTATACAAAAACATCAACCTGTTCGAGATGTGTCTGTGAAATGAGATTTCGGAGAAGGGATGCTGGAGGAGGTTTTTGCTGCGTCATCAATGCGGCCGCGGCACCTCGGACCGGTGATCCGGGGTCGGCTCCCGTTCACGGTTTATATTACAGCTGCTTTTCTTTATTAGGTCTTCGCCAAATTAGTCACAAAATTATGTTAATGGTTGTCTCTTCGAGGGCTCTTAAGAATATTCCCTTATATTTTATTTGAGAATCATGTCACGAAGGGGTTTGTTATTATATTTATTCATGATTTTGATGTGTGACATAAAATAAGACGTTTTTGATCAATTCTTTAAAGAGCAGAATCTTTAATTATATAAAACTACTAAGCTCTTCTCCACCGCATTGCGCTCTCTATGTTATCAACAAAATGTTTATATTAAATCAGAATATTCTTAAAGAAAAACAAATACACATGTTATTTAGTATATGTAAGGATTTAATAAAAAAAACCTTATTGTTAAATTCTATATGGAAGTCAAATATTTAGGAAAGGAGATACGACATGATCTTTGGTGTCTCATTTCATCTCATCAATAAAATAAAAATCTGAAAAATAAACATATACTAGAATAAAAAACATATTAATAAAAGTGAAAAGGTTCATAAATCTGATGGTGGAATATGAAAGCCAAATATTATAAGACAATATTCAACGAAATATACGTATTTATTATGTGGTCGTAAATCATAACAAGGTATACATAGAAATTCTATTAAATCTCCTGAGTTACCTAGAAATAATAGTTCCCTTAAAATTATAATGTTTCCTTTCATTTCATATCACATAGAAAGCGGCCAATAAAACATCTATTATAGTCAGCAATACGCCTCCAATATTGGGTTACAGAATGCAGCCGTCAATATTAGCATGAACATAGAATTTCAAGATTCATCTATAACCTTAGCACGAGCTCCCATCGCCCATCGTCGCACTCAATACGCAGCGTTTCACGTTTCTCACACAATAACGTAAATTAAAACTAGCGTAAAGTTGTTATAATGAAGTCATGTGAAGAATATTTTATTATAAACAAAAATTAATTTACAAGTAATCGTTGTGGCGTGGTTTAAAGTGATTTTGAGACTGTTAATATAAGTGTAACGAGCGTCCGCGCGGGTCCAGCAGCCTGATGGGTGACCATGCTTTATCTCTGGTAGCCGAATGCTGCCACATAAAACCGATTTATCGCGTCTCCCAGAACATTTAACTGTCCGTACAGAGTCATTGTGTACATAGTAATTAGAGACGGATTGCTATACTTTTGTCAATGTCTCTTCGTACGACGTCTTTAATATAGTTGTTTTTATAATTAAATCGTTTAATGTTTTTTTTTTTTTTTTTTATTTTAATAACACAATTAATTAAAGTTTTTTTATCTGTAAATATATAACGTTATTTTATATGTTTTCTACATGCAGTTAATTTAAAATAATTTTCCTCTTAATTATCATATACGAAACGGTTTTTCTAAAGTAACTGACTGAAACCACTCGTCATTTTTTTGATTCCCCATAACATCGTATGAAAATATTGTAAATGAACAATAAATTAAATTCTTATATAATTTCAGATAATTTATTTTTATAAATTTTATGTTTTTGGAATATATACTATGAAATTCAAATGTTTAGCTCAAAATTTGTCAAATAAAGTATTTATGTTTAATTTTCTTTAAAAGTGTAAAGCCTGTAAAGCGTCAGATAGGAGTAGATCTTTGCAATAATTTAAGATTTAAATAAAATCATGTAACTTATAAGACCATAAAAATTACCTAAGACTTTTCATTGAAAATAATGGATTCGTCTCTTGCCAGTTTATCAGATATATATATATATGTAGCATTATGGCATGGTACCTATGATTTATATGGGTGTAAAATAACGCAAGATTACCTTTAATGGTGCAATCTTGCGTTAAATGAGTTTATATGTAGAGAAATAACTAATAGGTTTTTTTTATATAACACTAGTTTTTTTTTTGGTACTTTAATATATACTTGGAAATATTGCGTGTTAGAAAAATTCAGTCAATATTTTTTTATTAATGTTGTCATTTAACAGAATATTAAAACAAATATTGCCTTGTCTCTATATAAATAGTAACTTTTGCGTAATAAATTTATCTCAATTTCTTTATGTTTTGTCTCAGTCTAATATAATTAAAGACACCAGATGCGTATTTTATTTAATTTCATAATACATTTGTATATAAATACAAATACTTCTAACATATTATTCTGTATGGATTTGTTAGTTGAAGATTATTTCGCAAATTAAAATAATTTATTATTTATTTGTTCGTATATTCTATGTCTTTATATATATCTATAGTACTAGCGAGATAAATTTTAATGAAAGTGTAAATTTCCTTTGATATTTTAGATAGTTTTTCTGGTTGTAACACTTTAAATTAAAAGTAATTATTTTTAAAATAAAGTTACTATTGAACGAATTTATATATAATAGAATACAATGTCTGACAGACGCCTACGAAACTACATTAACAGAATAAAATTGCGTCTGCAAAAATACCACTATTTACTAAAGATCAAAGTTACTCAAGATTCTAATATTTTTTTTTAAGAAATAAAAATCTAAAAAAAATCTAATAAAACTAAGTTTTATTATATTTTTAAATAAATTCGATTCAATTGATTATATTTGATTTCTAACTAATACTTAAACGTGTCTTTTCTTATTTTTTTACCTATTACGTAACTATTACTAGGGGTTGAGGCCAGCGGATTGGAGGGTTGGATTGGCTAGGAGTGTCAATTAACGTACTCCACGGATCATGACAAGTCACTCCACATAACCGTAATATTACGTAGTTATGGAAATATTAAAGTAATTTGTTTGTAAGATAATAGAGCTCATTATATTTTCGTATTTCTATAACTATATCTATTTGAGTCGCTATTTAGAAGTCAGTTTTCAATCTAAATATTTAGCTAAGTAACGTTTTTTTTGTTTCGGTATGTATTTAGAAATATAGTTATTTTAATTGAAATGAAACTAAATTTTTCACGTTTTTTATTATGTAATAACAAAATTTTCTCGGCGTTTCGGTTCCTTTACAGCAACCGCGATCACGGGCAGACGAGATGAAGTGTCTTACAATACAATAAACACGTAGTAACCGAAAAACGCAGTTTCATTAAAATCTGTACAGGAGAAAACCTTAAATATCATTATACTTTCATCCGACGCTAAAAATGGTCCTATAAAATGATTTTTGATAATCTATTTCAATTTTTTTTTGTCATAGTTTGAGTTAGTAAAACACGTAACATGCAAACTGACTGACACTTTCTATTATAATACTAAGGTGTACATTTAATACAGTGTACACTGTTAGTCATTGGAAGAAAATGATTTGTTAATATTTACGTGAATCACTTATAAAAGTATATAATAGAATATACATACATACACTAAATAAACATATCTAGGTATATAACACATACAATTTGTAGCTATAAGTTTTCTTAAAAAAAAAACTTCATTCATTTCGTAATTTTAATAAGAAATTAGTACAATCGCTTTATTTCATTGTTTTTTATTCCTAATAATATTTTCTTAAGCTTTAGTTCCTTACGCTAGACAATAGATGGCGGGCGTATCAAAATTATAAACAATCCGATATTCAAACAGAATGTCGACAAATAATTTCCCTACATCTATACATATAATTTATTTATTATCAGACCATTTTGAATTACCGTTAAATAAAAGGGCATAATCGGTAGAATTTTCTTAGTAATTTATCATGCGGTTTGCGGTGAGCGATGTAAGAAGTGACGGCCGGTTAGCTGTTGGTTTTTTATTTAACTAACGTTTATATAGTATTATAATAAACGTTTTTCATTGACTCACAGAAAGAATCATGGCAAGCGCCTCGAAGGCGGCCAAACAAAAACTTACAACTTTCATAGTATCCGTCACTGGCACGTAATGTGGTAAATGATCATTCGATAATATAATAAACAAAAATGAGGTTAGATATGTACTGGTTTCTCATATTATAAATTCTAATTCATTCACATTAATCGATATATAAAAAATATTCCGTAAAAATAACAGGTGATTTCCCTACATTTAAAAACATAATATGTATATTATTATTAATAATGTAACAGAGATGGATCGAATATTATGTTAAAGTGTTTCTTTTTTTATCCTCCGTCTTCATTGTAGCTGTTCGTTGAAGATTGGCAATCCCAAGAGCACGGTATGAAGTTCCTACAGTCATTTATCACGTAGGAACTCTATACCTCGCTAGTGGCAATCACCAGGTTTCATGTATCCAGGCGTCTCGACGGCTTCAAAGCTCACGTTACTCCTCGCGGTGTGTATACACGCTGACTGCCTGAATCCGTGTAGAACACAGAAAAGCTCGGCAACACCTTGGCGTCAGAGCGAAAAGCGAAATTATCATTTGAATGAAACAGCTGCTGCTACCCTCATTATAAATATTCCTTTATATTAACATTAACATAATTTATCCTAGACTCGTAACCCGTAAGGAGATAACTTTCGACCCCTTTCGGTGATGCAAATTTTTCTAAACGCCTCGTGGGAAGCTTCCGCGATTTGCATAAGAAATTCAAAATAATAACATCAGTAGCGAATATTAATATCCCGCATAGAAAATCCTGAGAACATTTCGGAAGTATCGCTTAGCTTGGGGTCACGTTCTGAATAGCTAAGTACAAACCGTGGCTGGGAGCAGAGGACTGTCATGGAGACTACATTACTAATGGAGGTATATAAATACTGTTATAAAGTCTTACCATCGAGAGCCCCAATAGCCTGTAATTTACAATGAATCAGTTTATCTTTGCGCGGCCGTAAAGCTTAAATTTTATGGCATAAATGTGTAGCTGGGCGCATAAAGGCGAGCAGTGGCGCTGGATCTGAGTACACACGGTGCTAAGATACATGTACATTATTAAAACCGATGCTTTTCAGTATTATAAAAAAAAAAAATGTCCAACGTCGGCCATTTTGAGTTAAATTCTAATGACGCGTGACAGAAGCAACTGACAGGTCCTTTACACAGAACATAATTAAGTAACGACGGGAGGTGATAGTTAATAAAAAATAATAATTTATTTATAATAGTAGCAACTGTTCGTTAGTCGTTATATAAGAGATAAGACGTTACGGAATCACTGTAACCGAGGTTGTGATAACCGTGATAAGATATCGTTTATACGGTATTATTATACAAATATAATAAAACGCTCGCATACTTTATTGTTTTATTGTTACACGTGGATATTTAAAATGACATACATACATACATACTTCGGATCAGACGGTAGAAAATTATATATTAAATATATTGATTTTAAATACAGAATATGTACCTGTTATTTGACGAAAATCATGAATATTACATGAAAACGTTCTTAATGTTGGCCTAAAAATAAAGAAACCGAATATCATTTAGGTTTCCGTGAGGAGATAACCCCAGTAAGTCATAAAGAGAACTAGTCGTTAACGTGAAGGTGTGAGACAGCGGAGCCGTCACACAAATCCCACTCATTTTGTGGATTTGCAGTTGAAATTAGTTCGGAAATCTCAGGATTACTCCCCCACCAGCACAGATAAATAACACGGAGGCTCTGCTTCTTGTTTATTGTTATATACAACACCAGAAACAATTTTTTTTTTCTTTTTGGAATTCAGTAATCACGTATAATTATATAGATGTGGTACGAAAAAAGTAAACAACATTAGCTTTGCGTTTGTTTAAGGAATGTCTGTGTGAAAGTTACGTAGCGATAAATCCAATTTCCCAAGCCTAATTCCAGCTTAATATGTATGAACGGCTCAATTGAATAACCACGCAACGACAATAAGTGCGGCTACACACGACACTAGTTGTAACAAATAGTATCGTGTGTAGGAAACTTTACAATGTAGCACCAGACTGTCGGACTAACTGTTTGAATACAAGACCACATGGACCATTATGGACCATTGCGTGAGACGGTAGATAGTAGACGGTGCAAAAGAATGATCAATTCTTTGCTAGTTTAATATGTTATTTTTATGACTTATATCACAAAGTAACGTGTCTAATTAGGAACTCGGAGATCGTTTATCGATTTAATAATAAAGACACGTTGATAAAGTAGTTTTCTTTAATTTTTTTTAATTAGTTGTTATCTGATCGCGTTTATAGATTGTGTGGACGGGGCTTAAACAATCGCGTGAATGTTGCCAGTTTCCTTTGTATCTGAGTTTGAAACAGCGAAAGCCGAATAAATGCGCGTTCGATTCGTACAGCACCAGTGAACTTGGAGCTGCTACACGACATACGCTTCATGCAACGTTAGAAGTTAGAACATGGAAAGAAACAGCTCCAAATAAAATGGCCGCGTCTCCACTCAAAGGGCCATGGAAATTGTACATCGCGATAATGGAAACAAGCTATATCATGCAAATGTATAATTTTTAAGTATCCACAATACGTCTTTGTCAACACGGACAATTTACCCGACTTAAAATGACTTGCTAAATGCGTGCGTGCGTTTATGGCGGCGACATTTCCTGCGAGCTGAATATTCAAATTTTATGGGGACAATTAAAAGGGATATTGGTTCAAACAATACGGGCTCATGGGGGTTATATAAGTGAGAACTATTTTTATCGCCATTTTCGCGTGGACGCACCTGTTCCGGCGTAGAATCGTAAAAAGTCTTATTCCTAGATGTTTATCTAATAGGATTCAAGTGTCCTTCGATTCCTCCAAGGAATTCTTCCACCAGGTGGTATGAAAGTTGAATGATTTAAAGTTTTTATTGTACACGAGGCCGCTAAATGTCTTCGTAAATATTTGTGACGTTACAATTTACAAGTTACAGCGCTCCAACATTTTATTACGAGTGTAGTTCGCAAAACGCATCCCCGGCAGGATTATTACTGGAACTCTTTGATTACACCGTGGAGGTGTTTAATATGGGTTTTAACGGCCGTTATGTGTATGCGTTAAATTTATGTCGTATAATAAAAATGTAAAAGTGCTCTGTTGATATTTTAACGACGCTATGATCCCAGTTCACAGCCGCTGTCGTATAAACCTCCGTCTTAACTAAACGTCTCAAATAATTTAACAACTCGAGTTTTCACTGTATGTTGAATAGGAATACGTTTAAAAGACTAACGCAGACTGGAAGCTATCTTTTTTTTCTCACCAATACCTAGAGGGATTCACTCGTCGGAAATAAACCATTACCATACCCTCCGATATATAAACACACGCTCATCGCAATCAACGCATTGACACACGAAAACGAACCCTACCTTAAATGATTTTAAAACTACATTTGCTTATGACACACAATGTCCACGAGCCACATAGGAATGAACCCCACGCGTTACCCCCGGGGGTAATTTTTACCCCATCACAACGTCGCCACCCACTGCCCTCATCATTGGATATTTGAATTACTTATGAGCAATTTTGTAATTATATTATTCGTGTTTCGTATATTTTAGTGGTCATTTGTTCGGTTGCTCGTAATCTTTTTGACCGACAGCAGTATTCATGGGTCATTTCATTGAAAAAATTATCTGTGTAGTGTGGATAATACACATTGTCACATTACTTCTAAGATAGACAGTGAGTTGTGTAGTGTGACTTATAAAAATATATATAATATTCATTACATATAGTTTTCAAATCGAATGACAGTAAGTGCAATTATACACTGTAGGCCCATTAAAGGGGGTGCGTTTATTAGGCGATCCTGCTTCACTGTTAACATTTATAGCAATTTATTTAATTGTTCTTTTGGGAGACAACGATTTTATATTACTATTAGCTTTTCCGAAGTACCATATATTACAAAGCAATACTCCATAACATCAGAGCAGACTGATCATCATTTTTATATGACACAACTGTACTAAAACTATTTTTAAGTTAAAATTCAAATATATTTTAACAAACTAACTTTATAGATTACGCTAAGGTTGCCAATACAAGCATTAAGTTACTGGCATAGCGCCTAAAATCTTTGGACGGGTTTACAAGAATCAGCAAATTGATTTCTTTTTACGAATAAATTGAAAAGCTGATAAATGTGACGACAACCAGCCATTCGACCTTCAAATTCAGAAAAGCGACATGCACTAACTAACCAATGATAATAAAAAGATCAGCCAATAATGACACTCCATGAGATCTATATTTAATATTCCTTAATACCAGAGACTAAATCAAAGTTTTTTGGACAAACATTATTAGAAACCTTAATTGCTAAGTCAAACTTGTTCGTTTTCGCGACATAAATCTCTGATATGATGTAAAAATATTAAACGCCTACGTCTGATGCCTCTAAAGGAGAATCTGATGAAAAAAACTTACAAAACCATAGTTTTACAATCTAATGTGTAAAATGTGAATAACTAATACATTTATTTATTGCTTAATTTTTTTTTTATCATTTAGCGACCTATCACTAATCAACAGATAATATATTGGATAAAAAACCCAGCCCGTTTTGCGTACCGCTAATTTGTTTTGACATTAGGAAACGTATGAGCGTTTTTCCCGCCTACAAGTTTTCGAGGGAGCCAGCAAGCGGCGCAGATAAAAAAATAATTCGTGCCATAGACACAGAGACCAAATTACATTGGAGGCACAGATTATAGTTAGCAATTGAGTTTTCGCATATCCATTATAATGGGGACCCTTTCGTTTATATTTTTTTGTTCATTGTACAGTCAAATGTTTGAGGGTGAGCCCCCAGCGCGTGCCATACGATATTGCGATTCAAAACTTAGCGGCGGATCAATAGTTTGGTCGGTATATAGATTTTATATTCGAAACATACACGAGCCATCATTGTGTTCCTCATCACCAGTATTATTCGTCCCGGAATGGATATATCCATTATATGTTAGCTTGAAATATAAGCCGAATTGATATCATTTATTATGACGTTAATATATAAAACCTATTTCTTGCAACGCACTATTCAAACACAGAAAAAATTAATAAAACGTCAACGTAAAATGTGAAATGCCAGCAAATGGAAGGCATGTGTCATTCAATCTACATGTAGACTAATTATCTATTTTCTAATACGTAACACCAGTTCTGTACAATGCACAAAGGGCATTGTTTGAGATACAATAGCGTGAGTCATTGTGACGTGTAAAGACAATGCAATGGTAGTCCACTAGACCCGTATTATATTGAGCTGTCACTGGCAGGGCAACCGGTGGCGCAACCCGGACACTGATTATATGTGATCTCTGTTTTTGGCTATCCGTTTTACTAATTTGTAAAACAATCAACATATTACTTATTTGAAAAACGACTATATTCTCCGCGCGTTCTTGCAATTTACTATAAGGAAATTTTAAATATTATTAATTATCCATTGATTATAACAATCAAAAATAACTTACATATATATAATATATTCCACACGAACGCCAATCCTGAAACAAAAATAAATTTATATTAATATAAAAAAAAACTATACAAGTACGAACTTGATTGATCATTGAGCTATCGTGAATGGGAACAAAAAATATAAAAAAAAAATCTATCAGAAATATGCTGAGTTCAAATGCCTGCGTCCTTGCCTCGGACAACACGGTCTGATTTAACCTAGACCAATGTTTTGTTCTTTTTGTATAGAATTTTTCATAACAACCGGCACTGATTCGTGTTTATAAATAATGATGGCGTACGGGAAAAAAACTGTTCTTTGTAGGTACAATACATTCATATTGGCTGTATTTTTAAAAGATGGAACATCTAACAATTTATAAAATATCATATTATTATTTTAAATGCTATATAAATCCATAAATGATAAAATATAGTACATAACAATTTTAAAGTAATTATCTTTTTCCTTAAGAACATAACGCGTTGGTCAGAAAATTATAATACATAATAGCGTTCAACACAATCAATGTAATTTAAATAATAATTCAAAAGCGAGATAACATTCAACACATGCCCGTGTCACTTATTTAAAACAAACAAAATATAAAAAGAACTTACAAAATACCGCGCCATAGGTGACAGATAAGAACAAAAATTCGAATTTCGAACAATCAGGCGTCGCAAATCACGATCTAATTGACTTTTTTTTTACGTGGGTGGTAATGACCGCGGTGTCACATTCAATTCATGACAAATAGGTAATCATTGTAATACTTACAAACGACTGCAGTCTGTCGGTTTGTATTTCCTTTATAAAGCTTCGTATGACTCACACTACAATGTTTTTGTGTTGATGATTTTGCGTTATTTTTTACTTGCGTGCAACGCCCTACGTAACCTGCATGACCTATCTTTGTTAAAGCTGTCCTTAGGCTATCAGACAGACGGCTATAAAAAAATATAAAAGACATATTACATACAATTCGATATTTAAACGTCATTCGATTATAACAATGGCGGATAGTATACGATGTTTTTATAATTGTTTTTGAAAAGCGTTATAAATACGTTTCGATAATATCGCAGTCGTAAAATTTGAATAAATTGAGCGGTCGGCCAATCAGGAGCGCTCCGTACAGCGAAACGCGACTCAGAATACTATTTACATTCAATTATTTAATTACATAAAACGTGTGGATGTTGAATAAAATAAATAAGGTTAGGAATTTTCCAAATAGTTTTGTTATCGAAAAAAAAAAAACGCGCTTAATAGCGTCCAAGATAAACTAATAGAGGGACATTTTGAATGATTGAACAAGTAATTACCGGACGGAATGGAAGATTCTAGAAAAAAGGCTTCTTTTAAATAGCGCTGGAACTTTAGTTAGTAACTTCACGGCAGGCGGCATAGCAAATTAAAAGATAAAAATACTTAGGACATATTTTTAAATTAAAGGAAAAAAAAACATTCGCGGACTGGTTCCTAATTACAACCATAATGGCGATTCAAGTTCTCGGAGTATATTATAAAGTAAAAAATATATATAATAATAATACTGATACCAATGACGACCGAAAAAACAACATGCAATTAAATTTTTTGATTTAATTACGGTATAGCTATTTGTGGGACGGCAGAATGATTTACACGGGTTTAATATGTAAGTAGTTATTTCCGAGAAATTACAAATATATATGTATATAGAACATAATTAAACACATCGAAATAAATCTCACGGTTTTTTGAAATCTCTTATAATTTTTATTTTTAATAAAAAAAAAAATTGTCAAGATTTTTTCTCAACCGGTCCTACAAGATCAGGTAAGGTGACGGTTTTATGCCACAGTAGAAAAGTTTTATTTAACATTGATTAAACATATTTTTTTATCTGTTAATTACATACATTTTATAAGCACAACTCATGAGTAGTTGAATTAAATTAATATAAACTGTTTAACATATTGCTTCAATAATAATAATAAATATATTTAATATATATTCATTAATACACGTAGCATAATATAATATACGATATATGATATGCATATAAATTATTGTGATAGTGTTGCATCACGTCATCCACATATCCAGTCATAGCAGGTAGAACGAACACGACCATTTCTTCGAAACATTTCTTAAACGTGATTACTTCATAGAAAATACAATCTTAAATTATAGTGTTACAGAGAATAGACTTCCATGAATAGGAAAAAACTATGGCGTTGGTAAGATAGTTTGTAATTTATATATGTGGGATTGTTTGTTACAGATGGAGAATAATATAAAATTTGTTAGAAAGATCCATTTAAAAACATTCCAGATAATTCAAGATGTTCTAGAAATAACTCATAAAATAATGGTTTTAAAATTCAAATTAAAGAATTTTTTTTTTAATAAAACTTTTCAAATTCGAAACTAACGCCATATGCCAGTCTAACCTACTTCTGTTGATCAAAACACTATAATATACTTTAACCCTTCCGGGCGATCAAATTAATACCGGGTCGCCCCTAATAAATAGGTTACAACCTATTTTGGTGAACCATAAAAAGCGTTACCTGGACTTAATCTGCTCCAAGTGGCTTGAAACAGATACAGCCAATGTTGGTAATACACTGAGATATAAAAAAAATCCTATACAGGTTACCAAAAAGCTTTTAATACACAAAATTTAAGAAGAGGCCTCTTTTGAACGAAATTGAAGTAAAACTATATATATTGATTAATTTTAAAAACTTGAATAATTTCCTACGATATATGTGTGTCACGGGCTTTACTCGATACGTATCCGTTTTGAGTGGATCGTATTTACATTTTTTTTACCTCAAAACGTCGAACAAAAAAATGTTTTAAGGAATAACATCGCTAACCAAATGTCACAGTGGTTACAACAGGTTGTATCTTATACAAGGATACGTAGAAGTATTGAAACGATGTGATTTCAATCGGTTTTTGAATAAAGAATTCATATATGTATAAATTATTTATTTAAAACGTTAGTTACAAAAAAGGTCCTATTTTAAATTTTATCCTCTACTAATGCCGTTTTTCCTTATATACGTTTTATCTCATATAGTATATTATTCCTAGCTTTGTTTATTAATCTTGTCTTAAATCTCTTAAAATAAACATCAGTTTATGAGCCGGCAGTAGAGAAAATATGATAAAAATGTTATATGGTTTTAACTTAATTACGAGCCCAATATAATTTCCCTGGCAACTAGTTATTAAACATTAATTGTTAATTCATTTTAAAAAATTATAAAGGTATTCGAGCAATAAGTAACTTCTTGATACTGCATCAAGATAACTGTGTCCCGCGATTTAAAGCCTATACAGGTTTTATGGTGAAAAATAACTTGTTTGACTCGATCTTTGGAACGACTTCACTAATTTCATAGTATGACATATTCAAACAAAGGATTCTAAGATCAGAATGAGTGTCGTACGAACAAAGGGCTAATGTGCACGTGTTCATAGTTCGAACCGTCCCGTCGACGATAATAATCTGATGTAGGATGTTTGTATTAAAATATAATGCATTTATATAAACTCATTCTCTGATCTAAATATCTGCATGCGATCATTCAAACCAAACAAGGCAACTTAATTAGCACGGGCGGGATGCGTTTGCGCAACGGAAAAAATAAAAAGAGGGAATCCAAGATGGCGTCGCATTTATCAGCGAGGGGGCGATTAGTGAGGCCCTGCGTCATCAGTCGACACGCCCGCTGTGATGATACAATAGGGCTGGTGTATTGAAATTAAATTATTAAAAAATAAATCGAAATACAACTAAACGTTATTCTAGTTTGATAACAAAAAACAAAATAAATAATATCTCAAATAAAACTTTGAGTGAAAACGTTATCTCTCTTGAATATCTGTCCGATACATATTAAACGTAAAAATTTTTTGCTGAGCCTTTAATTACGAGCAACGTTAAAAAGAATTCTCGTTCCACCCTATAAGGAGACTGTAACGCGAATCTATTAGAAAAATTCTCCAAGTTATAATTATAGGACGCAATTCCACGGATTAAAACCGAGACGGATTATAAATATAAGAAATGACTGCCATCTGTGACTTACATTACTATGTTGGGTGGAGAACAGACTAACTAATTACCGAAAACTGTTTCTATCGAGTTACTTTAAGATTTAACAGCTAACTGAGAATTCGTTTAGCGCGTTCTCGACGCGCACTTTTCATTGTATGTAATATTTTTTTATAAATGAAGCGGCTGGACCGATGTATCTCTAAGGTTCCCATGGACGCGTGTGGTCTGAGACGTCTTAATCATCACCTACGTATTATAAAGGAAGTTGACAAATTAACGGACATTTTAATATGGGGCGGTCACAAACAACTGTTGTTGAATTATAGCAGTCGTTAAGTGGTCATAAAAACTTAATTAACGAGAACAGTTTTAACGGATTTTAGAAAAGCTTAATTAATATGTTAAAAAATATGTAAAGTATAGAATTTATTTTTTAAATGTAGTCTTATTTGAATATTTTTTTTAACAGTTACCATAGAAATTAATTTTTTATGCTGTATAATTAATATTTTTATTTTATTTTATTTTTATACATTTCAATAAAAAAAAATATTGTGTATAATTTCACGAACACATAATTGGGATATAAGGAGTTTTTTTTTGTGTCGTATTTTATTTGAAAATAATAAAAAATATAGAATACAATAAAATACATTTTTGTGTTATGTTTTTACATAAGCAAGATGTTTTTAAGCGCGCATACGGTCGCGGGGCTTAATGTATTTGGAATAATTTGGATCGTATGATGCGAAAGCATTGTCTAACCGAGGTTTAAAAATATAGACAATTTGAATACAACCCTAGAAGTTATTATAGCTTTTGGTAACAATGAGCGTTGTTTTGCATAAGAATAGTCGAAGAACAGCTGTGGCTACCATATGCACGGTGGTACTGTCTTGTCATTATACGTAGAACACATTCAACATTTAACTATAACGCTCTAATTGCGATCCATTGATGTTTTAATTGGTACGCGCTTAAAATCTTTAATACGATTTAATTATAATTATTTTTCTTATTCACTAATTATAAGGATGTTGTTTGAAATATATAGCAATAATCGAGTTATGTTACTCAAAGATATCTTTTTTAATATCATGTTACGTTTCTATTTACATATTATTTTTTATAAAATAATAACCAAATAGGAAATATGTTACTAAGTATCACTTCAGCTTATTGTCCCAACAGTAAGTCATTGTAACAAACGGGACGTAGCTCGTCGCCGCAAACATGGTCGAAGGTAGAAACATTTTTCTGTACACTAATTACATAATTATGTAGACACAATTGCGATGTACAGAAAATAACAGCAATTACCAAATTGAAAGTTCCTTAGTGGATTGTATTTTAATATATATATATATATATATGACAGATGGAAGCGATTCAACGTTTTCTTTGTATCAGGTTGTTTAAAACAGACTTGTTAATTGATATATTAACGAAGCTATACATATTTGAATAGAAAGAAATGTATCACATTATAGTTGTAGTATTTTAGATATTCTAAATCTCCGCACCGTCTCAGAAATATTCTAAACCATTGTGAGCACATTAGGATAAATAATATCCCTAACATTATTCACACATAAATTATTAAGCATGCATGCATGCATGGGAAATAAGAGACTAAACAATGTACCGATTCCTTAATAAATGATCACATTCAAATGGGGTTAGTTCGAACCCTTTGCAAGCGACACCTGGCCTTTAAGATGCGAAGTCAACAGTTCCTTTATCGCATTAGCATAATATTTATAATATTTACAATGGGATGATTCTCTGTAAGTCTGATGATGCACGGCAGCTCATTGTTGGAAGATAAGGGACTTAACAATGAGGCACTTTGTGATAGCGGTTTGTCAGCCTCATTGAAATCTACCTGATCCCAGGAACAGGAACGCAGAGATCCGTTTGAAATTACATTAAAATAATATTTAAAATCTATTAGTGTTGTCCGTGCATTGAAATTCTACAAGTTTTTTTTTTATTTATTTTTATTTAAACCAAAAAGTATAACTATAAATAAATGTAAATGGAGGATTAAATATCAATTCTGTTAATTAAATTATCAGTACATTTATTTATTTGACATTATCATGTATATCATTGCGTTCAATTGAACCGATTTTTATATAGAAGTAATTGGATATTAAAAAAAATAAAAAAAACGATGTATATGATAGTTTTCACAGCGACCCTTTTAATTCAACAATGGAGATCGTTTGTCTAAAAACCGTCAAATGATACGCATTAGATTGTATTTTTTTTTGTCATTACATTCATCGTGTTATGAATACATTTAAGACAGGAAGGATGTGAAAGTTTGTATTGAAGACGCCGCATGGTAAAGGGTTGGGGAGCGGCTGAATCGAACGAAGATACGAACAAAAAAATAACACTATAGAATTACCGCGGCTTGCTCTCTATAGGATTATATAAATTATATTAAAAAGCGAGCTCCTCGTGCGTTTATCGCGTCCTTCTATTGACATGGCATTTCGTGAGGTCATGCAGAGATGTTATCTAAACATTATCTACATATGTACGTATTATCAACGGAATATACTTTCACTTCAGTTTTATCCGATCAATCAAATTATTTGTCAGGGCTCTTCGGCTTTCTACTTGAAAATTCAATGTCAATATGCAATATATATACATGATAGTTTTGTCTGTCTTAGTCCGTGTTAAAACAATACATATATAAACTATCAGCGCCATCTATAGTCTGCGTTGATGATGTGTAACTACTTGGAATTCCGTAATCAATGGTTTTGGACACCACATTTAAGCTACATTAGTGTAGTTTCATCAAAATTGGCTCAGTAAAGTTTTCGTGGAACACCAACAAACATCCGTACATGCATTCTTACAAATTAACGCATTTATATAAGTAGTATAAAAACCTTTTTAATGAATATTTCCATTTAGTATCGTATTACATTAAAATGGTAAAACTGTTGACCTCCTTGGTGATACGTTAGAGGTATGATTCACCTAGACCGCGACCGATAGAGATCTTCACTATAGGCTTTGTTTGACTACCATATTTATAGGAAAAATATGAGAGCTTCGATAAAAGCCAGCGCGATACAACCTACAACCCAGGATCGAAACCGTAACCGTCGCGCGACGAAGCGAATTCTGACCACTGGACTGACGCCAGCGCTAACGTTAAGTCGAAAATGTAATAAATACAAGTCATTACGCTTATATAAAATTTCTATATAATATAAACTTGTATCCATAATTTGAATATATACGATCCTTACCTCGTATGTTATAAAAAATATCCGTTTCACGTAATCTGAAACAAAATAACATACTCATTTAATGAACACTCTAATACAATTTAACTAACCGCAGGGAAATGTATACAGTGACATAAAATCATCCCAGCCAGATGTCTGACAAACCAGTTGTATAAATATATAATTGTGAATCTATTACATATTAAGTTCCTTATCATGTGAAGGTGTCAAGTATTCTCAAATTTCCATCTATCTTTGTCCAAGTCCACTTATCTGTTAGATATCTGGCTGTCACGAAGACTAACATGCGAGCAATTTGCATCAACTCTTTAAGTAAAACTGTTCGCGCCTCCTAAATACAGACGACTGTCAATCCTTGTGAATTAATTCAGTAGAATATTGATTAAACATAACAAGCGCGTATTTTAATATGAAGATTTTTGAAATTTTAAAACTAACGTCGAATAAACTTGTCTACCGAAGTTCGGATCATCGGTGGTCTAACTTTTCCTCTCCAATTAACTCGGACAAAGATTATATAATATTTTGGCGATGTAGTCATCGCTAATTTAAAACGTATTGCCAATTAAAAGTGAAACAGCTTGTGAAATCAATACCCTTTTTTTTGGAAGCCATACAATGACATTTGACACCGCACACGACTTCAACTACAATGTTTTATCAAAAATTAAAATATCACGTTGCGTCCCGGGCTCGCGAAATGCGATGCAAATTTGAATTAATTTAGGAAAGCATTCATGAAGCTCGCCACTTGTTTTGAGCTCGAATTTCTGACACGTAAGCCGTAAAAATTACACAATATTTCCTGTGATATATCTTAAGATATATTTATAAATCTGAATTCGAAGATTACCGCGGGCGTTACACGAATACAAAGAATATTTTTGTTCAATATCAAACATAGGATGATATATGGCATCGATTTATTTGTAATATATCACCCAACCCAATGCGTCCAATCATTACAGAGATTAATTGATATAATGGAAATAAATCACAAATATAAAAATTAAATTACGCTTTATTGTGCAAGAACAATGGACACTTATAAATCAAAAAACTCTAAGCAATTATATTAAATAAAAAAAAAAAAATCTCAAGAAAGCTCTCAAAGTTACAAGAGCGCGGCACCACAATGGGTTTTAATAGTTTTTTTTTGTGCTGTCTATTATTATGTTGAGAGTAATGAATTGTCTGTTACTTTATGGTTACATGTTTTGACAGTTACATATAACAGTTAAAAATGGGTTTAAAATATGTAAGGACACGAGTATCATCTTAATTGTTACTTGTTTTGTTAACAATTGTATGTTACGAAGCTATCCGTGGTATTATAGTAGCGTTTGCGAGTTACGCGTGATGTACGTATGTTTGTCATTAATGTAAAGCAAGAAGTTTTGAAGATTCTTATTAAATATAATTTGCGAATAACACATTACTTCTTTATTTATTGCTAAATACATAAACGATCATTTTTTTTAAATTTATTTAATTTAGTTTATTTAAAAATTCGTACCATCTTTAAATTTAAGTCATGAATATAACTCATTAGAAGCAAAAATTATGTTGTGTCATAGCCAGCCTTGACATTCAAGGAAAAAAAAAATGGCACGAGGAAAAAATATATGTATATAAAATTTAAATAAACTATTGTGTGAAATATATGTTATAGTATTTAAAAAAAATTAATGTATATAATAATATGAATTTAAATAAACTCAACGCTGTGGCGTCGTATGATACTCTAGGCAACACGGGTATATTGACAAAATGTTATCTGTGGCAAATTTTAATACATTTGCAAAATAATCAAAGATCGTATAAATTAAACATCAAAACTGGGTTTCATTTTGTAATGGTTCAATTTAATGTTAATTACTATACATTAGATGTTTTACCGAAACATTAATGATAGCAATATCCATTGCTAGCAAATAGCAACCGTACCAATACAATGTGGCAAGTGTTTACGGAGTCGCGTTCTATTTGGGGCCGTGACCGCGTGACTCACACGTAGTAACAAACATACACAGGCGATAACATGCCGAATATATATATAACAAACAAACACACACATACACATACTACAGTAACGACAACCGACAGCTTCACTATCGAGGATTTTATTAAAACCAAAAAATAACAAGTCTTTCTCTAAGTCAAATCAATCACCGTGTCAGATTTAATCAAAACGGTCACAGCCGTTGCGTAACAATCAAATTATTATGTGTAATTTTCATAAATTACATACAAGCATTGTTGCCATTTAAATATATTAATTTATTATTATAATTGAAGCTAGGAAATTTGTAAAATACACCCACACTGATACCTACATCACAGTTATATATGAATATAAACGCTTAAACCTTTATATATTAGTAATATTATAATCTATATGAAAAAAATACCTTGCGAAAATTTGTCAAACTGACAGATTAATGACACAAGAATTCAAAATGTCATTGTCATAAATGACATAATGTTAGATGAGACTTGTATAAAACAAATGAAATGTATACCAGAAGCGAAATTCCTAATTGATATAAAATTATTTATTTATTACAGCAATATTTCATACAATAAAAAAAAAATTATATATTTCACGAAGACGGCCAGTTATCGATTAATTGGTATAAAATACGAACGGGTATTTTTTTTAATTGAATTAAAATATCATGACGTATCGCCAGTTTAATCTTTATACTGTAAACAATCAATTTGTTGGTTAATTTTCTTTATAATTATAGTATATTTACTCATGCTTGAAGAATCAATTTTGCTTCAGAGATAAAATCAGCTAAAGTCTTTTGAGATATTTTTGTTTGTGTATTATGGTATAAGTTTTAACCGCGGCTATGTTCGCGTGTTTATTAATATCATTATTTAAAAATATGCCAATAAGTACATGAATAATATTATTAAAATATCATTTTACACAAATTGCTTTAGTTTTTTTGAGTTACTGTCAATAAAACACGCAATCATACATTTTAGTGAGTGCTTATATTTAAACGCAAATTATTGTAGTAATTATTAAAAAAAAAATCTTTATTATATTTAATTTCTATTCAATAAAATTTTAAAAATTAAAACGAAAATCATACAAAGCAACAAAACTAACAAAGACCAAACAAAAAGCATGAAATCCGCACTATAAAAAAATTTTGGACTAACAATGACATAAGGTCATTGTATTTAGAGATAAAATTATACGTTAAAATATGACTATAGAGATAAATATTTATGTACAAAAAACATTATTAATAATTTAACTATCAAGAAAATATATTTATTTTAAATATATCTGGCGAATAAAATATGTCTCTCAGAAGCCAGCGACAATGTAATTATGCATTTAAATGCAAGATATTTTGGGAAGCGTCTAAAATAAAATCGATTTCGGTATCGAGGGTAAACGACTGCTGGATGTGTCACTTACACCCACCAACATCTTGTGACAGAGTGCACTATGCAAATACATAGCCAGTTTAAATAACTTAATGCCGATTCCAGTTTCTATACTAGTTTGTACAGTTTTGAGTTTAATTAAAAAACATTAGTAGAGTTTGACCATAAATAATAATTAGTTATTCGAAATTGAACAGAGGCTTTGAGTCATCCATCTTGTCGCCTGAGGCGAGCCTCGGTACTGATTTATATCACAGGTGTCACTTTTATGGAATGCTTAGTTTTATTATAACTAATTAATGCTTTGTAATTAAAAGAAACTTCTAATAATAACTATAGAGTAATATAAATACTTTTTGGTCCGACAATACTTTGAACTAAATATGAACTGTTACTGCCTACATAAAAAAAATATCTAAGTTCTAATACGAGATTTTAACTCATTATTTTAAGTTGGAGGGCGTTTTGTTCTTGTATTGTAACGACGAAAAAATATAAAGACATTTTGATATTATCATATAAAAATTGTAGTCAAATTATTAACCTTTTAACTGTTTTTTAAACTTTTGGTTTATATATATATATTTTTTTTTCAACATAAATTTAATTTTCAACCACATATTTTAACATAAGTTACATTTGTATTTAGTTTTTGATATTTTCGTCCGATAAGGGCTCGAGTTTAAATAATCGTGGCAACAAGATAAAAAATATGCGGCTGTTTTTTATCAGCAAAATTACTGTTGCTAAGTGGGCTGATAAGAATTGACTGAATACAATTATTTCAGTGTTAGAATATATTTAAATACTTAAAAAATAATTATTATTCAGTTATAGCGACTTTTCGAGTGGCGGGAATTACTCACTAACACTTAGCACTTTTTTAACTTACCGAGGCATAAGTAATCTTCTTATTCTTCAATCTTCTGTATTTAAATACAAGTATATATTTTTTCGAACGATCCTTAGCACTGCAGGATAGTGCCATGATATTTTTAAAATATTCAGCACTTTTGCACTATCAGTCACTTTCCTCGTATCATATCATATAATAAAAAAATGGATTTGAAAAAAATGTATTTTTGTCAGTTTTTATATGTCAGCGACGGAAAAAAAATATCGCATATAACATGCGACACATTCACTATCCCGCTGCACGTTATTTGTAAAGTAGCATCATATTAAATCTACTATTTCCAATTAGTATCTGAGTCGCCAACGTACAGGATACGAGTTAACAAAAAAATAAATGATGATACATGTTCGCGCGTCGTTTGTAGTTTACTAGGAGGCGCTGCAACACGAGCATCACCCGCGCCAAACCAACGGATTGTGTAAACGCGCGCCACTCGCTCGCCGCTCCGTTGGCGTCGAGCGCGGGCGGAGGGGGGAGGAGACGGGAAGACGGGGGGCGCGGGGGGACAACGGGCGACACAGAGTACGGCGAGCGCGGGGGCGATCGGGGGACCACCGGGCGGGAGGGCGGCGGAGGGGGTCACCTCACGCACACATATACACATACCGTCCCATACCTCTCATTACTAACGTTCCTATTTTGAATACTACAAGCCAAACTAGCTTCTATGCGTTAGGTATACGAACGACTGGCCGCGTGGGAGTGAGAAGGAAAATTTTTCGCTATGCGCTAGTACAGGACGACAACATAGCTAGTTGAGCCGCGTGAAGCATATGTGTTGAACGCTCCGCAATAGTGCGGTAGTGTCAAAGTGCGTATGAGAAGTGCTGTGTCTTGAAAAATTAATAAACAAGACTATATCATCTATATTGAAATTAAATTATAAGCGAGTATGAGAATTACATAAAAAAAATATAACAAAACGCGTTACATTATTAGCCTATACGCTAAGGTTTAATTTATTGGTCATCTTACATCAAATATGTCGAGTCGAAACGTTTTACAAGTATCTGGTTGGAACTTAACAATCGAGTTCCGAAGTAGGTTGATTTAAATATAAATTACGTTCATAGAAAAAGCAATAACAATATATCAAACATGAATCAATGGCCTATTAATATTCAGATAGTTAATATTTTATAATGAAAACGTTTAAAATAAATAATTATATATATAAAAATATCATGTATGAAATGCACAGATGTATGAGGGGCGAATGGCCTCCAAGTTATTGAGGACGAGTGTAAAGACCTTTGGTGTCGTATGTTTTCAAATTGTTATTGTGATGAGTAAAATATGAAGGCGAAGGTTGAGACGTTACACCCACAAGCACATTCGAAATTCAAATATTCGGTACTATATATTGATGCAGATAATACAATATTAAACAATAAGTGTTCAATTTTCTTTTTTTTTTTCGGTTTTAGTTATACAGCCAATAATATTATTATTATAACACTGAGGTTTTTTTTCGTTTGATACAATTGTATATATACAGACACTGATATGACTCATGTCACAGAAATATATAAGTATTAACATATTATACTAACATTTTAAAATATTTGTATCCAATAAACGGATTTTTTTACGCTATCCGAGATATTTATGAAATACCGAATGAGTTTTAATAATTATTGCAGAAATTATACGATTTTACAAGACATTCTTGCAATTTAATTTTGGATACATAAGACAAATTTAGATTTATGTTTTTTTTTATTATGTAATATGTCCTACTTAAACTTATACCAAGTATGTTATTTTGAACTTTGAATGTTTTATCAAGTGTAGAAATTATACATTAGCCGGGAAAAAAAGAGGCAAATTAAAGTTTGATTTACAACTGTTTTAGTTGTATCGCTTTTAGGCCTAACATGAAGTTTTGGATGTAAAACAAATTGACGTTTGTTTGAGTTTTTTTTATTTCAGACCTATGCTGGTATTATTGGTGTGACAATTATTTTACACGTTAGTTTTTTAATTAAATTTAAATGATAGCCCAATAAATTAGTCTCAAAGTAAATTATATATAAAAGATATTGTATTCCAATAGGATTTTTATTTATTTATGAATAACAAAACGATTTAAATTTCACGAACTTACATGAACCAGATGATGTGTTGAAATGTGTTTTAACTCTTAATATAATTTTCGATGTCATTTATAAAAGTACTTTCTGAGTAGGAAAACTTTTACCGAACTATTATTTACCTTAAGTCTTCCATCGTAACGTATACTACAAAGTTTCACAACACTATTAACAGAAAACTCGATCGTGGAACACTCCGCTATGTCACAGTTATAATATTTGAATATTATGTTATTGTTTATGTCACCGCCAGTGGTTGATGGCGCCGTGTCGTTCGCGTCACATCCTCACCTAATGTTAACTAACAGCGTCTCTTTTCCCCTCGACTTCAACGCCGTTCTTCGCTAAGGGCGCAGGCGCCCCCGGCGTTTTTTAAACCGCGCCCATGTTTCCGTAATGCTGTCCGAACGCGCACCTTTTGTGAAAATGCCTTTTTTCTTGATATATTTTTTTTATCACCGTCCCTCTCTTACGCACTAATCCTCCTATCCTTCGTCCCTTTCGCCGTGTAACGGTCTACCGTCATACTGTTCCATCATATAACTGGATGCGTTATACTTTCTCCCTCTAGAGACGTCGCGACGCGGGTGACGCCAATTATTTTGCAGTGTTTTCAACATTTTAACGTATATCCAACAAAATGTAGTTCAAATTTCGACCTTATCCTGTTATCATAAAACTTATAAACGGATGTCGAGTGTGTTGTTACGGCTTTACTGTACACAATGCGAAGTGTAAAGTTCCGGCCATTTCTGCGATAAAAAAAACGTTTCGCATGCACGTAACCACGCCTTTGTATACACGTATTGCCGTCTATTTTACTCCTTTTTTATTTTTCGTTCGCTCTCTCGCTCGCACACGCACACATTCGACACCCTGAGCGGATGCTTCGGGACGTCTCGGAGACGCGCCATCTATCAGTGAATAGCGGAACTTCTTGTTATCTAAGGGTTGTTTTGACTTCATTTTCCCTCTAGGGGTGGCAGCACTTAGTGAAAGGGGTTGTTTTTAGTTCCGACTTTCACCGCACAGCGCCACCGGCTCAGAAGAAGAGCATCAAGAGAATTTATTAACCCTATTCTAATAGTTGTTCGTTACTAAAAAAATATACATAAATATATAAAATAGAATCAATAAAAATGACAAGAGATTTAAGATTTAAAACACGCATAAGAGAAAATAATTAAATAGATTGTTTCGTCCATTAAATGAGTTAAACGAAAAACAAATAACATTACTAATAATAATTTATAACATTACGCATGAAACGAAGTTAACAACTGCATTTTAATGTTACGAACCTCTAAATGTAATTATCTTAACGTAATAATTTAAGCCATATCTGTATTTCTAAACGTAGCCATGTTTATTTCCTTTAGTGTTTGCTCTCCGTTCATAGAACCGGAATTATGTACGAGAAATAAGACTCGTGTCTCAAAACAGTTTAATCTCAGGAGTTTGTTTTGAAATTAGCATTTTATTAGCCGGTTCGCGATCGTCTGCCGGCAGGGGGCGCTGAGGACGGCGCGGGGGATGTGGTAGGATTACGTTGAATTTACTTACAGGAAATGTTTACAGTGGAACGTTCTGATTATGATGGAAGACGACACACGAAAACAAAAATCGTTAACTTTTAAGTATAGTTTGAATCAATTAAAATCAAATAAATAATACAGATATAAAAAAGTCATCATTACGAGCGGGTTTTGAAACTGCGATATTTGGAATTATTTTGTTAGATGCTGTACTTTTTTTTAAATATATAATTATAGTCACATAAAATAATAATGTTCAAGTTTTTTAGTTCAACGTTTGCGTTTGATTGTCTTGACATATTTAACGAAATACACCGACCGGTGTACTCTGGACGTCTATGGTCGTTGATGGGACTGGGATCTCGATTACGCTGTGTACGCACAGACACACGAATGTACTTAGACATATGTAATTAATTTTATATATTAAAACACGGAAAAATATTGTGTTTGTCACAAACCGCTACAGTAATAAGGCGTAACTGTCATGACTACTACTGACTAGTAGTCGTTGGTCCCAACGAGATGTTCCTTAATGACTACATACGTGCCAATAATATTGTTGATACTCTAACAGAAGTGAGTATTTTAGTATGCTTTTTCTTTATAAAATCGAGGTCACATAAGGTTCCCAAAAACAACCTTTTTTTGACGAAAGGTTATCTATAACTCGTGGCTTTCAACACCGAGGTCTCGCTGACAAAAATATTCTCTAACTCCCTAATAATAATACCTTATGACTATGTTATGTTTAACAAAACTTATTCACATACAAATAAAATATTAATGAAAACATTGGATACAGAGTTATATATAATTAAAATTAATTCGTTCTTATATTTTATTGTTATTTAAAAGTCAAATAAACTTCAAGGTTTACCAAATTATTGGTATTGCTAGTTTAATGTCTTGTGAGATGCTTGCAGGAGGTTCTGGTTAGTTGTCTTTTGATATCTTATCTTTTATATCTTTCAGACGTTTCTTAATAATTATTTATTGCCATATCTCTTGCCTCAGAATTATATTGAGGCAGAGAATATTAATAGTTTTATACATCTTCTCTAACACAAAGAAAAATTTGAAAAGGAAAAGGCTGTCGGTTAAAATATTATAAGGATTTACGTATCCAGAGCAACCCGGACACTGGTTCACTAAATCTTGCGGTTATTTTTCTACAGAATAATTTTAAAACTTCCAAAGCCTATTCAATGTGCTGCCTTCGAGGTTAAAGCTGGCCAGGTTGTCGCGATGACGTGGATAGCTGTTCTTCAGACTGATGTGAGGGTTGAGACCCATTCCAAAAATTATTTTTTCTAATAACAAAAGTATTTTAGATACAAATTTTGCAAACTCTAAAAGATAACAGGTTGTTAGGAAAAACGGTAAATAGGTATAACTACAGTATAAATAAACGTATTTATTTATGGATATAATTCTAAAATAGTAATTTTAATGTATTTACTTTTTATTTCTTTTTTTTTTGGGTATTTTTTCGAAATCAATCAAAAAAAGACATTGATTGTTTTAAAATTATATTGTTATCTAAAGAAAAATCATCTTAGAGCTAGCTGAGATTTGTTTTGATGATATAAATTCATCTCGACTGAACTATTTTTACTTATTTTCAATACAATATTAAGTGCATATATTATTTAAGTTATTCTGTCCGTATAATTTGTTATCAACCAAGCCCGCGTACGTTACGGTTAAGGTGAGACTGGGAACTTATTTACAGCGAACTCAGTGAGACGCGTTATCTATACATGTATCCCGCGTGTCTCTTCTCGGCGTATTAAATGTAAATTAACTCTCATATTAATAACATTACGAGGGTCCAAAATCAACTTTATTTTTAGCCAGCTAAGATTCAATTTACTTGTTAATAAAGATGTTGTTTTGAACCTCGGGATGATAGTGTCCAGCTTGTTTGTGTAGTATAGTTGAGATCTTTATTCTATTAAACAAAATTATGAGGAGTAAATGATTGCTTTATGTTTTTTAACGCGACGTAGCTCGTACCAGGACTAGTCGTGTGGGGACTGCACATTTATTTAGCGATATTCAACCGGTCGTTTACGAACTGTGTTAAAAAGTACAGAGATTTATGTCAGCTAGCTAAAAGTAACTTCAAGGGTACTTCTTAACTCATAGAAATAGATTGATGATTAACCTTTAAAACGCTTTATAGTATTATAAATTATTTATTTAATGTATATTAAAACTAAATAATTTGGTGTCATAAGGTTTTATGTAGGTGTGCGCTATAATCTTATATCGGGGACAGTTTAGGACAATAAAAATAAAAATATACAAACCAAATTTCGTATTCTTGTAAGATAATTGTATCCAAAAAATATTTAAAGAAACCAAAAAAAATAAATTGTGATGCGAAAAACTCTTATCGTAATATTAATTGACTGTCCAATGCATTAACATTTCTGAACGTAGCGTATTAAGATAGCTCTGATAAGTCACCAGTCACCCACCAGGAGTGAGGGGACGACCAACACGAAGATATCACCATCAACAACACACTGGGCCAAGTATGTGTATCGGTGGAGCCACTCTTTACATTGGTTGAACCACGGTTGTGTATTGATTGGGCCAAGATTGTACATTAGTTGGACCAAATATGTACATACCTCTTTGAGCCAAGCTTGCATTTTTTTTGAACTGAGGTTTTGCATTGGACCAACTCTTCACATTGGTGAAGCCAAATTTGTACATTGGTTGGCCTGTTTTTGTACACTAGTTCGGCCAAACTGCGCGTTGGTTGGGCCAAGCGTTACATGGGCTGGTTAAAATTATACAAAGAACACGTCGTTATGAACACCCACACTGGACATTGCGATTATAATTATGTTTTCATCATTTGCAAAGTAAGAATAAAATATGACAACGAGACATTAACAATAAACATATACAGGTAAATGAAAACTGTTTTAATTGTATGTATTTATAGATAAGAGTTCGCTTGTTTGATATCTTATATGAATTATTCTGAGTAAAAATGTATGGGAGATTAACTGCTGGAAATACAATTTACATAGATAAGATCAACATGAACATAAATAACCCGCAAATTTTTCACGAAGTAAAGTTTTAAAGACGAGCATTGTATGAATCCTCCTTGTGGTATTGAGTTAATTTAACCAGCAAACCGTGCAGTTGTTATCCCAGGGAATGTTTGTGACTAAAATACAATAAAATGACACACCAAGTTAATTGTTAATTGGTCAGAAACGAGACGCTGCGGTGGTCACAACTAACACTCGCTGAGGTCATATCAATCCAACTGGAATAACCTCCCCACACACTTTACTACACAACGCGTACACACAAATGAATCGAGTTGTCGCTTGTGTTTCCAATACGGCTTCTTCACTAAATCATATGTGTGTATATAAGTTACATATTATACCGAAACTAAAATTTTTGACAACAATTATTTTCCGTACATTTGTTAGGGTGATTGAAACTGCTGTACCGATTTCTAGGAGACTGACGGATAGCTGATGTCACAAAGATTGATACGGGCTGTTTTTATTTGAGATAATTATCATTTTTTTAATATAAATAACAGAAAATAGACATTTAAATTAACTTTTGGTTTGAAATAATAAACAAGTAAGAGCAGATTTTAACTTAACGAATTAATTATTTCGGTACATATTTTAAAATCAGATTAAATATAAATATAATTTAAAAGCAATAATATATATTATAATGTGTATTATTTTAATCGTATATCACAAGTTACACAGAAACATCTCGTAGCTGCAATTTATAATTAATAACCTTGAGGAGTAACCGAGATCTCGACCTTACACAGGAATGTAGTAAATGTTGTACCTACTGTGTCCAACGCTCTTACTATAAGTCGGAAGCGTAAAGCGCTACTACGTACGGTACGTTCACGTTTTTCTATTATTAACAAACTATGATGCGTGTGAAGATTTATGAATGGAAAACTTGTTGTAATACTTTAAAATAAATTCGTTGTATCGGGTTTATAAATAATAATATATATGAGAAAAAAAATAACATATTTTTACTTTAGCAGAGTAATTATTGTTTCTTATATCAATGTCTATTACGTACTTAGTTGAAATTTTTCATCTAGAAGGTTCCAAATGATTATCTTATTCTTTAATTTCGATTGCATACTCTATAGACATTATTTGACACACGCATATATATAATTCTAAATCAAAAATTAAAGAGACATAGCTTTCTACCCTCTTTTGGGTAAGTCGGATAATCAACTTTCCGTAATTGTATTAAGGCAACAATAGTAATGAATGCACATAGAGCAAATTTTGCGAAACAGACAAAAATTACTCGATAGTCACGTTAAAATTATATTAATATGTATGTATGTAATAAAAAAAAAATATTCGAAAATATCATAATGAAACCCATATAATATAATAATACTTTAAATCAACTCAAATAATACAAAAACAATTGTTCCGTCCGACTTTAAATAAAAGCCCTCGGAGCCGTTACAAGACAATGTTTAAAACATTACTTTAATATAAATGACAACTGTAACCTCATTACAGAACGAAACTATGGTTTACCTATTATCCCAATTAACAAACAACTACAGTCATCACAACGTAACGCAAACAAATACAGTCACGCTATAACCGCCTTTAGACAATCACAATAAAATGTATAATCGCCCAAACTAATTGGTCTATTAAAGTCTCTAACCGACAATGTAAACATGATTGCCGTTTGATAATGATTTATATTTTATCGCATTAAGGTCGTCAATCGCGTGCGGTTGTCTGTTAGAACAATTTCAATCCGTTTTCCAATTAGTTATGGCCATAAGACCTATCCACCTACATTATACTGGATACCTAGCCTTTGTCAAGGTCCGATTACTTAGAATTATGGCCCTTACCGGGGGCGTATGTTAAGCGCCTTAAGCGATCCATATTGTTACAATTCACCTTCACTACAAACATTATATTATCATTGAACGAGTTTAGTTTAAATTCGTCACGTGACACTTTATTTAAAATTCGAACAGAGACGAGACCGCAGCGTAATAATAATAATCACGTATTTATTTATAGAACGTTATAAGAGATTTTAAATATTTCTTTTTATATGATAAAACGATAAATATTGCCAGTACCAATAATACTGTATAGCTCATAGTATATAACTGGCGGGAGACGGGAGTAAATACAATATTAATATACAACCGGAGGTAGTTCCGAAGTTCACAAAGTATTCCGTATTGGTGGTCCGCAATCTCGAGCTAACTCTAATTAGTAGAGCACAACTCGATCCAGCTTCGGCTAATAGCTTGTTATTTGTTGCCAGCAATTATTGTGCAGCTCGTTCTGCTTTAGTTCCGTAGGGAGCGATCTTATTAATTTTATTACGAATATTTTTATTGTATTAGAATAACGTATTAGTTAGAAGTTATTCAACATTTATTTTAGTTTGAACAACACGACGGGATCTCGTATTGTGTATGAAGTAACGTGTCTCTGAATATAGATGGCGCTGTCAGTTCGTTGCAACATATGTATTATTAATTTTTAAACGTGTAAGCGGAATCGCGAACATAAACTAGTATTTTAGCGTGACTTCGGTATTATTTGATATAACAAGTTCGTTTACTCCTGGTATATATATATAGGTAAATGCCTATGCCCTATGGCAAATGTTGTATGTGTTATTCAATTCACTGCATGCGGAAGCAGTAGACATGCATGCATGCATTGCATACGTTATGACTTATGAAGTCAGTGACGTTATGAATGTAGGCTCCATGGAAGATATCAAACGTAGTATATGAGAGATAAATTTATTTAATTAACACCTTTTTTTGTACATTAAATATAATTAAATCTTTCATTATATGTTACTTTTATTTCAACTGAATTTTAAATATTCAATATAATACTAAAAAAGCGCATTCAAATACCTAACTATACATTGTATTTTCTCAAAATTTCTGTACGCGTATGTGTTATGTACGTGTGTATGTCGTTCTGTTCCACAAATTTAATTAACTGAAAGTCATGAGCAAGAAATTTATTCTTATCATTTAAAATATTTTGCTTTGATTTAAACATTATTTTTTCTTATCGAATCCTAAATCCTAATATTAAATCGACTGTTTCTATGAGAGTAAATTATCCCTAGAAAATGTCATTATAAAATGTGTAGAGCGTCATGCTCTGGTCCTTGTATATACTTGTATGAACTGTTTGTCTGTTCTCGACACTAGTACACCTCAACTCTTCAATACAGCATTTCAAAACACACGATCTTACTACGAACCTGTCTCTGTCCGTTCGTTTACTATCCATTTGTAGTTTTCCATATTTAATTGGAACTTTACAAACTATTATAAAACTTTTCGCAAAAATAGTCGACAGACCCATTAGTTATTACGAGAACGAATGAAAACATGTACCATTCATATTATTCGTTACAAATGAACTTATAAAACAAAAAAAATATTTGTCTATATATATATTTATGTATTTGGTAACAAAATTTAAATCCAAATATTGAATACGGTCACTGTCTTTTTTTGTAACGACAACGAAGTAGCACATAGTGGACAAATTGGCGCTGATGAAACACTTAATTAATTAGGCGAATTCCGCTGCGAAATACTAGTGCATGGACCTCGAAGAGAAACAGCATGAAATATCATTAACGCCGAGTGCATGTGCATGCATGTGGTGACCGGCTAACACGTGAATACCAACTGACTCATGGAAGACTAGAGTTGTAGAACCAACCATGCGTTACGTCTTAAGAATCGGTGGTAACGCGCGTACGACAAACAATAAGCATATGTATGGGGAGTTCAAAATAAACAAAATGAATAAATATTTTTAATACTATGTAAGATAAGTGATGATACAGTTACTATTGAAATTGAAGATGTAAGAGCAATCTCATGAGGATGTCGCATCAGACGCACAAAGCAAAAAGATATTCAAGAGGGTTCTTGATTGGGAGGAAAACAGGATCGCAGCAAGCAATTAATACAAACATAATAATACTCGATTAGAATTTTATAGTGAATGCTCTACTGCCATGTTTTATGTATAAATACGGTTATTCGATGTATTTATTAAATACAAACAACATTCTGCTAGTGTTTGTTAAAACGTTAATTGTCAAAATAAATTCTGTCAGCCGCATTGTTATCGACGCTGGCCGCTTTAAAATAATTTCCGATATCTCGCCGTTAAGTTATTGTTTCAATTTTGTTTTCAACTGCGATCTTAATCTGTTCCGGAAAGCTGTGTCGACACTCCAGCTAGGGTGACAGCCATGTTCACATACATTTTATTAATATTAAGCCTACATGTTTTATATATTATATTAACTCACCGCTATGTTATTTCGATAAAATTTCTGACTGTATGTGAATATCATAAAATTTAAGTAATTTAATATTTTTAGGTGGTGATACGAGTGTCACCAAAACAATGGCTACATTACGGCTCATTTGTTTCGGACAGTTTATTCATTTGTATCTAATTCCAAATGCCGTAAAGAGTTGTATAAATCACAATCAGTATGAAACCCGTTTGTTGTACATTCGTCAGTCCGTTTCGCTAATAGCTTAGAAGCCAACAGCTCACTGATATCCGAGCTATTTAACAATCACTCTCTGCTATTCCTGAATTGCTATAAAACTTATCTGATACTAATCGAGGTACACTCGGCGACTCGACCAGCAATTATATCGTGTAATATATTACGCGTTAGAAGTCTTTATAACAACGTACTTAAGTGTAAAAGTTGGATGCCGGTAATTTAATACCTGTGTCGGGATAGAAGCCGACTTGTTCGTCTAAAGTTAATAACCACATTAAGTTGATCTATCACCCCGTATTTTTCATAAACTCCAATAAGGAAATCCTATTCACTAAGCGGTTCTGAGACGGTTGGACGTTTAAAAAAAAATACATTTATTTCATATATTAAGAATTTTGTATAGAAACAATTATATTTGTGAGTGGTGTTTATTAGTACGTATTATTTAATTTAGCGGGTATGTTTATTAATTCCATAGCTTTTATTTTCCTCCGTTTGTCTGACATATTATCGTCTTAATCGCCGGACATCAAAACAACTTTATAATCCAGTCAATAAAATATACTTCCTCGAGTAAGTAATCATTTCACATGATGTCCACTTTAAGTGGTCTCTCGCTGAAGGCATTGCTCAGCAAATATTTGAAGCGGACCTTTCGTTTGCGGCTAGCTCAACGATCACAGAATACCTGCCCTATAAAGACACGGACACATCGAGAGGAAATATTCTACATAGTAATTTTTTTTGTAACTATCACAATTATTAACAGCGTCATCTATTGTGATAACAACGACATTATTTTTAGTTGGTGTACACTTTGGAGGCAAAAAAATTACCTCATCAAATTTTAATAGTTTTCATACGAAACTTTTAACGTATCTGACTTATATATAAGTTCAATATCGTTGAATTTCGTATTATTTAAGGGTGGTAGATTTTATTTGTAGACTGCTCCTACTACGGTTATAAGATTTTGCATACGATCCAGGCGGTCGTCTCTGAGATTGACATTTTGATAGATGAGATAAACTGGGCTCGGGCCTGATCGTCCGAGGGTGGATATTAAATTTAAATAGTATGTAAAACAGTAAAAGCCTGTCTAATGTATGAATATGAGGCGCCGATTAGTGACTCGTGAATTTGTATTGATGGGATTGTTTAAGTAATTACTTACAGAGATTACTTACCTAGATGTTTACTATTTGTTTTCGACATATATAAAATGCATATAAATATATATAAACTCTTAAAATGAATACGATTATTAAAGCCGTATGTCGAAGGAATGTATTTTTAATCTGTGGGCATATCAACAATTCAATATAATGATTTTATATTAATTGTTAAAGTGCATCAGATCATTGCGATCTCCGTCTTTTGAAACGCGAGCGGAATGTCCGCTGAGTCATCGTTTCAGTTTTTAATGAGATCGCAGAAAGATCATGCGATTCATGCGGAGATAAAAGATTTGATTAATTCCTTTCCGTTCCAGTTACCAGAGCCGCCGCTGCATTCCGTCTGCATCACTGTGCGTTTGTGTTCCGTACGCATTTGTGCTTCTTTGTGACACAGTTTAGACACAGAGACGGAGCGAGCCGGCTGTTATTAAGGATTACAGCGCAGTATTTTAATCAGCTGTATGATTCGCAAGAACCACACGCAAGTGTAATTTTGTTCCGTGCAAACGATTCTTTACTTCTTAGGGTTCGTCGTGATAAAGGATTTCTTGATGTTGTATCGCTAGATTATTCTTATGTAGTAATTCAAATTAAAATTCACTGACATACGAAAATAATTCCCGATTATTTTTCAATGACCGATACAAAGTATAAGAGTCACGCACGATATAAAGACGTGGACACATAATCGGACCCTGCGGGACTCTTCGTGGAAGTTCATAATAATGTGTAGACTGTTACACGTGTTGCTTAAATTATGACGTGCAGGCTCGCAAGTATGTTGCAATCGATACCTACGTTTACTTAGAGTGGCGAGAATCGCGTCAAACCGGGTCCAAGGTTTCACAAAAACGGCGTCTCAGTAGAAATAGAGAGCACAGATTTTCGTAGAAAATCCTTCGATCTGCATTCATGCATTAAATTTATACGACTAGATTCGTATGTGTCGAAGTCCCCGTCTCAGTAGTGTTATCGCTTGTGACAGTAGTTCCGTATAATTGTTACAAGTGGCGTGACTAAACTGGATTCTTAGGAATTCTACCGCCGTTTCTAAAAACTTGACTCGCGCCAACTTCTACTAAGACTTGTTTTAGTGTTTTCGTGACGTCACTCTGTAATCCTCGTTTGCGTCTTCAATCATTTTTATATGTTGATGGTTGGATTATTTTAGAATGTGACAAAAAAAATTAATAGGTTTTTCAATATCAAATGCGGAATTGATGCATATAAAAATTAAATTAAAATCTAAAAATATCCCTTGTATAATATACATACATACTCAAATACTTAAAATTTAGTTTAAAAAAATATTAAATCTTGCACAGATGGCGTTACTGGTAAAATAAAATCTATGTCGCTACTAGATGGCGCTTTGTATGAAACTAAAAATTACCTTACTGACAACAGATGGCGTTGAACAGCTCAAGATTTGAATCTGCAACAAAAAGAGTCTTATAAGATTTCATTGAAGATAAATTATTTCATCAAGATATAAAATTGTCGATATGAAGAATATAATATTTTATGCATTTTTCTTTTTTCCTATGACTTAATGGAATTTGCCATTTGAAAACAATATATTTTATAAGAAACATTATTTGTTATATGATATATTATAATTTAAATATTTATTTATGCGACAAAGATTACATTTAATAAAACAGTTTTAGTCTTCAAAAATTACGAACCGAGTTCTAGTAAGAATATTGTTCAATAAGAAAAATAAATCGATTCCAGCCGATAGTTTGAATCGATATGAGTGTTTGGGAGCGTTAGGCAGGGCTGGGGTTCCTTCTTAAAAATCGATGGGCGTCAACTAGGGTGGGGGTTCAAGGGGTCATTCATAGTTATCTGGCATTTTTTTCACGGCATTACTCAAATTATGGGGTGACGGATATAATGTAAGTTTTTTTAGTTTTCCCGTAAACTGTTATTATTTTAATTGGAATGTATCTTTTAGTGGTTGGGACAGTAATTAGTTACGTTTTTGTTTTTGTACATTTTTATATCTTTTTTTTACTACGCACTAAATTATAGTATAATTTTATAGTAGCTTGTGCTTATAGTTTAATAACTACTTAGAAACAATAGAATTTACTTATATATGTATATAAATACGAGTACATATTTTTTCATAAGAATCAACAATAAAAGTGTTAAAACTTTTATAGCTTTAATAGCAGTTTATATTTTTTGCTGTAAGCACACAGTTAACACGTTAATTTATAATCTCATTGTAACATAAGTATATTTATTTCATGAAGCAACATTTTTGAATTATTTTTTACCAGCGCGTGTGTGAGTTATATGGCAACATTGGATCTCCACGATTGTTCTCTATATTCGTTTTATTATCTGTTAAAGAATATAACTTTCTTTTATCCCATTTGAATGTGTCATTTGTCATCGCAACGAATTCCCGCCCATTTAGTGTTGTGGTAAAACAATAGGTTCTTAACGAATACAGCTCTCTGGTAGTCGGTCTATCGTGATTCACTTCCCACACACAGCGCGCTTGTTCTAATCAATGCATACATTATTATAATAAATTCAGAATCCTTTATATTAATTACCATGTATTTTAAAGTTTACTTCTCACTGTTGATATTCAATATTTTGTTATACAATACATATCTATTTCAAACACTCTTTAATGTCAATATTAAAATTCATCGTAATGTAACTTATCTAGATTGATTTCTTGTACAGGAATTTAATTTTATTGTGTAAACTTAGTTACTGCCGTAGAAAAAACAGAAAGGTTTTATATATAAAGCCGCTAAGCATAGATAAAAAACAAATAATCCGTCAGTATATAATACAGATAAAAAAAATATCAAATTATAATTTTACATTATATTAGCTTGTTTGTTTTTGAGAACATAGCATTTTTTGATAAAACTTAGATAGTAATTTAATTATTTCTAAAGCCTTCTTCCAAATTTCGATTTAATAATGTTTAAAACTAATGATTTTTGGTAAATAACACTCATATAATTTTCTTTCAAACGAAATCATTAATAGAAGACTATTATATAATATTTATTGATAAAACAGTTTAACTCATAAACATAAAATTATACTTAAGATATTATTTTACGAGTTCAACGTGTCATAACAAATATAGTTTAAATAGTTATTAATATATATATATATATATATATATATATATAACACTTGTAAGGTTTTTATTGTTATCTGAGTACAGAACATGAGTAAATCAGTTTTGTCTATTTTGTGTTACATATGAATTACAAATTATTTTCATTAATATCTTATAAACTATGCTTTAATTGTTCAACGGATTAAATTGTATTTGCGTGTGAAGGATATAAAAAACGTTATCTCAATGAGATGAGTTAATTTTTTACCCGAGTCATTGAATGTATTACGGATTTAAAGGGATAAATTTTCACGTAGATATGTATATATATATTGTAATTTCTATAAAATAAAATCAATATAAAATTCTTATATATAGTTTAAATTTAATAAAACACAAAATATGACTACTTAAAACGACACTTCTATACTAGTAATAGTAATCCAACTCCGTGGCTTATTAATATATACATGTATATAAATATGAAATAAAAAAACGTCCATATCAATCAGTAATGTAATGGCCAATCGCTCCTGAGTGTGGGGAGTCAACAATGGGGATACAAATTTTGGGGTAAACTCCATAAATATAGAAATGGGGGAAGTCCCTGCCTCCTAAACTAGCTCCGATATGAGTTTATAGTTTTCTGTTATAATTTGTTTCGTTTAAAATTCGTATTTTTTATTAAGCTAATTATATTTGGTTGATTTTTTAAAATTTAAAATTAAAATATCTATATATAGTGATGTCATCTGGTCTGCCCGGTATCACGGTTGCTGAAGAGTAACCGAAACGTCGGGATTATGTAGTTTTAAAAAAATAGAATTCGCGTAGTAAATCCTAAATATATTAGTTTAATTTAAATACAACATTAATAATTAATTATCAGATTTTTAAACTTATTAAGAATTTTAAAATATTCATCTTGAATAATGAATATATTATGAGTATTTTATACATAGGTACCTACCTACTGTATTTTAGAAATATCTTAATATATAGTAATTTCCGAAAACACAAGAAAAACTTTTTATTTTCTTGAAATAATAATATTTTTTTTTCCAAAAAAATTTATTTAAGACTGAAATCTCATTTAGAGTACCTAGGTGAATCGTATATAAGTATCCAACGATTCCGTCTATCACATCTCAAGTTTCATTGAAAAGACATAAAAAATTGGAAAAATTACTTCTTCCCCAAAAACCTAGATCTCACACAGATTTAAACACGTCCTATAGTTCACGTGGCACGAGCATAATGTATGAACGTCTAACGGAACGTAACAAAACGCTCAAATAAATCACTCCAGAAATCACTAGCCCATTGATCATATCCAAAAATCACCCCAACAACGAGTTATTGTGATTAAAAATACGAAATTTACATACGAATACCCATTTGCATATTGGGTTACTGAAATAGATTTCGCATTATCCGAGCCACTATTGTGATCAGACCTACCTGAGTACAGCTAACAGGGTTGTATAAAAAAACATAATCAATTTCTAATTCCTCCACTAAGTCATATTTTGTTCTGTTTTTTATCAAAAAATTTTTTATTCAGCTATATATCTATATGATATAATATTATATTTTGAATCGTCCGTTTCTATGTATGGGAAAATATTTTTTGTTTGCCATTCGTAATAAATTGAAGAAGACAAATAAATTTATAATTCACAACAAAATATGGTTTCCTATCGGTGGCGCCTTCCAAAACTAAACAACATAACATATTGAAATATTTATAAAGATAAGTTAAATTTAACTGTTGCTCCAAGAGAATGTTAAGTGTGATTTACGAACATAGCCTAACCGTGCAGTGTACGGGCGGTCTCAGAAACTTTGTGTTATTATTTAATAAATCCTCACAATGAGCTCGATCGAACCCTCAGAGATGTTAACGAACTTATACAAAACGGTATGCAAATATAAATCACGTAGTCACTAAACAACAATACGGCATAGAAATATCTCTCAGGTGCCCGCGCTGCGACAAATCGTACAATGGCAGTCATAAAAAATAGACTCACATGATTGTAACCGGCGCTCGAAGCTAGTCTATTTAATATGCGTGTGAATATTTCTTATTACATTACATTGTAAACGAGGTTTTTGTTAATATATTTTCAGCGCGTCGTTTCTCCGGCCTTCATCAGAGGAAATTATAGCGCGTTACCAATTATTGCCTGTTGTATGGAATTTTTTTTTTAATTTTTACATATCGTTTCATAGAATAGTGACGGCCGCAGATCGTGTTATGATCATTCTTTGTTTTATGTAGATATCCGTTTTAGTTGAAATCAAATATTTGTTTTTATGCCCTCGACTTTCTTTACGGAGTGAGTTAAGTTGGTTGTTTGTTTACAGACGGTTCCCATACAAGGGGTTGGACAGATCAAACGTTTGGTTGATATAAAAAAAATATCTCATCAGCAGAGCAGACGGGTTCACTTTCTACGCAGGTGCTTAAACCCCGAAGACTTCCTGCATCAAAGGGTTACTGACACAATAAAAAACATCCCTTTGTTGGGAGCTCAGGTGGTGTATTGACGAGTGTTTGTGTTTGAGTGAAAGTGATTGCTGACGTTGGAGAAACAGTTTTTTACGTCCACAAATTACACGGCATTAGCTTTATGATAGTTTTGATTTTACTTTAACACAAAACAAAGGTTTCCGGATTTTTTTTTTTAATCATTTTATACCTACATAATCACGACATTTCGGTTCCTTTGAAGTCTTCACTTTCATGGAATATGCATTTGTAAAATAATAAAAAACGCATAGTAATCGAAAATCCTAGATATCTTTACTTTAATATACCTAAACTTGTCTGTTTTTAAAGAATTATATGAAATATATTAAAGCGAACTAATTTATAACCTAACAATGTATCTAAATACTTACTTAAACTTCTTTTAAACATAAATAAAAACATAGAATATTCTTTCTATTTTTGTACATTTAAAGCCGACTACATATAATGCGTTTTTATTTTAATGCTGGAATGTTTCTTGAAGAAAACAGCATTGCGTCTTTCCGTTAATTAAGTTAATTTATAGTGAATTAATACAAGCAACGCATCCTTATACACAACCCCTCGTCCGCTGGTAGGAGGATAAAAATGTTATATTTATTATACTACTAACAAATTCAATGATAAATATATATATATATTAACACAAATTAAAGACGTGTTTTAAATTTTTATGTTTTTTTATATGGTTGTGTGAAATATTAATGTTTTTTTTTTTTAATATAACGACCAAAGTTTCCAGAATCCAAAATTAATATCATAGTTTTATAGAGTGTTCGTTTGTAACCAAATGCAAAAACACGTCTGTCTCCTCGCATGTATGCATCTGTAACTATATTTTTATCTAATTATTACAGCAAATATAATTACATCATTGATAGGGGACATTAATTCAAATCATTATGTCATCAGTAAGCGGTCACAGTTATAGTATATGGCGTGCGTATTTTAATGATTCTCGTTAGTATGTGAGCCGTTTAGCCGTGTCTTATTGATTGGCTGGACGATAATTATTCGACTTTATTATCGATATAGCGGAACTACACTAACACGAGACGCGGACATTGAGTTATATTATATGGCTGAAAACATATATCATAAATATATTTGCAATTTCATACAGTTAGAAATCTATGTCCGGATTTAATTAAAGTAATTTATCATTAAAAACATGATATATTGTCATTGAATGTAAGTAAAGTGCAAATGTCATTTAGAAACAAAAAGGTAATGGCTTATAACGGTGACACATCCGTTACGACATGTGTCTGTGGAGCGAGATACAATTTATTAAATGAAAAAAATTGTTCATATAAGTTTAAATGTCAACGCGGACAGTGTTTCTGGTTTGAAGATAGACAGGCGGCCCTTAGCGCTACGACCTGATATAACTATTGAGAAATTTAAATGTAAATGACACAAAAGAACTGCCCTCAGTCACAGGCAGATGGCGCATCGCTATTAGACAGTCTGTAAACGTGTAATTACGGTAAAAAATACATATATTATTGGCAATATTAAATGCTGTTATCTGATCTCGTTTTCCAGCTTAATTGGAAAAAAGTGACTTACAAAGTTTTTAATTCAATTACTTCAAAGTAATGTCAAACGAACGCCAATAATTACGTCAATAGTGTTGTTTAAAGTGACATAATTTTGATGTTAAAATCGTACAAATTTTGCGTAGAATCTTGTTAAATTTATTTATCGTAAGAGAAAATAAATCCTGTTACAATGTATTCGAGCTAAACAGAATCCAACAAGCATTATCAGATTGGCTGAAGACCTATTTGTAAAGTAAAGTGTAAGTTACAAAGTTTGGCAGACATTTGCATTCACTTTATATTAAAAGTATACGAGTATACAAGTGTTCTGGTCATAGATATTTCTATGAATAATGAAATATCGTTATGTTCAATAATTGTTATTTAGTATTTGTTAGTTACTCTTTATATTTATTCGTCTAGCACATTGGCTGTATAACGTATTTTTTACGTCATATCCGAAAATATAGTCTTGAGGCACGAACATATCATAAATAATAAAATTAAAAAAATGTGTACGCTTGACGAATTTTAAAATTCGAATCAAAGTAGTTTACATAAAACCACAGTATATTAACGATATAAAATTTTCCAAATATACGTTTGAATTATAAATAATGGCTGCAATGTGATTAATTGATTCAAATCGCCGTGATGATAAAATAAAATTATGAATAATAAAGAAATAGAATAGAATCGTATTTTAAATTTCGGCAGAACTCTCTAGAAATTTATCTATCAGTATATCATTGTGTGGGGTTTACCTTTGACGCGGTGGTGTTTTAGCCAGCGATCGGATGTCCCGTCCAGACGATTGCTGATACGCTCCCTTGTTTAGAATTGTTTATATTCACTCTAACGATACACATACTATATAGAAAACACTTAATTTTTAATTTTTTTTCAATTTCTTTATTGTTAAAAAAGTTTAGCATGTCTCCTATATCTTAAAGCGATTCAAGCGCTCCAATTCAAACACTAAATCAGTATTAGTTGTCAGATTTATCCCGCGTTAAATTCTACAAGAGAGAACAAATGTTTATCGTATCTTTTAGCGTGCTACGTTAGATGTAATGTATTGATCTGATTCAATCGATAAACATTTACTATTTGCTAGAATTCATCTCTTTATTTAATCTTAACCTTACTGCAATAGTCAAATTAACTACAATTAAACATGAAAAATATGTTTTCGTCACAACTATTATATTATTCATATTATTAAATTAGGAAACAAAAAAGACAGATATATCCGAAAATAAATCGCTTCTATGACGGGTGCAGATTAAATAATAAAGATTATATGAAACATAACAATCTAGTGTTGCCATAGACCTTAAAAAGTGTAAATGATTTTTAGATTCATTCATTAAAATGATCATTACTGGCAACATTTTAATTAAAGTTGAAAAATCAGAGCAAGTAAAGGCAAATTCATCGTGTGGTTTAATTATAATACATAGCTGTAAAATATGTCTTTTCCAAATTTAATTTAATATGGCTTTGAAATGTTTATAATTCAGAACATAATAACTATGGCAACCATTTACATATGTCATAGGCTGTGCTGAGGACGCGTCTAATGTATTTAAACACGACATAAGTTAAGGCTCTGTTCACATTGGTAGAGCTCGGGAAATCCTTAAGCTCTGATTACATGGATAATACTTCGACATATACTGGTATAGTTACTAAAAATGCTCTTCTCACGAAAATTCTGCCTTTATTTTATTTAAAGATATATGTGTGTTTGTTAATATTAGTCAACAATACGTCTTCCGTGATTGCCGGACATAAAAATATATATGACTTTAAATATATGTCTGCGGTTAAACAGTTAACCGTGGCTTTAACTGGTGCGGTTAACGAAACCGACTTAAACGAATAGGAAACTACCCACAGGTTATGTTAACATTTACTGTTAAGGAACTACTTAATGGCTTTTACAATGTACTAATGCATCTTACGTGTTCAGTCTTCACAGTATTCTAAGTCCAGTTAAGATATTTGAAATACGAATATCAAATATACAATGGAATAAAAAATCGCTTGAGACATTCTTAAAATAAAATTTTTCGTCATTCTATTTGGGTTTGGTAAAATAATACCATATTTGTATTCAAAGAAGGTTCGTATTTGATTTATGGATGTAATATAATTGATATTTCTAGTGTACACTTATCTTAAACCAGACAGCCTAATACATATCTAATATAGTAAATGCATTCAGAAATATATTCGAGCGAAATTTTACATGTGTGTCACCCAAGGGCATCGTGAGATGTACACTCACACAATGATATCCCATCGTTCGTATGTATTCTGTTCGTGTGTGCGTGATCTAAGCCTTTCTTATTGCATGTGTGTGTGATTTCTTTACGGCTGATCTGAATTTTTGTATGTACTTAGACGCACACATCTCAGACTATTAAGGGTCATACTGTTTTGTCTCTTATTATTTCTTTTTTGGATAAAATTATTTTGGACGGCACATAATAGGTATTGTAGATATACAATTTTGTATGTATAATTGCTTTATAGTCGGATAGTTTCGCTAGATATTTTATAGTGGTATTGAAAATTTCCGTCTGAGTTGTAAGCCCCTTAAGAGAGTTGCGTCTGTGTGCGTGAAGGTAACGTACAGCATTAGTGTGACTTCTATTCAATCTTCTTACGTTCCATTTCGCAGGGACATTTGATTCCATCTCGCTCAATCCCATTTAAAGCTATATGTCCGTCCCTCTCTATTCCTAACGGGCTTAGAACCGTGTGATATATTGTATTGAATGGATTTTTCGTTTGAAAATGTAATTTCTTTGAGTCCTCACCTGACGGTAGGATGTTAGATCAAACCACAATTTCCTTATTCTGTTTGCGAGGGAATAATAAATTCTATATTCAATACATGACTACACTCTTATAATATGTCTCAAGAATATTGTTGCCAGGTATATGGTATGTGAAGCCTTAGAATACATTTTGTACAGTTTCTTCTTGTTCTCGAGAAATATATATTTTTTTCCAACACAATGCGAAGTTGTGTAAGATACGAACTCAAATTTCTATTTTGTTGTAAAATTACGTCTTATTCCAATAAAGATGTACCTATAACGAGAGGCTAAGAAATTACAGTATTTTTATGCGTACACTAAATTCTCATCGATCGTAGAGCGGAATACAGTTTGGTAAACATTGAACTTTATTCAAATAAGCCATAACAAGTATTCAATATCACATGAGGATCTCTTACATCGAATATCAGGAGAAAATACGAGAATCATCCCTTCGGGGATTCCACAAAATTGGAGCCTCCGACGAATGGGGTATATTTTGAATTTTTATTATGTACTATTTTCTATTCCGCTCCGTAACCCTTCCTGAGGGGGCCCGTGATGTATGTGTGGGTGAGGGCCTCCCGGGCTGAGGCCTCCCACGCCGGGGCCCAGCCCTACACCGTGTTGAAGATTCAAAGAGCACGTGTATGTTTTATGTGAATAATACGACATTGCTCTTAATAAGGTCAGTTTCTCAAAGAAGACCTTCTTGTTACCTCAGCTCGGTCTTTTCCATGACTTTGGTAACACTCTGTGGAAGTACCTAATGATTTGAGCCTCATTTTCAATATAAAACAATAGTTGCTTCCACGGAAATACTGGCTTTAACGTATAAACTGATGTCTATTGTATCTGCAGTGCAGAATACTCTGAATACATTGATATCAAAATTTAAGTTGCTAATATATTGTTTAATGAAATTGGTAACGATAATCAATCATTCGTTAACGCTTACTATACTAACTATGCCCTCCCCGGCGATAATATAGAAAAACGCTGAATGTATGTATATTATTATTATTCGAAATAAAAAAAAATCCTTAATTATTAGTTCAGAAACCATACAATAATAAGGTTATTTATTGACTTAACTTAAAAAAACTACTGAAAATTTCGATTATGAAACTAATCTCACAAACATTAGGACACAATCGGTAGCCATTTTGTAAAGTAATTTCCTCGAACGCGTCATTTCTGTTATTGACAGACATCCTGTCACGATATTACCATCGTAATATAAAATATTAATGACATTACTGATATTTGGTGCATAATTTAACTTCGGCGAACACGCGAAGGGTTAAATTTATTGTCCCATCAATTTACTTGTTATATAAACTTTGTATCCGTCATGCTACTAGGGTAACATGTACAGACATCGATACATGATATATGAAAAGAAAGGAAAGGATAGGAGAGAAAAAAGAAAAAGGAAATCGGATTGCGAGCTTTGAGGCTCAATTTGAAGGTTCATTATGTGCCTGACCTACACCAACGTTTAAAATTAAGCGAGAGGACTTTGAAGTGCAAATTACTTTCACAGCGCGAGGGGTTACGGACTTAGGAGTGTCTGAAGATAGCTGGTGGTGGCTTAAGATGAAGATACACCTTATATATTTTGACAGATGTTTTGGACTGTAGGCATACGATTACTAATTATTTATGAAGATTCAGGTCTATTGCGATTGTCATTTATATCACGATCGATAGTTTTGACATTTAATGGAACATATAAAATGACTTTATATACTAATTAAAAAAGACATTCATATTTTTCTACAACATTTAACAAATTCGTAAGACGTAACAAGAAAAGTCAAGTGTGAAGTGAATATAGTTGGACAAAGTTAGTTGGTTCTTGGTGGTGTAAGTTCCAGCAGCCAGCAGTCAGGGAAAGTACAATCAAACTGTGAACTTTCACTTCACAACGCCATCCGATGGCGTATAATTAAACGTTTCATGAATGGGAGGGACTGAGAGCCTCCGTGCGAGAGGAACAGAGTTGTCTACTGTACACGTAATCACTTTTATGGTGAGCGTAAATTACCGGGGGATGCTAGGGGGTGTTGGGGCTGTTGGGGGCGTCGGGGGCGAATTAACATGTTAACAAGGTCAAAGTTTAAATTTCGAATGTCCCGGTTCCGAACAGCTGATGCGAAGGTCGCGGTGATAAGATGCCGATGTACCGCTGATATGGGGTTACATTATGATATTTATATATAGATAAAAAAAATATTTAAAAGATTCTTGGACTGACATATTTGACGTGTGAATTACAGAATTTATATTTATCTGTAACGGCTTGGTGATTTTTGTTTTGACTCGTATTAATACGTCATCTAGGATTCGTTGGTTAAAAATTACAGGACACGTCCACGCTCGAGCAGAACCCAACGTTTCCATTAAACAAACCGACAAATTACAAATGGAAACACAACGGGACAAAGGAACGAATGAAAAAAAGATCGAACGCCGCGGAAGATTTGAATAAGAAATCATTTCCATTCGTCTTTCATTCACTGTCAATCATTTGTCTTATATGAATCGTTATTTTCTCCGCTGATGGATGCTGTGTTTTTCTCTCTCCCCTCTCCATCTCTCCGTAGTTCATATTTTATTATTTTTATCTGAGTGTGTGATAAAGCCCGGATTTGAAACGTCTCCTTATATGAGATAAATTTACATGTGAAGGGTAGGTATGTTCTGTTTCGACTTGCATTACCTAGTTATGAAACACTTCATATACTTATATCTAATTTAAATAATGTTTTCAAAACTTAAATTAAACTCCGATGAAGAAGTTTAGGTATTTTTTTTAATCACGTGATTTAATTCTATACGTGTTGTTATATTTAAATTTTCTATGACATAACTAAGAATTCTATTCTCTGATTGATATTTTTTTTGTAATACGAATTCAAAAAAAAAACCTGTGGATTTTGAGTAGGTACGTCCAAAGAAATCCTTCTTGTAATTGATAATGCGACGTTTGAAAGAAAAATACAGAGGATAATTCGGTAGGAACACCCGTAATCAGATAAACATGAGCAATACATTTCGACTTTATCCCGGCTTATTGGCAACGTACTCCACTGGCCCGCCAGTCATGTAGATTGGGAATGGCATTCAAGTAGCATGTTACGTCTCCAAACATTAAAGCTACGTACACCTCCCACTGGTTACCGTTTGAACCAATTTGAATGTATCTTATAAATACACCGATATTGTTTATATTAGAAGCGAGTTTAATTTTCATTATGGCAGCGTATCGCGTCAGTGATCTGTGAAATTTGTGAATCAATTGCCAATTCAATGAAAACCCTAAATAAACTCTTTATTTTATTTTATTTCAATATTGCTCTCCACATGTATAATTGTGTATATATATATATATACATGAATAATATATTAAAACCAAATAAGTATATAATAAATTCCATCGAGCGTCGCAGCTCACATCATAACAACGCGCACATTTAACCAAAGGTAAATGTAAACGAATCAAGTTCCGTACTCCGTGATCAGCGACGCTGAACAGTGTTGGTGCTACCATCACCCGAGTCACGTACGACACGTGACTGGAATACACTGGAATGTACTGGAATATACTGGAATAAACTGGAATCGAACAGAAATTCTTAAACCACCTGGATTCGGACTCTTTAGCAAATATAACAGAATTGTGATCTGAATATTTTTACCGCAACCGATAAATTCAAGGGGAATTCGTCTTAGTTTTTCCTTTGTCGATTTAATATTATTTGTGTTATATGTCGTTTGATGTTCTCTCTTCATTCCATAATATTGAAAGTCATTTAAATTTTCATTATGATTAATATATAAATATACATATGAATATATTTTATTAGATTTAACAAATTGAAAACTAAAAAATAAACTTCAATGATAATAACGCATAGTTAGAATTTAAATTCCATTCAATTATAATATAAAGAGAATCGAAAATAAATTGGCATCGAATAGCAGAGAACTCAGCCATTTCAACAACTACCCTCGTAAACTAAACAAAAAAATAGGAGACGAAAAATCATAACACGCCCGGCTGAGCGATACATGCCTTCATATCCAACGTATTCCGAATGAAAAATGGGCAAAGAGTTGACTACTCCGACCCCCCGACTCCCACTGGGGGGAACTAGGAATCCCCGAAAAAAGCGACGCAGCTATACGAGCGAAAGAGACGAAAGTAACAACCCGAAAAGATGGATGGCATACAATGACACTGGCGCTATGATAAAATTGTATATTTTATATACGTTATAAAAAGTCCGCCACAACATAAGATATTAAAAAATGCTGTCCGCATATGAAATATTTTCCGGCGGAGTAGTTATATTGTTGGAGAATTTAATCTCGAGATGACATAGGATGAACATGCTTAAGTAAAGGATTATTGGAATGTCTTCACATTTTTCATGTTGAGATTTTTTCTTAATTCGACAGTCAATATTGGTTTGGGATTCAGGAAGGTTTATAGCGACGACGTTTATATTATATATAAATTAAATGTTTTATTTTTTATTTATTTATTCAACTCAATGTAAGCGAAATGATATCTTTTTTATGGTTATTTTTCTCAAAATGGTTATATTATATAATAAAATTATATTTTATATTAATAAGTATTGTTACATCATTATGTGTTGGTATTGATTTTTGAGTACTATGATATTATGTATTGATAAACGGTAATCTGGGGTAATCTAGGGTAATCTGGGGGTGAACCTGGAGATGAAGGTTACCCGTCACGCTATCAGAACGGAAACGGCCGTATAACATCATAGGCTGTCATCGGCGTCATGATAAGATGTATTTATGATGATATAAAAAAAAATGGAAAATGAGGAAATCTTCACAGACTTACACAAGATTTGCCGTGTCACGACGGTTTGTAAGCAAAAAAAATAGTATTTTTTTACCCTCTAAATATATGTTACTGTATAATATTTACGACATTTTTTACGTTTTTTAACGTCTCAACTTAGACGTAACATATAAGAATGTTATTTTAGTCTGAAATAATTCCCAAGTCGTTGTTTCAAAGATATTCAATGTTATAAAGAGCTTGAGTTTTTTTACCAAACTTCACCCTTTGAACTCGACGTACGTACAGACAAAGGTATTTGAATATTAAATATCATTGTTAGTCAAATGAGAGCAGATGTGGGCAATCCGAGAAGCTGCGTGGCGGGCACGTAACTAATTGATGAATTTACATCACAATGACGGGTTATCGGATGTATGAAAACTACTATGCGGATACTACATGAAAATAATTTAAAAAAAAACGGAAAGATACCTATAATATATATTTAATATTGTGTAAAGACATCACTGGTAACAACAAATCATTTCAAACAGTAACATGTAACCAACATGGCTGACGTTTTTCTTAACGCGAGCTGCCTTCATAAATCGCGGGTAGCTGTCAACCGCACGCCTAGTCGTATATTATGGACCATTATGTTTTTCATTTCTGTTACAATATATTTTTATAATAATTACGTAATCATTATATTAAATTTAATAGTGTATATTTAATTTAATAATAATAGTATATACAGAAGATAAGTAAGCATTAATATTAAAAGTAACTCGATGCTAAGACGCGCCATCATTATCACTCCAACGTTCTGTATTCAAATAAAAACGGAAACGCCACATTTTCAACACCGCATAGGGAAATATATTCTCTGGCAGATATCCAGTGTGCGAGGGAAACGGATAGATAGTTTGGCGCATAAAATAAAGATCAATCAGAGCGGGATGACAACGCGTTTATTGGTACCACCGTTTGTGGCCATCCGTGGGCCAAGTTTGATGCAATTTCTTGGCGCCAAGCGTTGATAAACTAACATGAGATATAATATTAAAAGCACGGCTGTGAGAAACGATCCATTATAACAATATACGTAAAATTAGAACCGGCAAAGACGATATAACAAAAGAACGACATTGTTACAAAACATCGGTTCTAAATTCAAATTTGTTTGTAATGTTTATTTTCGTGTCCAATTACAGAGAGCCCGCGTCGTTGTAACGAGGTATCATTATAACGCTGTGATAAAGGAAACATGTTCACTATCTTACAAAGAAATAACGCCACTAGATCAATACTTTCTCGCTTTATACCGCACATGTGTCATACGGAGATGGGACAATGGAGGAGTGGAGACGAATTCAAATATAAAAACATTTTATATTTATTTAGCTATTATTCTTAGTCTATTTTGGTGAAATATTAATTTACGAAATGTAAGACCTTATAGTTTTAACTAAATTAAACTTTTTTTGGTTCTGAATTATTTATATAATTTATTATAATGCAGATATAGATTTTAATTTTATAGTACAAAAATAATTATGCGAACGTAAAAAGTCGAAGTATTGAGAGATTTTGTTAAAATGAAAATAATATTTTAGCAAAAAAAGGCAGGTCGACTCCATTCCACGTGCGATAGGTAATGTGTTACTCGTATATGGGGAGGGTTGTTTTGTCAAATGTCAGTGGGAGGATGTGCGATTTTTGATCCAATTTCAAGTATACATATGTAATATATATCGAACTATGTAGGTATTGACTTACACCCGCCGCTTGAGCACGAGAAAAGGGAAAAATAGATCGGACTACAGAATGTAGGACTAGAGATTCAAAGTCGTCGTTTTTATTCCAATTTAAAAAAAAAACTAATAATCACGTAGAATTGACATTTTGAAATATAGTAATTTTGAATTAAGAACCTTTTTTTACAATAAGATTTAAACAATAACTACATTAAAGAGCGTCCGCATAATTATAAGTATCCAATTTTAAATTTAGAATACATTAATATTACTACAAAAAAGAGGTTATAATTCCAAGAATAACATCAAGACTCCACTTAATAAACACCACAATATAAATGCGGGGATAAAGTTTGGAAAGAATATCATAAGAATATATTGTAACATGTTTATAGTTGGAGTGCTGGTAGCGAGCGTATGTCTGTTGGTTCGCCTTTATTATGGTTCGCTGTTCACTGTCACGAGCGGAGCGACAAGAGCAGCGGAGTATTCATTCAATAATATATACATGTTTCTTCCATCTACATAAACTATATTAATAATATATAGATTTTTTACATCAACATTGTTATTTTTAATATTTGGCTTAAGACCAATATTTAATATAGCAAGATTTTATAAAGTACAAGGTTTGTTATACGTCGTCGTAATCATGATGTATCACAATAATGATATATATTATGAAATCCTTTAGCGCTCGCTTTAAGACACAGTTCAACGTTTCTCACAATACAGTTCTGGAATAAATGTATTGTTGGCGGAACTTTTCCGGCTTTCTGGAGTGGTTTCTGAACTTACACATAAGTTGCGCATCCGAGAGTTGAGCATATTTTATTTATAACGTCTCTCAACTGAAACTTGTCCCCCATAAAATCTAAGTTATTTTTACATTTCATTTCTATTTTCATATTTTGCAAACACATTTTCTTTTTTATAAATTATTATGCATGTAATTTTAAGTTATAGATATTATTTAATCTTCCTATTCATATTGACTTTTATTGTCGACAACCCTAAGAAGCGTGAAAAAATATGTAGGACATGTACATTGACAATAAATTATAAGAACACAATACAAACGGTAACATCCCTTTCAGTATGGAGCACCACTCAAAGGATTAAAGTTCAATACACGATCTGGATCTATATTTACAATTGATTAGTTTATTTAAATAGGGCTTTATTGGCTGTATATGATGTGGCTAATGTCCTGGCAGAACGACCGTGTTCCAAATTTAAACATATTTTTTTTTATAATCGAAAGAGGTTTCATATTTTTGAATTTATTAACATATTTTGATGTCCATACGATAAGGACAGTTTTTTTTTATTTTTCAGTGTTTTATGTGGATGACTAAAAGTATATAAGTGAAGTAAATTTCAAAAGTTTATTTTAGTACATGTTTGTAGCACAAAAGTGAAAATTCAAGGGCGTTTAAAGAGAAAAGTTAAAAACACGTGCATCCGTGCCTCGAGTCTTAAAAGAGGTATAAAAGGAACACTTCAGGGAAAGTGCATTAAAAATGAGTGGGCGTGAGAGGGACGCAGCTATATAAGTATATATCTCTGTCCCTGTCTAGTGCTTCTAAGAAAATGGTTTTATGAATGAAAATTACTTTTTTCTCACGCCATTTACCTAGTTCAAAGCTCCGTCTTAATTTTTTCTTTATTTTTTTCAAAGTTAGCGAAAGTTGTTTGGAATCGACGACGTCAGACGATATGGTTTCTTCGAGTTCAGTGCTTTGTTATACTTTGCGAAACATTGACATCGAATACTTACATGTAGGTACATGTAAAGCTAAAAAAATTTAACTTTTTCTTACTTGATATAAAACCTCTTTGTTTTACGTTCGTTTCGATGACTCGTCTAGATATCACTACGTCATCCGGCTATTCTTTTTCCAAACATCAGCCAGTGTATTAAAAAAAAAAAAACACCGAATCTACGAACCAAAATGCACAGCAGTCCATTATAACCCACCGATAAATTATTACAAACATTATCGAATAATACGCATAAATTTATCTATACATTAATAGAAAGGGTTTAATAGCCTATAAATCAGCATTTTAAACAAAGGTTAGTCAAATACCCGACAATAGGACGCGCTCATTGTGCATAGACAAGTTTTTTGTTACCATAAACCCGTGAAATGTTTGTTTTGTTTGCGTTTTTTTTTTGTTGCCAATATTTGATGTTGTTAGGTATGATGGCTGTTTAAAATTTTTTTTAAATAAATATTTTTGTTACTATACACGAGCTTGTCTGTTGATTGAAGTATTTTCGTGATAAACATACGAAATATGTCATATATTTGTCGAAAAAATACTTATTGTTCTTCTCATTTAAAATGGATAATACAAATAGAAAGGCATTAAAACAAAACATAAATTCCTATCATCAGATATCACAAGATAGACGGACTATCGTGAAGTTTTTTTTAAATAACGACGCTATAAAAAATATAATAATATTCAAAGTAAGATTACCCGTGAGATAGAAGGGTCAATGAATAGATACCAAATGGCTTCCATTGAAGAAACAGCGGAAGGGTTTGAGTTTATTACAAAAGATGAGACTTCCGGTTCATCGGACATATTGTGGTCGTAATATTAATAACCATAGATAATAATGTATGAGATTATTTTTAATTACGCCATTATTATCATGATATAGATGATTCTAGAATATACATTATAATAAATTTATAGATAATATTTAAATGTTAATATTATAATATGTCATGCTGTTTTATGTGTATTTTCTTTATTATGTTAATAGTAATTTTTTATTTCGGAAGTGACCACAGTCGTTAAAATGACCACACGCTTATAATAAATTGTTATTAGTCATACAATACTATTTAAATTTCTTTTTGCTTCCAAAAATTTATGGTTCTGACGTTAACTATGTTTTATGGTATCTAGCCGATTAAATGTCGATAACCTTATACGGAACTGGTTTAAATATTATGGTACGTGAAACATTATTTATGGCTAGATGGAGATTAAAATATATATACAGATAGCTAATGTCATCTGGATAGCATTTGACAATTCGACAGATAAAAAAAAGATTACACACGCACACCTTAATCCATATTAATTCGGCCAATTCATCACTGAAAAAAAAACGTTACCGTGACAATGGGACCCTTCAAAAATAAATAATAAACTAGAAATTATATGCAAATTCACGACCCATAAGTTCCTATAGAAATTGGTAACCCTTTAACGGCAAGGGGAAAAATGCCCATAATTTATTCACATTGAAAGATGTAGAATACGGTAGATTTTAGTGGCATTTTAAATGAACGACAACAGTGTACAGACGTGTCAGTGAATTAAGTGAAAGTGTACAATTAAATATAAATCACGGTTATCGCTAAAAACTTTGGCTGAACAGTAAAAACCTTTGCATATGGCGTATTGAAAAAAACACGTAAAAAGTGCGACACAAATTAAATTAAGGTAAACGTATATACGTCGTCTGACATTAATAAAATATAAAATAAACAATATCCTAATGGAAGTAGTAACTTAATATATTTGTCAATACATTTTACATCGCGGCGTGACTCTTATGTACGAAATATATTCGAAATGCAAATAGCCTAAATACTGTATACCTGATCGCGACGTATTTTATACTTTATTATAATAATTTAAGGTATCTTTTCGTTTGTTATAATGATGCCTTCCTGATAAGTTAGTCCCTATAGTGTTTGCTCGTGTTTGATCGATTGACAAGTTGTGGGTGGGGTCTCTTATGGTGTAATGGTGTTGCCATGTACTAAAAATATATAAACTAAAACAAATAAATTATATTAAAAATGATATAATTCAAACCAATTTGTAGACAGAAAAAAGAGATTAAACTTATATAAAAACAACAGTTTTTCTAGTTACAATGACAACATGTTATTTCTTTAATTAATTCTCCAGTATTGCCAGTGAGCATAAATTAATTCCAACACAAAAACTATTACAGGTTAAAAACGATGACCATAAGTTAAAATGTAATGAGCAATAATGTTTTTATATTCAATTTATTCTTGTCACAGGCATGTATATACGATCGACGGTATCGTGATATCTGTCCGTCTGTCTTAAAATGGTTGTGTATCTCGTAAACTGAACTTATAAGGCTCTCTTTTAGTTCCAAAACAAACTAATTACAACCTAATTAATACACGCTAATAACTCTATGTCGGGTGTTAGTTACGCGAGTTTCTTTAGCGTCGCAACTAGTACTTTAGAATACTGAACATAGATCTCTCATTCCTACTCACCGGCGTTACCAAACAGGGAACCGAACCGCTTACTACCACTAACTGGAGCGATCGTAAAATTTTATTCCTATGTAAGCATTTAAAATGACTAATAAAGGTCGGACTAATGGATGGATGGCTTAAGTCCATCCGATTTGGAAATGTTGTGTGAAAAAAATCATTTATAGTTTACAACAGACATGAAATCGAATAAAGTTACTTTTTATTAAATATCGGTTGAATATTTTATTTTAATTCAATAAATATTAAAAAAAAACATTATTTTTTATATATTATAGCGATTGCTATAGAATATGTGACAGGCTCATATGCCAATTTTGAGAATGCGTTTAGTTGTGCCCTATCGATTGATTCCCTACCCTCCGAGTGACTGCATTTAAGAGGGTTGCGAGGGACCAACTACATAATATAGGTACATTTATATATCAATGGAAGGACCACTTCATACTTCGTAAAACTTATAAAACACATATCACGATTTAAAAATGTCCGCCGTAAAAATGGTTTCAGTTTATGAACATAAAATTAAAAAGATTTTAAATGATATATGTATATATTATACATATAATATTTATATTTTTAATATACAATATATGAATTAACAAAAATTTACTTTTATTAAATAAAAATCTATTGGATACCTTATTATATACGTTTATTTATACATTACGTTCATTTTGTGACTTTATAGGAATTATAATTTTGTTTCCAATAAGATATAAAAATCGAATAGAATTTATTGAATACTTTAATTATGTATATATAAATCATGACTTTATAAAATATCGATAAATCATTAAAATTAGGTACATTTTTTGAATAATTAATAGGTTAAATTTATTCTCAATTTTTTTTTTTTAATATATAATCGTTAAAGTTGTATATAAAGTTCAAATGACGTTTCTTTGTAGATATATATTATAATAAGAATGTTTTTTCAGTTATAATATTAATAATAACAATAAAAAGTGTCTTACCTGACTCACGAAGTTCAAGTTACAAAGTTTACGCGGCGCGGATACAAAAAGATAAAAGGAAAGTTACAACCGGTACCGAAAACTAATAGAACCCAGAGCACAGATAATAAAAGAAAAGAAAAGATAAGATAAGATAAGATATGAAAATGACTTTAAGCCGTTGGAAGGTCTCCGAGGAAATTCAAGAAAATCGTCGTACCCAGCCGGCGTACTGCGAACGAATGTCCCGCTCAAACTACGCTACAATTTCCTCCGCGAAAACCGAATCGACTGCGCTATAGGTATAGGGAAGGGTGGTTTTTCCTTCGAATATCATAAGTATACCTTTCTTTATATCTGAGCAAGAACTACGCTCACCCCTTGAGGATACGGCGTGAGGCTTGATCGCGGAGCGACAATGTCTTTGTACAACTAACTCTGACTGACACACGCGAATCACAACTGTAACTCTATGTGAATATAGTTCTAAATCTACTGTAGCTACATCCGCTATGGTACCTTCTTGTAGATAAAATATTTGTAGTAAGGCAACGGTAACATAGATAAAATGTATTGGGTGGCGAACAGAAATATATTTATATATGTAGATTTAGGTCGGCTCGGGAGCAAAGAATATTCAGGCTCGCCTCACGTGACTGTAGAGACATGTTTAATACAATATTATAATGGAAATGTGAAAAAATGTATCCAGCGAAATCATGATATGTAGATTGGGCGCGACAAACAATATGTCATAAGATATATGAGGCTTATATGTTAGACTATTATGAATTTTCCTTTGTTAGAGCCAACCTGGCAACACTGTCTAATGAGTGGAAAATTTAGTAGCGTTAAAATGTTAATTTTTACACTCGAAAAGCAGGCGCTCATGTGTTGCCTTCCAGTGAGATAGGTTTCACGGGCAAATGATGACACGAGGTGGTCAGTATTTATATAATGTGACACGAATTTAACAACGGAAGGTCAAATATATGAAGAAATGAAAGCAACAGGTCCTAAGAGAAGACAATTAGAGGCGGGAGTCTAAAGATTTTGGTCCCGGGAAGTTTGGCGGGAAAACGGCGCTAATAACCTGTTGCTTCCGCGGCTAAATTAAATATGAGAGAGGGACGCGACGCACTCATATATATCGATGCTTCATTTATCGACTGGTATTAACAGGCGTTACATCCATCCAGTATCGAATTTAATCGAGTTATATCCAATTGTTCACCAAATGCGAGCCTATCTCAAGACTGCACGCATTCATCATCTCGAACTTTATATATTACCATGTTTTTTAGCATCTCATAAGCACTCGGAGCGCTATCTTAGAATATCGATAAAGTAAAACGCTGACGTCGACAGCGCCCCGCACTTACATCGCGAGAGAGAGATAGGCTATAAGTAGATAACACGAGTTAGAGAGAGACACGAGATGGGACCGCGACCAGATAAGTGTTCTAATTTATACTCAAATTGCGAACGTCGTCACGAGAACCACGTGCTAAATAACATTCCTATACCACATAGGTCTTATGTGTGACACTATTTTATAGCAATTTAGATCTTTACGAACTTGAGATTAAGCACATTATCGCATACAGTTCGCTATTTATAATATTGTCTAGCAATTTTCCATTTCTGGAAACGAAGTGCTACAGCTCCTTAAGACGTTTAATGAGTTTGTTCCTTATTACTTCAGCTTAAGGGTGATTATCGTCCGGAGTTAGATTCTGCAAATTAATACATCAGATTTTAAAAGAAAGCCGTGCATACTAACTAGGGCTGTGTCAAGGTTAAACTGGTGGAGGGATTTTATTAGCGACTCGGTTACTGGGTTAACTGATTCAGAATGGGGTGGTAATGTTTAGAGTTAATGTAATTGAAGCGATCTTCATCTTTATTAAGTTTTAACAACTTAACAATGTCGGCTATCCTTCGGTTGTTTAAACTAATTGAGTAATTAGAGTTGTTTATGAAATAAAACTTTGACAATAAAATTATAAAAACAACGTCCAGAAACCAGTTACATGATGTTACTAAAATGTTATTCGTAATTGTTTCAAGACGGTTGTTAATTTGACATTAAACTTAACCGTCCAATTTGTATGTTTTATTAACTGTATAGTTAACAAACCGTTACAATGACTGAGTTTAAGTCGTTTATAACCCTTTAAATTTAACTATACCTCATTGATTTATTACTTTAACCTGGGGTTATTCTTACACAAGACACGTAATAAAAATAAATGAAACGTATACATTATCGTAATAAAATCAACACAATTAGATTAAATGATAATTATTATAGAAAAAATAGTATCAAGAGCAAGTAAGTTTTATAATGAAAGTCGGCAGACATCATTATATATTTCCAATACCCTCAACTATATTTCTTTGTTACTATATCCAAGATGGCGTCCCCATGTGTGCTTGTTATCCATTCACTCTACCCACCATATTTCCCATTCGTTTTGACTGACTGCAGACTGCACAACACTAAAGGCGCTACTGAAATTTCTTTAAAACATACACATATAACCATAAATTTAGTTTAAATAAACACTGTTTTCTGTAACATAAGTAATATCTATCTAATTAATAGAAAGATCGTATAATGAACAAATATTTATAAAAAAGTAATTCTTTTGATACTTCATATTATATATATTAAAGAATTAAACTGTATCGTACATTTATTTATATTTATATCATTATCGAAATATATTTTCATTTACCTGAATTTTCCTTTACCCCCATCTACATTTACCCCGTGTCACGTTCTAGTCCCCCATCGACATCTCGAGAGCTGCTTGTTAGATCACAATATGAATCTAGCGTATGTACAATATTATTTAAATTATATCATATAAATGACTGTATTATGTATATACGAGTAACAAAAATATTTATTATCTGTCATAAGAAAAAAAAATTATATTACAAAGCAAGGCCAATTACTACTCGAGTGCAATTTAAAAGATGTAGTATTGAAAAAACTCCTTTTTTTCTTATTTAAATATTTAAATTCTATTATAATTTATATTAAAAAGAGAACTATTGGTATTTAATCTTATAGGATAACTATCTTTATCTATCTTTTATTATTATAACGTATTCTTATTTCTTATGTTATTATTTTTTATAAATGATATATAACCTTCTATAAATTATAAGACTCGAGAAAGTACGGAGTCGATTTAACAGAACGCTTATTTTAGGCAGAAACTGAAATCGACTAGCTACTGAAACAAATGCTCTGCATTCATACACTAGTGTTGTTATCATTATATCGATAATTTTATCACCATCAACTTTGTTGTCTAAAAAGTATCTACTATCTAGTTGGAATCACTGACGCATAATGTTACGGCTCATAAAATTGTTGCTAACTATCGTACTGAAGATTCAAACGCAAACACATGTTAATTATAATAGTAATTACAATTAATTGCTTTGTTCACACCAGTTTCTTGTGTATCCGTAATAAAAACTATTTATATTGTTAAAACAAGAGGACGAAGTTGACTTATACGTAATACTCACAGAAATTTAAATTTATCAAAATTTTATTTCTAATATTATTTATTGAAAAATCATATCAATTTTTATTCTAATGTAACGGTAAGTTTCATTCGTCGATATTGATATAATCTATCGATATAACGGTCAACCATCACTACAGCCGGAAGTGGATCGCGTTGAAGCGAAGAATTTCTTTACTATAAATGTATAGAGTTTTGCTTGTGACGTCCTAACATCAATAACTTTACTAAGTAACAACACTTCAGTTGCGGCCATTAATATTATTTATAACCAAATGTTTTATACACAAAAAACTTTTAATAAAATAAGGTTTTATATGTAAAAATTACACTAACTTAAAATATTATAAAATGGATTTGATCCCATAACACAGATTATATGCTTAAAACTTATTGTGTTGTGAAATAGATTTTAACTTATTACGGAACAAGAATGCTTTTTTATTAAACCAAAGCTAAAATAACCCGAACTAAAACATATGATTTACAACGACATGTTACATAAATACGTTTTTTATTGCAGACAAATCTTCGAATTTATTGACAAGCAATAAAAGGCGTGCTCACTAAAGGAATAGAAAACCTATAAAGGAAAATATCCCTCATAAGATACTTCTAACAATAAGAGAAATGAGAATCTATTATTTATTAACAAAAGAAAAGTATTTAAATTTCCTCGAATACCGAATTCTAACAACCGGTGACATGGAAAAATGAATAATATTAAAATATACACACACACGCGCAGATCATACAACACACATACTTATAACAAATGTCACATTTGTACGCGAAAATTCAACATCAAGATGACATTACCCTTTCTTGATCAAATACGTTACACACACGCATAAATAACAAGATTTTCTTTTCTCAACACACCCACACACGGCCACGATCAGCTTTACTAAATTAAACTCCATCACGACTGTGTAGAATACATTTTTATTAAAGTTTTGATCAATTTTATTCGCATCGACGTAAACGAAAAGGGATTCAGATATTTTTATTTAAGTTGCAATTTTGGACTTATGTTGTACGACTTGTGCCATTCTACTTTTGAAAAAGAAACGTTATTGGTGAGCTGCATATAAGTATGAACTTTATAGCTATGAGTTATGGTTGACATTAGATTGTAAAATTTGTATCTGAAAACATAGCGTGGGTGCGCTCTGGTTAACAATAGTGTCCGAAGGGTTGTAATTTTTCGGTACACTGCGCACCTCTACTGCGCATTACTAACATGGCCGCGTCATGCGCCATTTTGTGTGTGGAAAACGCGTCAAGATCTTACAGAATATTGTTTGAGTTAATCAGTTTTAAATATGTATTTTGATATACGACGTTATTGTGAAATCATTACTATATATCACTGAATTGTTTAACACTAATTTTAAGTATACGTAATTTGTTTTTTGTTTAATTTACACCTTAATCGTGATTGAAAAAGTTTAGGCTTGTGATTAACCATAGAGAAATTTTAGAAATGTTAAAATTTATGATTGTAAAAAACGTGACAGTTTTTAATTTAAACTAAGTATTAATTCTAAATGTGCTGAATCCAACTTATTATTGCTTATATGTATTTATTGTCAAAGTGAATACTTATTTGAAGAATAATTAAAAGTTGCAATCTCGCGCATTGCGTTACCAAGATAATTCATAATAGTATATTTTTTTACTAATATATACCTGTATTTTTTTCAGATGTGTTCGTTCCTCGATCCTCGAACGCAGAAACCTCAACAAATTCTCTTCACAAATCACAATACACGTAGCTAATTTGCGCCTCATTATTGCAAGTCTTAGCCCTTCAACTACACAATACAATAACTATTGTAACGTAATTGTAATAAATTATTCAATAAACATTATTGTGTCGTGTCAGCGGTTATAAACCCTTCTATTCGACGATAAGAAATGTTTAAGATTAACAAAATTATTAAACGCTTTTAATAAAAGTTAAATATTTTTTTTTGTAACACAAATAAAACATGTACGTCACTATATTTTTTGTTTATATCTAACCCTCTATAATTTTTTCCTATTTCCTGATCCGGTGTAGAAAAAAAAAACTATGAAGAAAGACAAACTATAAATAGTATTGTAATTAAACTAAAAGGGTTCAACTCTGTGATATGTTGATAGCGTGTCATTTGCATAGCGAGTTTTTCATAATCAGAAACAGCTGCCCTTATACTTCCTATACAGTACACACAGATATACGACCTCGTTCAATATTATTATTACACGAATAAATGTTATTTACGAGTCGTTATAATTTTTTTTCTTTTTTAATGTTACACTATTAGTAATGTATATGTAAAATTAGTTTATAATACATTAAAAAATAATAATGAATCGATTTCAATGAAACCTTAAAATAATATAGCTTTGAAATAAGAATAAGATAATAGGTTATATTTATTTAAATATACCCTATATTTGTAGCTATATATAATATATATATATCGCTGTCGTTTAGTAAGTACGTCTATTTGTTTCAATGTTTTACTTAAATTGGTCTCTGAGATCATTTCGATGTCCACGCAGCAGAGGTCGCGAGCTAAAACTAGTATTTTATATAATTTTTATAATAGTTGAATGACTTACGCTTTAACGTATAATTTTTGAGTTAACTCATTACAAACGTTTACAGTATGGAACACTAGTTGAGATTCATTAATAAGGGAAATAATGTTAAAAGAAACGTGTTGTTCCGTGTAATACAGTTAACACAGAAGATCGTAACGTATAATGTTCTATCAGCTGGTGTGTTAAGTGGTGTGTTGTGTTGCCATCGGTACGGCGATGATCAGATAAAAACAATATATCATTATAGACAATTATTCAAAAAAATATCTGTTACGCCAGCCGCTTCAAATTTCTTTGTTCATAGATCGTTCGAATATAAACCTTATGTATTACTATTAGAGTATATTGTTAGGTTTGTATGTTGTATGTTTTTTCACCTCCATAGTGTAATGGTATCATGACAGGTCTCGACTAAGTTTCCCATTCCGTAAACAATGTCAATGATCTAATTTTCTTACAACACATGCAACTAATTATACTTATTTCGTGGCATCCATTTAATGGACATTTGGCATTTTGTTTCATTAAGGCGTATTTTATATATATATACATACATTAATATTCAGTTGTATGTAAAATGTGATATTTTTTTTGTTTATTCATACATATATAATAATTTCTATATATAGGATCATTTTGTTAACATAATAACTTTATTTATCATAGTTAAAGAATAAAAATCTTATCTAAGTTAGATTCAGATTTACGATGACTTCAAGAAGTAACGTTACTTTAAAATACTTACTATGATATAATAAATGCATTAAATACGATTCAAATCAGTTTGTTTAAAAAATAAACATTTAATATTCTCTCTTTAGCAAACTTCAATTAATTTTAACTAGCTGTTGTCTAATTTTAACTCATTATTAATATTTATTTTAATTGATATAATTAAAGTCACGATTATGACTATTACAGCTGACATGATATCTCAGATACATTGAGACGATAAAAAGTTAAGCTAACACAAAGATAGGTTCCGAGTCATTATCACCGGAACCACGTGATTCCTGCTGGAGTACCTACTATAGTCTGTGTCCAACCTTAACACTGGCTTGAGTCGTTAAACACAACAGTTGTGAGTTAGTACTTTACCAATATCTACGAGAATACCATCACGTGCGTGTGTTCGTGAATATAACGGGGAAACACGTCGAGTTTGCACGCAGACTGTTAGTAGGGATACTTAACTGACTGGATACAAACGCTACCTAACTTCACAGTTTATGGACGCAATAGATCACACGTGAAAATTAATTGAACAAGTAATATTGTCATTGCGTGACTTGAACACATCCTACAATAAATTATAATGATCAATTAAGGTTCCAATATATTTATTTGTGTTATTTGTGTTGTGTGTTAATTATATTTATTATATGTAAATACATTTTGATTATATTTTTATTCATTCTCTGTCTTCATAAGAAGCGACACGAGCAGTTTACTCTAGGTACAGGCGAGCACTGAACTCTTATAATGTGCTGTGTAACATGTGTAAAAACGCACATATATATGTATTAAATAGTATTTAATAATGAACATTGCTTTTAAGATTAAGTTTTTGTTCATCATACGTTCTGTATGTTAATAAAATTTTTATTTAGTATTATTATATAGCGATTAATTATATACAAAAATAACGAACTAAGTTTTGGTTTCTGTGCGTCAGGAAAAACAAGATTTGTTTTTTCAATATCGTTTATCAATGACTTAGTTTTGTTTACGTACCAGTTAATGTATTTTTTTATGAAAACAACATCTAGCTGAGCAGCAGTTTTCGGGTCCATTATGATTTCTTATTTTTAAGACACTTCTATATTTATCTCGTATCCGCTAACACTTCTCTTCCCAAGCGTCAATGTATATGTTATGTTAATTCTCGCAGAGTTCCATACATTGTGATTGAACATGCATGAGGGTAAACGAGCGTATTATAAAGGAAAAAATCGATTATCAATGAATATCGCTACTTCATAAAACAATCCACAACAATCATTACAGTTGCTTACAATATTATCACTTTTTATTCATCCGGCACTTCGCTACCTACTTCCTACGATATCTATGTGAAAAAGCCTTTTAAAAACCCTTTTATTCACGTCTTTTTTTTTCTATAATATTAAATTCTGTAAAGTTTTTGTATTGTATAATTTTACTTATATATGACTTCAATGATGAAATGTATGTTTCTCATTAATTTTTTTATAGCATTAGAGACTAACGCCATCTATGATTACAAATGACACTTTTTTTCTTATTGGAAAACGATGAGTTGGTTGAGAATTATGGAAAGTTATGGAAACAATGATATATATTTTAGGATGATTTAAATTTATCTGTTTGGTTATAAATAAGTTTAATTTTTTAATAGTATTATATTAACTTATTTCAATAAAAAATATAATTAACAAAATAGCATTTATTACTGAATATATTTTAATTCTATAATATTTTACAAATTTGTAAATAATTATTAAATTTAAATATATACAATACAATACGAAGACCTTCCTCCTAGCGCCATCTAGCGAAATCGAAACGACGAAACCTTACGATCAAAAATTAAAATATAAATTATTAAGTATTTAACAAAAAGTTAAAATTATACAAGCACTGAACGCTTATTATCAAATACATGTAATTTTTAAAATTCTTATTGGAGTTAATTGTACTACTAGCGCTATCTATCGCAGAGTAGGTAGCAGTATAAGTATCCCATATTTCTTGTTGGTAAAACAGTTAACCGAATGCTTCGGGACGTTGCCTAAATATTAAATGTTGAAATAAACTCAAAACTTTCTATGAAAGTAATTACGTTAACAACTTTGCAAAAAATTGTTGCGAAGATTCAAACTCAAGTTTCGTTTGTATGTTTCCGTAAATTTTCTAGTGGTACTTAAAAATATTTTCGTGACTATTTGGAGTAAATATATAAAATTATTGTTATTAAAATAACAGAATAAATAATAATGTTTAAATATGTTTTCCCTTTATGTGGATGTTACAAATACCTACCTACCTTTGCTATATTTTCTGAAGTTTTGCTTCAAACAATTTCACATCATTGTTTATACAATTTGTTGATAGAATTTTTTTCTGAGAATAGTTTAGTTAATATTAAAACATTTTTTGAAAAATATAAAAGAAAAATATTTATTGCTTAAAACATTGTGTTGTTGAGGTCGCTGCTTAAATCCAGAAATTTTATTAAAAAACATCACATAAAATAGAAATAATAATTAAAGTACAAACAAATAAGAAGAAAGATTACATCACAGACCTTTTTTATATAAAAACTAAGGAATTATCTATGAATAACGACATATTCTTATATATAGTATTTTACTATTAGTATAATTAATATCAATTATGATCTTACACAAAACAATTTCCACGATTTATATTGGAGTCACGTCAACTTGTCAACTGTGAGTTCTAAACTAAATTTTCTGTTTGTGAAACAGAAACTTGTTAGAAATTAGTTCATTATAAAAAAAATGTTATAATTCTTGTTATTTATACTATCGATTCCATAACAATATTTATTTAATTGTTATTTCTTAAATTATCTGTTTTTGTATGCGTATTTTTATTTTATAATTTCTGTAACACAGCACCCTCCGCGCTTCACGAGCATCTAAAGAGATCATAATATTTATATTTGATTAAAATAAAACATCAAAGATTTTAAAATTTGTAACCGAAACGATTTGAAACTCCTAATAAAGTGAAGGATACTGTAAAATGTGTTTTATTATTGAAGCAATATAAGTTACGAGTGTCTTCGTCGTTCCCTAAAACTTTATTCCGTGTGTGAAATCATCTGTTCCTCTCAGTTCGGATGCTGGGGTCCTTATTGAGTTTTCGAGTGAGCTTATAATTTTGAACACATCCTAAATATTTTCCTCGTCGTCTCATCCAATCTACATTTCACGTGAGTCGTTCGACATGTTCAAAGACAAAGAAATACGTTATCATTCAAGATATATTTATAGTTGAAGTTTCATTTTAAAAGCACATCTCAATAATATTTAATATATATTCAGATAAACGCAATATTAGCTACAGTTAAATAAAAAACGCCGAGCAGAAAAAGCCCCCACCCTCGGCCGGGGAGATGGCGCATTGGATTCTATGGGGACGGAGAAAAATTGTGCACAAGTGGTGATTATATATGAGGGAATACTTTAGATAATGTAAATAAGATACCTTAAAAGGACGATCGGGAATAGCCAGTTTAAACTATGGCTTACACTAGATAGCATACACTAATTCTATGCATATAACGACTGTCTCTGAACCGTGGAAGTCATAAGTGCAATATAGATCCTTCGATCCACTTTACAAACCTCCAACTCGTCAGGTTTCTGTTAACTCACATAAATAATTTAAATATAAAATCCGCTAAACCCGAGTCCCCGGCGAGGTCCAATCATTAGATATAAAATAATAAAACATCAGTAAAGACCGCACACTCCCGGGACGCTCGGTCTGATCTCTCCTCGTAAATCGGGGGAGCGCTAATACTTGATAATTATCAATTAGCTCTGCGTACTGTTTTGTCTTGACGTTCAGAAATATATTGAGATGTTAGCGAACCCACAATAATATATTATTTATTAATTTTTATCAACATATTCCGATTTACAAAAAAAATCACACGTTTCAATGTGCCTTTGTTAATTTTGCTAAACCCGAATCCAATATATCCTTCTGAATTAAATAGTTATTACTCGTGACGTACGGATGTTGTATATTACGTTAAAATACTTTAATGTCGTAATACAAGTTATGGTTAACTTGTAAAAAAAGTGATAAACTAGAGCTAGTTTATCCGCAAATAAAACTGAAACCGCGGTGTTGAAAGGACAGATAAGCACAATCGGTTAACTGAGTCCTCGTTAACGGGCGGTTCGGTTAAACAAAACATTGGACAAACATTTTTATTTTTTGTGTTAAAACGCTCGTCGATACACGAGCGGTCGGACGTGGAAACAAACTACCTTCACGTTACAAGCAACAAATTTTTAAACCTTAAAAAAAATTGGGACAGTTAATGAGATCTAAGATTTTCGCGAGTTTTATTCATATAAATGAAACTAATATTTTTCGGATTTCGCGTAGCTACTATACTACGCTTGCTTTATTTTTTATTAAAACAACATACATCCGACGTTTCGGTTACTTTTCAGCAAAAAATATTAGTCAGAAAAATATCAGTTTCATTGAAACAGATTTTTATGTAAATTACATTATACCCAAAACTTCAACCTCAGGCTGATACTCGATTTTTCATATTAATTAATTAATTTAAAACCCTACAAATATTATTTGTAACAGCTCTATGTGAATAAACTCTGAACTCGTATTGGTTTGATTAATGCCAATAATTTGCGGGAAACGTGATTGAGACGTCTTCGGTGAATTGTATTAGAGTTGTACTGAAAAAATCATTAAAGAATGGTTCGAGACGGCGGAAAATATTATATATACAGAGATATATGCGTTTGTATACAATAAGTAAATAATAGAAATTTTTTTCATGCAATAGGAGATCAAACGTATAAATTAATTATTTTCCTTGACTTAAAAGCTAATATTATTGCAGAATTTATATTTACAGCGATGTCTAAGATATCATGTGTGGTGATGGGATCCCCTAACATGGTCATCATTTCTGTAAAAACTAAACTCCAAACTCAACGAGTGAAACTGTGTCGCTTAAAAATATTATAACTCTAAAGCTCAAACAATCTCACAGCCGTCTGTTAGAGTACACTAATATTTTTACTACGTGTATTTGCAGCACGCTATGTATCGTCATCGTAATGCCAATATAATATTAATGTAAACCGTTTCACGGTGGAACTTATGGTAAGTACATTATAAATCTTCGCCGGTGGCTGTTTCTCCGCAATTTATTCTTTGCCCCTAATCCCGTTATTAATGCCCCCCTCCGAACCCCACACCCCCACCCCCCGGCACCCATCGCCCACGCCCGCATCACGTGTGTGACTGCAACTGAAACAAAATACAGATAAAATATAGAAAATGGGATATAGACGCTGTATATTGTTGTACGGAATGTATTAAACCTCTTTGGAGCGTATATGAGATAAAAGCCTGAAAAAAATTTTATTATTTTTATGATACACGAACGGTACGTTTCCGAGAGTTAGTTTATTTTAAGCATATTTATTTTAATTTCTCGTTTCCAATATTCACGTTCACTTTACATCTATATTACTTAGGGAGTTCTGTATTTTATATGTATCTTATAAGAATTTGTTTCATGTTATAATAATTAAGAATTGAAGTTAATATTCGAATGATTAGTTATCTTCGGCATTAAAATTTCGCTAAACTGCATGCTATTTATATATAAAGGGCACACCGTATACTAATACCAAGTGCCCAACGTCTGTTACGTCGACAGAGACTACAAGAAGCGGGTCCTTATAATATATAATTAAGTATATAATAATATGGCAACACAAATAAGTACTCTCGAGCCGCGTCGGGGGATCGGAACTCATATAAAATTTATTTCAAATAACAATCAATTTGGTCTCAGCTCCCCCCGCCTCCACGACGGTTATATTAAACAAAATATGTCTATCTCATCTACACAGTAATGACCCTTCACAGTAATACAAAAAGGACATTTTTTTCTTTAATAACAATAATAAAATTATTGTTTACCATGTTGTATTTTTATAATAAATAAATGTACCAAAAAATGGCTAGATTGTAGAAATTTTACGATAGTATATGATGTTTAAGCGAGCTGCTATATGGCACATACAAACAACACCTCCCTTCCATAACAATAGATAGTTAATTAATTGTATGGATCAAGTTTTTATTAAATCTATTATTATTATTATTATCTATCGTTATTTATAATATTTTTACTTCGCTAACTTCAAATCTAATCTTGTCAATAAGACTTAAGATTTTTAGTCACACCTAAATTATTTAAAAATTATTTTTATTAAATCAAAATTAAATTTGACTTCTATAATAATTTCGTTAAATATTAAGGTATCGATATTATTATGTTTGTATAATAACGATCATTAGATGTCCCGCCAAAAGTATACATTGATAAGTACTGAGTAGGCACTGTCTTATATAAATCTTGTCCTACAAAATATCAAAAAATGCCCCGAGGCTACATTATAATAAGATGTCACTCGCAACGAGGGATAATATGATACATTTTAAACAATAACAAAAATTTTGTTCATTTAATTGGGTGTAATCGACCACAGATAACGTTATGAGGTATTTTTTTTTAAATGAGCTGTCAGTTTTTTTACTTTATTCTATGGCTGTCACTTTTTTATTGTCTATGATTAAGAATCCTTTTTTGATTGACGTTTTTTTAAATTTGACGTTAATAGACATCAATTATGGCCATTAGGCTTTATTAGCTATATCCTGTTATTATTTATATTAATATGTAATTAATTTAAGTCGTTATTGTATAGTTTTATAGAATATTAAAATTATTCATTTCATGATTACTTTTAGTAATTGAATTATATATCCTTATATAAATATAAAACCGACATTACTTTCCCCAAAAACACAGGTCGTTGGTGTTTAAAAAATATGCCAAAGAATAAAGCAAGTTAAATTATTTAATGACGCCATTACATTATGTGGTAAGCAAATTATTATACGTGTGTTTTATACAGCACTGAACAAACTAAAGAGAAAACGAAACAGATTAAAGAGCCACGAAAAATTATAAACAAGGTAGTTTTTTTATACAATACATTAGATGAATTCAATATATATGAACTAAAATTGAAATTCTCAACAGAAATAATGTAGTGAAACTAAACTTATAACATGGAAAATAAAAAAAAAACGATTTTTTTAACTAAGTCAGAACATGTTAATTATATTATTCCATCATCGACATTTATTAAGTGAAACTTAATGGAATATATTTTTAAAAAAAGAACCTCCAAATGATCTCATATCTTTCCCGTTAACGCGACTTACCGCGGGGTGGAGGCAAAATGGATTCGCGACATTCGGCAGCCATTACAGCGACCCTCCAGCCCTCTCCCCTCAACAGGCGTGTTTACTAAAAATGCGTTCAATTTTATATGCGGGTCCTATATACGTGAACACAATTTAATGCCGGCTCCTTACTCAAATAGAACAAGACACTATCCAAATAAAAAGGCACACGTACATTTTATTGGAAAGTGTTTACTGGATTAGTCCGCTTCAAAGCGACACGAAACTTTTTTGTATGCAAACTTTTTGAACGGCTGAATGTTTTAAACATGGGCCGATGACGATATGACGTTATTGACGTTTCAGTTTAAAACACTGACACGTCCTTCACAAATCACAAACCGTCACTTAATGGCTTGGCAACTCTTAAGCGAGCTTTTATTATGTTTTTTGGTCGTAATGAATTCCTGTTTTTGTTATTGCCTCAGCCAGGAACAAATTGCAGACGTCTCTTTATAAATATTCGTGAGTTTAAATAAAGGGTTCGCTGTTTAAAAGCATCGCGACAAAAACTTGTACGGATGTAGCCGTGTCGAAGAATTTCAAGTATCTATACATGTGTAGTTAATTAAATCGCGAGCAGATATCTACTTATCAATATTAATATAAAATAACGAAATAAATTACGATGTAATTAATAATTGATAACTGAAACATGACGCGGGAATTAAATAAACATCACTTAACATCGTGAGAACCTTTAGGAATCGATTTCATTGACAATTTATCCATATTTTTGTAATAACTACTGATCACGTGTGGCTGTTTAATTTAAACAGTCGCTTATTTAAAAAAAAAAAAAAAAATCAAACGTCTGTAAGTATTCAAATGTATGACATAAAATTATTAACATGTCGTAATTGTTGTTGCTTATTGTATTACGCGAGTGTACAGCAAATAAAGAGAAAAGGCATTGTTTCGAAATAAGAAAAAAAATGTTACATGCAAATACGACGAACGGAGGGTTAGTTTGAGAGCAAATTGCTGTTTGTCCTTACGTTTATATTCTTATTTTTATTTTATTTTTATTTCATACAATTGATGTTATACGTGGAAATAACATTTTTAGTGTTTCCGCTTTCAAATGTTCAGGTCATAATTACCGTTTGTAGTTTATTTTATTTAATAATAAAGCAATATATAGCTTAGAATGTAACTAATTGTAAACTTAATACTTAGGTAATTCGATTTGAGTTTTTGTTTCAAAAATTCTAGCTGTACGAAAGAATATAAATAAAGAATATTCAAGTCAATAATTACGTCTAAGATTCTAGCGAATACACGTATTTAAAGTATAGTAATTAAAGTATAGTTTTTTATTATATTTTGCAATTTATTCGAGATTTCGATTACTTTACAGCAACCGTGATGACGGTCAGACGAGATCACAGTGTCTTTCAGTTAATCTTGTTATCTGTCATCATATGGGTTTGTGAAATAAAATAATAAAACAGGGTGAGTATCTTAAAAGTATAGTTTTATTGAAATAATTGCAAACTTATATGTTTTGTTAAATTGTTATATTATTTATAATTTTAAATATCTAAGCCAACCATTTTGGGAGCGCCATCTTTAAATATATGGATTTTTAACTTTAATTAAGTGACAGATAAAAAATAATTCCCACAGATTATATAAGGATTTGAATTATATTTTGAAATTTAAATTCAAACTTCGCATACGTTTAAACCAGTATAATTTACCATCAGAGTATTTTTTTAAATAACATTAGACAACACCTTTTATGTTATAAATGTATGCAACCTCTGTAACTGATATCCTTGAGAGCGGGAAATAAAAAAAAACACTATTCATAGACAGTTTTGTTTTTTTTTTGTTTCAAAAGTAATGTAGGACATGCATCTCATTATCTATGCCCTTTCATTCTTTAACCGAAACCGGCTATGAATAAAATAAATCATTAATAGTTTTCTGAGCTAGCAGCTGTTGTATTTTTTTCGCGTTTTTTTTTTTCTAAATTGGTTATATCAAAATGTTTGGTTTCGCGATTTAAATATTTCGAGCATTGACTGCGGAGTCAACAAGTTTTTTTTAATTCCAGGTGAAACTACACTACAAGCGATTTTTTTTTCATGCACCTGCGTAAATAAATTTTTAGAGCTAATAAATAATGACAGTTTTATAACTGCTGTTATAAGTTATGTCCAACTTGAAATGTGGAATTAGGTTAACATATAATTATTCTTTTCTAAAGAATTTAGAATATTTATTTTCTTAGGTATAATTTTAGGTAGTTAGTCTGTATAAACTTTGCGTAATTAAAAAAAATATATAAGACCTGTTCAGAATAAACCTCATTTCATCAAGTTTATAGGATACATTGTAAGTGAATTAAAAAAAAAAAATTGAAAAAAGAGACCTTTCCCACACAACTATGTTCGTACTTTCCATGGGCCATCTGCTCACTAATTGCCTAAGTAGATGCAACGTGCATAAATTACGCTAAATTATTACAAAGGACGTCTCACGGCGACAACTTTTTTATTTTTATAGCAATCGTCTTGAAAAACCTGTCGCAACCCCTGTTCAAGGTGTGAAATTTGCAAATTTGGAATTAAAAAAAATATCTTTCTTTCATTCTTCGATAGACGATTTTTAACTTTCCTACATTAATTTAAGATTCATTTCCGTTCAACGACGATATTGTATAGGACATGTTAAACTCTGGTTAAAAATGCAAATCAGTTAACCCATTTCTTGAGTCGCCCTATAATTATGGTATTTTGCATACTATTTAAAGAATAAATATTTATAAGGAAGTGAAATTCAAGAAGTATTTTTTTGTAAACTATTGCTTAATAAAACGCGTTCGTTACTCGTTAAAGTGTTTTGCATTTTTGTATAAATTAACATTTGTATGTAAATTTCGTGCATCGCGATATATTCGGCCATTTTATCTCACGTTATATTATATTTTTTCGCGGGAATCTAAGGATAAAATTACCTGTTATGATAATGTGTTATGTCAGTGTCGATATCTTAGCGCCATTTACAGCTCAGTATCGTAGTGTTGCCAGATTCGAAACGTGAATGTTTTACGGTAAAATAAAAATAAAATAATCATATTATAAAGTAAATGAAGCAGGCAGATCTTAACGCAAAATTCTATAAAAGAGTCTACAAACCAGTGACAAGTGCGTCAAACAATACAGCCCTATTGTGCTATTGTGATCTCGAATCGATTGTACCATTGTATTGAATCGTTAGGGATCGATCGAGTCAAGTGTATCGATTCAGAATCGATAATACATGGGGTTAGTATAATGGATGTCGAAATTGCTTTTTGATTGACATTCACCGGTTTTATATACCAATTATATCATTGTTGACAGTTTAAATGATTAGAAAATATATTGTAGTATAATGTATTTTAATGCATATTCATATATAGGTATTTATATGGCAATTTTATTTTTTGGCTATTCAAATTGGTGTTGTTCTGTTTTTGGATACATTCATATTAGGATTGTATTATGAGTAGACAAAATTACAACCTCCTCAATCTTGCCTCCCACAAAAAGGGGCTTTAGATTTTGTTAATTTACGGCAAACTAACGATTGTAGATAGGATTGTTGGTAGCCATGGAATTGTCCTTTGACAGTCGCTACAAATTGCAAAATTGCTAAATACAAATAGTCAAAAATATTAATTACCTAATAGATTAATTCGTTTATTTTTTTTTGTCATATTTGTGAAAAAAAAAAACTTAATATAATACTAGTTCTTTCACAGGAATATATAATTGATAAATATAATTAAAAACAATTTTAAGTATAATAACTTATAGTATTTTTAATTTATGGCCGTTAGTATGTAGTTTGTTATACTAACCAAAGATTTGAAATTACGAAATATATATTATTTTAACATTAAAGAATTTTACTATATTATTTGTTACAATGAATAGCTTAGAGAAATCTTAATTACATGTACATAAAGACAGGAAACGACATTACTATCAATTGAGCAAAAAATTTATTATCCTTAAAAATAATAAAATAAGTAAAGTTAATTAATACATTAAAGCTCAAATATTACATATACAACGAAAATATAATAACTGAACAAATAAAAAATCAATAAATAATATATTCGGTAATTCCTTAAGAGTTCAATGTACCGTGTATAACATACACATGTCATATACAATATGCTAGAGGGAGATTTAGATGTTTAAGCAAATGATGAAAGAGAAGTATAAAGTTAGTGTATTTTACAAGAAATTAATATATATATATATATATATATATATATATATGTTTTTAACGAGAACTTATTATAAAATATTGTTTTATTGTGACGTAAGATATCGTAAATCTTCGCATTAAGGAAGATTGTAGAATGAGACGTTTCAAACTTGCGTTGCACATATTGCAGGAACTTAGTACTTTTTGTATGTTTTAATGTTTTATACAATGTAACTTATGTGAGTGAGTGAGTGAGTGAGTGAGTGAGTGAGTGAAATTGAAGTTTATAAGATATTAAGTACCACATGTCTGTTATAACTTCATTGATATTTAATGTGTGTAATGAAGTCGCGGGAAAGTACTTTCTAAAAGATCTACTCTATATTAAATGATGTTTCTATACAAATATAAATAATTATTTATAAACAAATTGATTTGAACGAAAATTTTTGTTAAGATTTATGTATGAAAAAATCTAAATTGCCTCTGTTTAGTCTGGTGGCGAGTCTAAGTAGTTAGCACGCGTTTGCAGCGTCCCGTCACATACGAAGCGATTAACGTTTGTCACTCAATAACCTAATATTGTAATGTGAATAGATTTGAAAATGAAAACTTTTAACGCTCCGTAAAAAGTCTGTCGATGAAAACTTGTGGTAATACAGCTCTCGACTTGTAGACCGTGAAATATAGTTTTGATTGCTTCAAAAACTTACAGTCTGTAGGCTATGAGTTTATATTTTGAGCGACTGTTTGAATTACGTATCAATAACTATTGGGAAAATTCAAAGATATTAATTAATTGATTTATATGAATTAAAATATTAAGATTTTTTTATTGTAATGATATTAAACGTGACATTAAATATTTAAATTTGAATGATACGACTGTTATAGATATAGTTTTGTATATTAATGAATTCACTCCAAACACTGGTAACCCTATTCTAAGACTTTCGCCGGTACACATTTAAATACGTGATCACGGTTGCTGAAAAGTAACCGAAACGTAAACGTAAGGGGTATGTAGTTTTTAAAAAAAAAAAAAACGCGTAGTACATAAATCCTAAAAAAAATATTAGTTTTATTTGTATTTCTTGTTATTTTAAAAACATTTCCCGCAAAAGTGGTTTTAATTATAAACGTAAAGCATTCTCTCTCTCTATATAGATATATATATATATAAAATTAAATAATTATTTCAGATTGCATTTTAACTAACATAATGAAACTTCAATGAATTAATTATTTTTGTGGTCTTAAATTTCAATGGACTTTTCCATGTTTTTAATTTATTTAAGTGAAAAATGAGGAGAGTGTCTATTGCTACATTATCACTTAATACGAATTTAATAAATCTATTATATTATACGCTGGTTTTAGTTAGTATTCATTTATGAATGTACCGATATATTTTAACTATCAATATAGACTCGCTGTTTTTAGTTACTACTTATTAAATCTGTATTAAGACTCGCTCATTACAATGAGCATAATATAACTCGCTTCAGTCGTATACAAGATATTAATAACATAAAGATTAAGTTAAAATCATTATTATTTATTATAATACAAATTGTAATTAATGTTTTTTTTGCATAAATGATAAATCCAATATGTATAAACTGTGCCTGAATTGCAAGATTCGTTCGGAGTAACTAACACAGTGATTTACATTATAAAACTCAGTACTTTAAATAATTGAAGTATAAAAGACATAAGGTTTAAATTTAAATAGAAGTGAAATTGTTTTTCGAGTTTTAGACCTTACTGCAGTCGGACAGAGAGGCTATATTCTAATACACATTGTCATTACACTTATTTAATATGTATGTATAGTTAATAACTGTTTTAAAATATATCCGAGCACTTACAAGTTTATCATAAACATGAGCGTTTTCTTATCAGTTTTATCTCAGTATCATTAAAATAATATAGACATATATTTAAAACAAACACATACAAAATCTAGAGAATTATATTCCTAAAAATAAACCGCTTCTAAAACATTTAATATTCAAATTTAAAATCTTGTACACGTACATTACATGTGGTTACTCAGAGTACACTTGTCTGTTTAGTTTGATACGAAATAAGAAGTTTTTGTGTTTATTTAGACTTATACAGACAGACACCGCAAGGAGACGAGAGAGGACTGATCAGGGCTGGAACGAACGAATGAATGAACAGATAACACACTAATAAAGATTACGTACTAAAATAATTATATTTACTGAATATTCTCTTTATATGGCTGAAATATAATATAGACATGTTTTAAGTAGATATAAATTTGTCTGTTTGTATTGGATTTTATGTATGTGAGGAGTAACTTTTCTAAAAGTAGTGATGTGAATCGGTTTTGAAGCACGTGGGTTTCGAAAAACTCTATTTTATATTATTTTTTAATAGCGAAGTAACAAATTTCGTTTATCCCTATATCAACGAATATTTGCAACGGACAACATCCAGTACTATAGATTTAGGTTACTTGATAATTAAAAAAAATAGGAGTCATTAAAAAATGTTGTTATAGATACTTTTATATTAAAAATCATAAATGTAAGTGATAGCTATTTATTAAGTATCTCACAGAAGAAATCAATACTAAGGACTTTTCTTTCATCTTAATAACTTTTTTTATATTTTTTGGTATATATATTATCTTTTATTAAAAATATAAATTTGTATCAACTATTTAAATTTTACATTATCGCTACTCCCTGGTCGAATTTGTATATGCTTCGCGGTTTTGCGTCATTGTACAAATAATATTTTAAATAACTATAACGATTTATTTAATATGAATTTATAGTATAATATATATGCTTATATATAATACTTTAATTATCATTGTTTGTTTATTTTTTGTGCTCGTCAAATTTCAATATAAATAAACGTATGTTAAAGTCAATATATATTTATATTTAGGTGAAGTTTATTAGAGAAAAAAAAATGTCAGGAACAAATGATTTTAATGTATTAAAAAATATTATAACAATTTATAATTTTTATATTTTGGACATTTCATACCTAAAACATAATTTTGTGTCCTAAGCGTTTCATTTTCATTGTTACTTCTATTGACTTAACTAATTTCAAACACACGGAATAAACTTTCAAACGTATTGGCTATTGAGAATGTTTTATATTTCATTGTTGTAAAATGTCATATACATTTTCTTTAACTTAAAGTAAAAGGAGATAAATAGTTTTAAAAAAATCGTATTTTTTATATATATATTAAGTTCGGACAACTTTTATCTCGTGAATGCTTCACACGAGAAATTTTTATGTTTACATACAAAAGATTTAACATTTGCATACATTTGATATATTTTGATACCAAGGTATGAAAATATAATTTTTCTGTTTAGTTTAAGTCGTTTTATAGATATTGTAAAGCTTTGTATAAGATTTAAAGTATAAATTTAAACAAAAATATTTTCACTATCAAAAAACATTAAGGTCTTATATCGCGAGTAGAAAATTTATTATATCTCAAGCCACCTAAATAAAGTCATGACTATGAATGTTATTAAATCTCTATTCAATATATTTTTTGAATAACACTATTGTTGCTTCCAAGTCAAAATATATTATCCTCTATTTACAAAGAAATAAACCATTTAAGAATAATTATTAATTAAAGTAATATTCGAATTTGGAATTCATAAAACAATGTTAGGTTAAATACTTATATTTAAAAAAAATATTTTGGCTTCAATTTTCCTTTACAACTAAAATTAGGAAGCAACGGGAAAAATGAAATCGCTGCCCCAATATTTAAACAATTAATCGAGTCAGAGTAACAAATCTAATAAATAACAATATTAATAAAAATACAATATGTAAGCAGTTTATATATTTTGTGTTTCAAATATTTATATATATATACAAAGATATTTCTGTTAAATATCACAGTGTTATACATGGTGTGATATAATTTCGTTAATTTGCCGCCATTATTAAAAATATATCCCTCTTTGAAGTTATCGGAGCAAGTGTACATTTCAGATCACACGAGAACGTTATTAATCCGACGATACGGAGTGATCCTTTGAAAAATTATGAAAACCAAAATAAATTAGGCCCGGAGCCTTCACAATTATTTCTAGAAAAGCGAACAAAAGGAGACGCGGGGACTTCAAAATAAAAAAATTAAAGCTTTGTTATCGAAATTGGAAATGAAACGAACATATCTGTAGGTACCTAAGAGAAACTCCGGCTTCTGTTGGGGTGCATTTTTTTTTTCAATCCGAACGCGTGTACAAAAAACACCCCTCCATATGAAACATTACCCCACAATACGTCCAATGGAGCCCTACCCCAAACACGCTCATTTTTATAAGCAGATTTTTTCTTTGCTGCAGAGCGGGATGGAGCATCCGCTGTCATAATCCAATCAGTGGCTGGACGGGTGCGAGAGGGATGGATGGAAAAGAAAGGTTCAGACGGATAAAGAAAGCTCAGGTATAGATAAGGGTGTGGAGGGAAGAAAAAAGGGATACAACAGGGGTGGAGGACTACCCCACGAGCGCCCGCCGGTAGCCGGGGAGAGAGCTTCACGAGCCCGCCGCTAGATGGGAGTGTTCAAGAAAGTTTCTTTTTTATTGAATTTCGGCAGTTCTGGCATAATGATGATGGATTGTTCGGTGGCTTTCCGCAGATAAGTTAAGGGAAATTCCCGTTGCGTGTTGTGTTTCACGACTTAAATTAGCTACAAGTCTGTTTGCTACAGATATTAATTAAAACTTTTTTTTTATACTTTTCGTTTTCTGTACATAAACTAGCAATGATTATGTTCGTGTCGGTATAAAATTCTGAATTCGCTGCTATATTTTTGGTCGGAAAGCATTTGATTGCCAAACACTAATAAGTACCATCCTATTATAACAAAATATACAATTTCCTGTCATTTCAAATGCGTTTGACAATGTAATAATTCATATTTCCAATAAGATTAACTGATCGCAATAAAACCAAAATGTATTTGCGGTTAAATTATGTAACATCCAATTAGCAGTGAAAATATACGTAGCACTAATAGAGTAGGTATAACACGGCGTACGTTACGTTAAAAGTACGTCGCGGACCAAAAATCTTTTAATTAGGATTGCCTCAGTGAAATGTCACTTGTCGGTCGTGTTGGTTTTGACGTGTTTTTTTTTTGCAGCACTAGGAGTAATGAGACAAGCCCTTATAATGTCTGACTGTGGCCTAAACGAGTCTAGCACAGTCTAGACTGCGACACACGTAATTAGTGTTAACATGCCCTTTTTATAATCTTCAGAATTCAGAAACAAAAACCCATCGGCTCATGGAATATGAATATGTTTTAATTTAAGTTCTGTCTGCGAAGATTTCAGTGTTGAATATTATACACATATCACCTATTTATATTACATTTTATATTTATATCTTAAATATATACAGATTAATTTATATATATGTTATTTAAAAGTTAATTAAACTATAACGAAATGTTTAGTAAAATTATTGAATAATTTGTGAATAAGTACACGGATAGTAAACTTATATAGTTTTCAATAAAATTGACTCATACTAATGCACTATGTGTAATTACTGTTCATAATTTATATGCAAATTATTTACCCGAGTTAATTTAGGTCTCGTTTATAATAAAATATTCTTTGCATTTCAATTCAAATTAGAAGTCAAAGTTATAAAAAAAGTAATATTTTTCCAATTGGTAAACAACTCAACCTTTCACAAATATCCAATTCCGGCTCCGTATAAGCAATAAATAAGAGGAAAAGGCTTTCCAGACGAGGAACGGGGAGGGAGCGGGGAGGAGGGAGGGGGAGGAGGAAAAAGTAAAAAAGGCATCGGATCGAAGTCTTCGCCCGTCGGATCCAATAATCCCGCCGTCTGTCTGCCGCCTAATGTGATCGCAGCCTAATGAAAAACGCTCCATGTGTATGAGTAGGTATCGAAAATGTATAACTGTTATTTGATGTCTTGTTAACATTAATAAGGAAAAAAATACAAAATTATTAAATAGGTAGTTTCGCTCTGTTCAGCTTATGTGATTTATATAAAAACTAAATACTTTCACATATAAGATTATAGATATTAATAAAATTCATAAGAATGTTGACTTCAAACAATAATCTTATTAGTTATGTGTAGATGGTTGATGTTTAGAACAAATCGGGGCTCGGACTATGAATACGGCGCCGGCCTCGCGAATGTTTAAAAGGAAATCCTGAAATAGGTTTACTTTGGTAACGAGATCAACATAAATTTAGAAGAAAATGAAAATGCGTGTGCCGTTATTAGTTTGACTTATATATTTATTTTATATATTTGTTTTTTAAATAAAAACAAACATTTTCTTGCTCAATATTTACGTCATGATTGTTGGAATCAATTTTTACATTCCCATTGAAACCAGAATTCTATTATCAGGATAGATTAGTTTAAATTTAAGAATGTTTAAAGAGTTTTAATTAATACTTACACTAAAGAAAAAGCATTACAACGTGACTAACTGTATTAACTTAGACTAATTTAGATTAAAAAAGTAAAACGTGACTACTTAGAACAAACAGACAATACAGCGTATTAATGTATATATATACGGCGGAGGCCGCGTGGATCCTAGTGACGTCATAGCCTTATCATAGCTCTCGTATTCATAAGGAGCTAATGTCTTCTAGACTGGTCTCTTAAGAAAGTTCATTCATTGAGAATCAGCTGGTCGTGCATCCCGCTCTTCACTATGGGGAATCATAACCGCAGGTGTTCCGTCTCGCTCTGACAAAGGAAATAGTGACGTCATAACGAGGTCGTCTTTCAGATTCACTCATTAAATAAACAACGAATGAAAAGTGCGTCGCACCGGCACTAACGTATTGGAGGGAGTGATGTTGGCCAATACTCGATTTTCTTTAGTATCAATAGCACTGTTCACAAATTAAGCTTTTGTTTAATAGTGAATAAAACAAACAATTTATTTTCTTAAAATTAACTATCAAGATATTTAGAAGATCCTAGGAAAATGGTGTAATAAATAGAAAAACAAGTACAATATCTCAAATGTTTGTCTAATTGTAAGATAGAATGACAGTATGGGTATCTCGCTTGTGAAACGCACATTACGCCCGTTTTAATTCGTACCCCGACCTCGGCGTTCTTCATTATCTTATTACTTAGAGAACTTTGTAAACAAGGAACAGACCTATTTGATACTTTCATATAAACTCTACACTAGATAATACAGCAACATAATACTATATGAACTTCTATAATATATCTATACTGATTTAACAAACATAGAAGTTTGAAAATAACTATATAAAATGATTTCTTTATAAGTAAATTTTAACATCATTCTTACGTGATATTTTATTCTATATATAAATCAATATAAAGTATCAAGATTAATCGGTCGTATTATAATCTTAAGGAGTCGTCAGAGTTGTTCTAGACTTTAATGCCGCCGTCACCTTGACCAGTGTTAACTTTCACCCCAGTTCTGGTGTCCTGGTACATCGAACTGGGTCGAAAGGGTTCATTGAACTGCACGAATAATTACTATATGTTTGTTTATAAAGAAATATTAATTTATTTAACTTCGTTTATTTTTATTGATTGATGTTTACTTTAAAATGTACGAGAAATATATTATAAAAATAATATTTTCATATAAAACTCTTTATTCTAATTAATTAGTTAGCTTACGTATATAAATATTTTCATTTTCGACACTATATAAATAACTCATTATTTACTTACGCAATGTAAATAATTTACTTACATTCCAAGAAGAAAAAAATTAAAAAGAAATAAAATGAAGTCCAAATCTGCTCTCTATATATTTTTTATACACATATATGCACGTATTTTATATTTTGTTAGCAACAGAATAATAAATTCTCGGATGTGTTAATGTTTTTATTTATATATAATTGTTAAACTATATTTAGGTCAGAAGAACCTTATATAAAACCAACCGATACACATCAAAGGTGCCGACGGGCGCTGACATCAAACAGCCGACGGCAGCATCCCTTTGAACTCGCCGACGGTATTTTTAGTTCTAATAAGAAATATCTTTGTAGACCAAAAATAAAATTCTTCTATGAAACTGCTACGTATTTCTAAAGGTTTAAAGGTAAAAAAAAATATCCTATTTTTTTAGAATAGTAACACTGATACATGTGTTATACGATAATTATCTATTTTATTTTCTCATTAGGGTAATATATATAAGAATTTTTTTTAAATAATTAAATTAAAATATAATGACTAATTAATAGTCGCAAACAGGATTTGAACCTACAACCCGCGGAATATAAAATTTCAGTCACTAGGTACAGCATACAAACGAATCAAAAACTGATAACTCATCTTATCATTGCTTCCATGTTTAAACAATAATAATAATGTTCTGATTTTGTAACGAAAAATTTTCAATATTCCTTTCCACTTATTTATTATAGTAATTTAATACAATGATTTTTAGTCTTAATATGTACAGGGATAAAATCTTACGTTATTATACTTCACATGGATAAATTCTACATATAATTGAATTAATCAAATATCAAATAATTTATTTTATATATTAATAAAGTTGACAACAAATCCTTACTATATGAGTTACGTTAAGAGATATAACATCATTGTCATAATAGCCGAAAATGTTCTAAAAAATATAACGCTGTGTACGTAAATACATACGAAACATTGTTTAATAACGTCAGTTGCTGTTTATCGTTTAATATCTGCTAGTATTTTCTATTTAGGGTTAGTGATAACATAAGAAACTGCTGAATACTTTATTATGATGGTAAATTCTTCAACAATCACCATCAGGTTTGATCTAAGTTGCTACTTAGATGCTGTACACTGCTTGCTGCAGTAGCAAGAGGTGGCAATGAATAGCAGGTTAAAGTACAAAGCAGTTAACGTAATATATACAAGTAAAGGTTTTATTTTCCTCATGAACCTACTTTTATTATTTTCGTTACAAGTTACAACCATGTTCCATTCAAGAGTTATTTAATGTTATTTAATATCAGACAAAGCCTGCGGACGCAGCTAGTATACGGATGTTTCAATAAAGCCAGACGGAGTATTGAATAATGTTTTTCGTGAACTTGTACAAAGATAATACGGACGAACCCAGACGTGTTATATGTATGGGGAAATGTTAAGTGGAAGTTATACATTTATTCAACGATAATTTTATATTCTCTTTTGAAATCAATAAAAATACGATCATATATTGATTTTGAAGATTATGTTTGAATGTGTTAATTAACGGGCAATAAAAAAAATGAAGTAACGATCCAATACGCCGCTGAATGAATATTATAGCTATCTGAATAACGTGTAGGTGTGTTAGACATTATTTGACATGTTATCATAGATAACAATCAAAACATATCCTGGTAGCTTCGCCTTAACATCCAGAACGTATTCCTTTGCCAAAGAAAAATCCAAACGGGATTAAAAAGAGACTCATTCGTGTGTGAACGCTACTGTATCTTACTGAACAAAAGACGGTAAACATTTTCTTATAAACACTGTTACACACTCACAGATATGATATATAAAGATATTTTATGCTATACACATTAACATGTTATCTACTTATTTTCTTTATATATTTACATCAATATATACCTAATGTGTATAGAATGATAGTCATGGTATTTAAAACCAAAGAATCTACCGGTTATATTGTCACTACCTTCTAAAAATAAATAAGAATCCTATACTTATACTGCTTTGCTTGCTTATAAATTTTGAAGATTAAATATAGTATAGCTTTAAGTGTATGATAATCACGATCAAACTTAAGTACTAGGGAATATAAACGACCCCCGGCTCCACAGTCGATACAAGGTCCACTTTTTCATACATTTTAAATCAAATAATTGTATATTTATCACAGTGATGTATTGTGAATTAATATATAATTATAACTTACCTTTAATATGTTAGGTTATTTCTACATTTATATGAAAAGTTAACTTATAATAGTTTATGTATATAATTCAAGTATAAATTTATTATTATTAAAAACTATTCGTAAATAGGTTGTTAAATAAAAGAACAGATTGTATTCATTGTTTTATTATAAAAATATATCGCAGTGCACATATCGAACTAAAAATGCAAGGAAAATACGATTGTTACAAACGAGGTGTTATTAAGGAAGCTGCGGGTGGCGCCCCCTATCGTCATCTTGAGGCTATAAATTCTCTAAATGCGAATCATAAATTTTGTCAACTCACACTAATGTAGCGAAAGGAATAAGGTTACGATATATATTTAATGGTATTTAATTTTGTGTACTCCAATGAAAAATATTACGTGATGTTTTATTAATGTTACAGAGGATTTATAAAACGGCTTCGAGTTGGGCAATTACAAATTCTTACAGAACAGGACGAGTTTGCAAGAAGAATTCTCGCCGCAGGAAGTTCCGGAAGTCGGCGGAAGCGGATCCACGGCCGGAAGTCGAGGCATACATTAACAACTTGTATTCGCAAAATAACATATATACATAGAAAAAAACATGAAGCAGACGTCGTATATAAAAAGAACAAAAATAATAAAATTAAATTAAAATAATATACATCGAAAATTAAAAATTAACATAACATTGAATAAGACGGATAGACAAATGGGGGTAAGAATAAGAAGTTGCTTAACAACATGTCTAAGACAGACAGACATTCATTAGAAACAATCACGAACAGAGAAATCAATTATATTTAGATCCAGACAATATAGGCACCTAACGCGTTGAAGGCAGCTAGAAACGACGAGGATAGCAGTAAAAACCTATTAGAATAAATATGAATTAAAAATATTGATTGAAAAACTACATAAAGAAACAAAAATCCAATCATAATATTGACGTTTATTAATATTTTATAATCTGTGCACATTACCCCATCCACCCGTTTATATTCTGTGTCTCGAATCGTTAAAACTGTACGAAGAAACGTAATGGTATTATAAGGAGCCGCCTCTGAGTTTAACCGAATTATCTGAACCACCTGTTGAGGGTCTAATTAATTCAATTTTCGTAGCACCTTCCTCTCTTAGAGATCCTTTAACATTAAATCCAAGAAAATTACGCCGTCAAAGTATTAAAGTTAAATGTATTATATATTAAAAATATATTACGGGACCTTAAAATATAAAACAAACAACAAACAAGTTACGAATGATATTTTCCTTAATTTCTTTTACAGACTTCTCAATTATACTCAAGAGACGTTACATGTTTATAGCGACGCTGTTAGGACATATTTTTTTGCCGCCTCATTAAATGACATATCAACAATAATAATATAATCATCAGTATTTTTAGTTTGGCTTTTAAATTATAATAAACTAATAAAAACTAACTTTTATTACTTGTGTTGTCCGTATGTTAATCAATTGCTTTCTTCATTATATGTCCTCAAAACTAATTTTCGCAGGTGCAGTCATTAAAAACTGTTTATAACGCACTCGTCCGCTATCGGGACCGCCATCTTGCGGGCGCCATATTGTTTTTTAAATTTATTGCGGTAATTACATTATGTTACGACAAAGGGATGTTAGTTTTATTTTCCTTTTTGTTATAATCATTTATATCTTTATTTTTATAGTTAATATCATATAGTTATAAATGATTATTATCTAGCAATAAATATAAAAACGGTTATATAGTAAAATAATGATTATATATTATTGATATTATAATTAATCCTCAAGAGAATATATATATGTAATACGTTTATGCCGTATCTAAAAACATAGAATCAAATGGACTCGTCTTGTTAACTCCTACAATTAAATCTAACAGACATTGGCAGATGCCACCTCCATTCTTTGAGACTCCATGTGCAGTTAAACGAATATTTTCTAAACATTTGAAGTATGTTATTACGTGTTGTTTGCGATAGTAATTTCTCAGAACAAAATATGCTCGATTAAAACTTAAACGATACCCTTCTATATTTCATTGAATAGTCTTGACATAAAACTAGTGGAGCCCGCAGGTTGTGCTTGTTGTTCGGTAATATTTATTGCAAGTCATAAAACAAATCTCCCGTACCGTTCCTGGTATCGAACTAGCCATCTGTGGTTATATTATCACCTAAGGAAATTAGTCGAGCCATTAGAACGAATGCATTATAATATATTAAGTTATCGTTTTAATCTTAAACAGTCAGTAATTTCGGTATCCGTATAATTTGAATTCAACACGACATCATTATCTCTTAAGATCATATGTTCTCGGCAATGGCTTAACACGGTTTTGACCATCAATTAGGGTAAAAAGGGCGGAATGGACGTTATAACGACCAATAAACTAAATGTCATATCAATAACTTTATTACTTTTTTTTTTATTAATTTGTTTAATTCTGTAATAAGAAAACATTTTTATGTGACAATGGATAGTATAGCTTTAGTGTGTTTTTATGTCCATTTCAGCCGAACCTCCTCGTGCACTTTTGTTATAAATATTTATATTATGTTAATATATTCAGAGTGAAAGCGTTAATTCGGCTGGTTCGGTTATTTTGAGTTCTTTATCGCGAGCATGTTACAAACTAGACTGTGTAAGTCGGACAGTCCAATACAATTCAGGTTGGATTTTATTTAACTAATTGCTCTTATAAAGGATCCTTATCAAATCGGATGTTGAAAAATGAACTTTATTATCTTCGCATTACGCTTGGTTATAAGTTATCAATGAGATAGGTTTTTTTTCCCTACCCAGATTCGAATCTTGATTGATTGTCTTGAATTTTAACTATTCTAGATGAACAGACGATATCAAAAATTTGTTTTAATTTACATTATTTTAAAGTTTAGTGATCCTACAATTATTAGTTCACGTATCATTAAACTTGAGAGCTTTCTCATATAGCAAGCTATGTGTGGGTAGTTTAAGAAACTGTCAAAGTCTATGGTTCAGGATAGAACTGTGTCTGTGTAAAATAAATATTCACGTTATGATGATTTATCAAAGAGAACACACACACACATATGTAAATATACATACATACATATATATAACATTTCGTATATAGGCTGTACGTTTATAGTGGGTACTTTTATTACGAGTCGTTTAAATTAGTCACGATAAAAATCTCAAGACGATGCTTATGAAGGCTTGATTTACAAGTTGATGGCATTCCTGATAGCTGTAATGGAGGTTTCATTGACTTTGTTTAATTGCTACTTATTTAAGGTGGACTTTTCCCGGTTCACAAATGTTTTCTGTTTGTTTTTTACATACTAATAGTCCCAGTTATATTGCATATTATATATTCATAGTATTATTGTTTCACTCTTCAGATCCTAGTTAAATGAATCATGGACTAATCTTGTCTTCTTTATTTAATTCGTTTTATTGGGTTTGATAGTTGATTGAAATAACGTTTGAAAAATTGATTTATTAATGGAGCTTACCGTTTCTTGGGAAATAACATCCCTAAAGACCATGCCGTCCGCGTCAGGGTCAATACGTATTACGAGCTCACTGACGACCTCACTAGGAATTGGTTCACCTAGGCCTAAATCTCTCTACAACTTACTAAAAGACTTTGGCCTGTCCAGAACTAACATCATTCTTAGAACGTACTTCTATAACAGCCCTAGTAGAGTAAGTTCATTTCAAATTTGGTTAGATAGAGAGAGGAGCTTGGCCGATAGAGGTGAGCGATTAACGCGCGTTAGATAGGGGCCCCTTAAATCTACACTTGGATCGCAAGTCCCAGATACCGTTGAAGCTCCTCTCCCTGGAACGCGATGGACCCGGCACTCGCACGGTAAATCCATGGAATGCCGAGAAGTTTGTCTCTTACTTTGATATAATCGAAGGTAGCACAATGTCAATATTAACATTTTATTTCCACTTATGCTCTTCTATAGATTTTTTTTTAAATTATTTTTCTCTATTTATAGATACCAAGTATCTGGCTATAGAGGAATTAATTAGCACGACATTTTCCAGTCTCTTCTCGCCAGGAGGATATCTGAAACAAAAATTGTACATATATATGTATATATACGAGTTAATTTGTCGGAACAATATATTTATATCTGTTCATTATAAATAATTTACGATCACGAAAGTCATTAACTCTATTGTTAAGCTAAATTCATTGTAGCCACAAAGAATGTCATGGTTAATAAAAAATTATAATTAGTAATAGACCGTTAATTTTAACCAATGCTCTTTTATCATATCATTATCATATCATTATCATAATCTTAATGTTTCCTTTGAAGATTAAATAGTGTTATGTCATCTTTGTTTTTATGTGTAACATAACGGCTAACCAGATCGTATCTATGGTGTAGTAAGTATGGTGTTAAGGTAGCCCAGAGTTAATACACCATCATAATGAAAACAGTCCATTATACTTTTATTAATTATATGAATATCTTAAATCAGTAGATGGGAGTTGCATTTAATTGCATTTGTCGTAAAAAAAAAATAACTAATTACAACTTAAAGAATTTTATTTATAATAAAAATATCGTAGTCAATCTGTTTTCGTTAATAAAATTTATTTATATATATTATTTAATTAATACCATATAAAGAATTATACTATTAAATCTAAATATTTTTTTCGTACAAAATATTCTTGTTTTTAATCGTGCAATTCAGTATGAAAGTTCATTATATAAATACATATAGTTTGAGTCATTTAGATCCAAATATCTCACATTACATAAAACTCGCGAAACCACAATAAAAATGGCTTCCACACTTACGAAAAATCAATTTAAACCCCAAAGAACGTATCATATTTTCTACCACCCCACGTTAAGCGATAACATGAGAGAGACGGACATACATAAACATACAAGCTAGAGAGAGACGGGGGCATAAACAAAAAAATTGTGTAGGAAAAAACATGGTCCCGAAAAAAAGTTTAGCTAGGGTAGTGAAGTAGCACATTAGGACCCTACACTGAATCTGACTGGAGAAAAATGAGTAATATCCACCCCTGATGAAGTTTTACGAGCATATTTCAACAAATTCAACACAAATCCATACACATCGCTAGATAACTAATATCTGAACCTTTTGATATAAACATGAAGCAGACTTATTTAAGATACATAATTTAAACCCACATGAAATAGCGAGATACATAGGAATAAATTTAATTCTCCTATTACTTTTACTATTCAGGTAATTTTCAAACATTGAACCTCGCTCTCAGTTAAAGTCGGTTAAATGTATATTTAAAATGAGGTTTCGGTGTCAATCAGTTGATTAGGGGCTAGGTCGCGCTAACTGAACCTTAATTTAGGGTGATAACACGGGATCAATATGCAAGGCCAAGGTTGGGTTTTCCTGTTTAAAATGTTTAAAGATTATACTAAGGTGATTTTAACGAGAGCGGCAGTAAAAAAAGATTTTCTCTTTCTAAATTCTCTAGTAATCGTGATATTAATTATTTATTATTCGCTTTTAATTGTCAATATTACCACTTAATATAATACGATTTATATTTTTTATTTATGTTATAAACAATATAAAATAAATATATGATAAAACAACGCTGCTCTATCCTTTCGAAATGTATTCTTACCACAAGCGTTTAGCCGCCATTTTGTTTTAAACTCAACGTTACATTAAAATGGCACATAACAATATATTAGTACATATAAAAAACTAAACTAATTACTACAATACATACACTTTCGTCGGGATGTACAGTTTCTTTACCGACGTCAAACCTTCATCGATGTCAAACCTTAATTTGTATACAGGCAACATGACTTTTTTTTTCATTCCAGTACAAAAACCTAGACACAAACATAGCCACGCTTAACTACACCTGTCTGGGTTTTTTAAATCGTACGAGCGCACCTCAAACATCTATTGAAAAGCCCAAAACAGGGGTTGTACCACCCCCTCGTTATTTCACTTCCCTCCATCTTTCCACTAAGTTCGCGTCATCCGTATTACTTGGGCCTTAACTTATGTGAGGGTACTGAGGCACTTTTCAAGGAAAAACTCACCTTATCGCGATTAGATTGAGCTCTATTTGCTCTGTAACTGGAAATCAATTTATAATCTAAACAGCCCGTCGATTTTGAGCTCTATTTATAATTTCATAAAACACCAAATGGATTGTACTCCAAGAGATCAATTTTGAGATAGTAGTTGGTACTGATTCCTTTGCATTACTTTTTCCTTCTTTGTGGAGGTATTTTATGCGAATTTAAGGTCTTATGTGTACGGCACGCTGTATGTTGATACTTATTGGATTTGTTTAGAATGTGAATAATTTAATTTAAAAGGATCTCAGAACTTTCAGTAAATACCGTCCTCTACAGTCTACACACTACATCGAAATGTAAAGATCCCGCGCCGAGATAAAGATAAGCGACGAAATATAAAGTAGCCAACAAAATGGCCGCTGACAAACGGTACATTACACTTATTGCCGAATAAATAAATAGAGATATTGATTTACTTCCAGATTTATATATTAAATTAAATGAAAAGCATATAAGACTACGATCTAAAATAACTATGTTTTAATAATAATGCGCTTGATCGTTTTTAATAAGGCAAATATTAAAAAACTAGCTTCGACCCGCAGATTGGTGACGGTATAGAAATCCAGCAATACTTCCTTATATATAAAACATTTAAATTAGATGGATAGTTCACGAGTGATTAGGGAACAAACATATAGACTTACATGATCGCGGTAGTTAGGATTTATTGTGTTTTTTACATTTGACTAAAACATCTCCAACGGATAATATTTATATCAGCCATCGTTACAATGTAAATACAATAACAGTACAAAAGATAACCCAAGTTTACCTCAACTTAGGACCTAAATAAGGCATCAAAATCATAAATTTATCCCAATAATTATATGTGGTTAAAAAACGTATAATTGGCGCGCCGGTCTCGACTCGATCACCGGGATGTTTACTCACTATCAACAATGGCTTACGCATAATTATCTCCGTATTGTTGGTTCTTAATAAGCCAGAATGTCCCTTCGCAGTGTAACAGGCAATTAGCCGGCTTGACAAATAACTGTAAATACTTAGGGTGAAGTAACAGACGAAGGCTATCAGTGTGATTAGAGGCCTTAAGGTGTTACCTTGGGATTCAAAATGCAACGATAATACTATCAAAAGACAATGCAGTCGAGAAAAGACGTTTTCTTATAGTAATGACGTCATTAAACGACAAACACCGTGAAGATCAGGGTTACTCTTGAATGGATCTCAGATATCAGATGATTTTTCGTTCAAACTAAACCGAATCAAATTAAAACTTTTAATGTTTAAGTGTTTAATGGTTAGTTAAATAATATATTTTTTTAATAAAGATATTTAAAAACTATAAATATATAGCAATTAACAATGTCGAATATTGAGTACACTCCAACTACAATATTAAATAATAATAAATGAATCTAAAAGTATCTTATTAGTTTAAACGCGTTTTTAACCTGAAATAGAAATATATTCTTAGAATAATTCAACATTTACAAAACATAACCAACAGTTAAATTTAACTTGTAGTTAAAATTTAAAATACAGTTATTTTATTGGGCTCTACTTATATAATGTGAATTGAATGACTTATACAGCCAGGGCCGAAAAATAAATAACTAATATATATATAAAATTATTTCAAAGTAATTTATTCCGAGACGAAAAAAAATTGTCAAATTCTCGAAACTTTGTGTCCTTAATAAGTGTGAATATCGTTATGAAAATCTGGTGTCGGTTACTGTGTAACTCGCAGTTTGTAAGTGTTTTATCTATTGGCATTAACTTTTTAAGAACTTATAAAATCTATTGAAACAGTCAATACAATTACATGATTACTTTATACAGCATCGGAACAAACTAACTCAGTTAGTAGATGAATATCTCAAGGCCAAATAATCTATGTACTATTTGTACTATTAACAACATATTTATACGCATTTCATCAATTTTTTTTAGGTAAAAATAGAAAACATGACATCTGTCACGTTATACATTCTATATAAAAGTTTAGTACACGTATTAAATTTTTTTTATTCGTCTCTATGTTTAAGAAACATTTTGCCTTTCACCAAAATATGAATTTTATTTTAATGTATAAAATATTATCATACATATACGATAACTGAATTACTACTATAACTTAATTATACAAGTTAGTTATAAAGCAAACGTCAGATCGTCGTTCACCTGCTGTCACCATGTGTTAGGTTCTTAAACCTAATGCTTCCCGGACGAAGCCAGATCAATAAATTAGTCGCTTAAATTTATCACTAATGAAACCTTAAACGATTCCGCGCGTATAAACGCTTAACCCTAGTTTTCTAAGGTATCTTTCTCTGAATCATTTTATATTGTAACTTAAATTCAAGCGAATTATTATACAAATAACAATCAATCTATATAGTTAGTAATTAGTTAGTTTTATTACCAGGATAACTAAAACGTTATTTAAGACAGCATTTGTTTTTTAAATAAAGCACTGTACAATGATAATATACAGCCTTTAAATTGTCAATAAGTTTACATACGTATATAATCTATGTATACAATGTAGGTTTTATATATTTTTGTATATTCTATCTCCTCATTCATCCAGATTATAATTGGTATATTAAGTTTGTTTTCAACATCTATTACAATAACAATGATGGTGAAAGCCAATATATCAAGTAACGTCACGGGGCGCATGTGCCTGACATGAAAATATTGCGATGCGTCAAAAGTACCAAGAAAGTGAAGAAAATGAAGTGTGGTCCAAGATTTTATATATAATTTTTATTCGATAAATACGCCACATTTTTCAAAAATAGTCAAATCAAGATCGCGATGACTGAACGTCGCGACACTTTTTTTTTTATTTTTCCACTTTTAAACAGTGATTAATTTCCAGCCAGTATCAACAATAAAAATAATAACATATATGATATTTAAATTTTTTTATTATGAAACTATTATTTGCCATGAAAACAATTGATATATATTTTTTTTCATCACAAAAAATATTCCATATACCATGTATTTAAACATTAATAATTCATGAGTTACACCACAAGCAAAGTCGTTCAGAAAGGATCTCTCCCTTGCCTTAAAAAATGCTCCGCTAAGCCTCGCTATGGAGAAACGTTACGAGATCACGTGAGGTAATATTCCATTCCCTTTTGAAGGAAATACAAGCTTGAATAATATGTAAATTATTCCGAAATAATAAATAAGCAAAGATGTTTGTTTTGAACTAGTAGCACTCGTGAAGTTTCGTCACGAATTAATGTCAACGTCAAATGTACGAACTGATATTTCGATTTTATATATATATATATATATAATAGAGTATTTGTGAAATATCATAAATCATTATTAATCAGTCGGGTCGCTAGTATACAAATGGAAACCGCATGGGAAATATATATTTAAAAAACGGATGTTAAACAGTATTCTTAAAGCAAATTCCTTAATACAAAAGAAGTTCAAATATCTTTTCTATTCTGAATGTAAAGTTTTATATTTTTCTCATTAAATTGAGTACTTATTTTAATGAAAAACTTAAACACTCTTCGTGTTTTATTCGACGACAGCAGAAGTACTAAGAATACTGATTTATTAACACTATGTTTTATACCTTGCATCAAGACTATATAAAACATATTATACAGTATGCACAGACGGACAGATTTACAACTTAAATAAAATCGCATATACATTTAATCTAAACCTGAAGGTAAACGCAAAGACAAAGGATGAGCAACAACAAAAAGTATCTAACAAAGGGGGAAGCTGCCGTCACTACCTCATATGTATGGAAATGGCTTTTAAGCTGCGTCCTCATGGGAGGAAAACGAAAAAACATACACTAAAAGTTCAGGAAAGTCTTATGTTTTTTATTTATTTCCAGTCTGCTGTTCTTCCCCTTATTTCGAGTGGAAGCAGGTAGAACCAAAAAGATATCGCATATAAGATTTCCTGGAGGACCCTTCACTGTGAACGTTGCCTTATATGAACCTAAATGTAAGAGGTGCGCTTAAACTTAGGTTTACGAAGTTGTTTTTCTTTAAGACATTACTATGAGATATATGTGTTTAAGTTACATACTTTTTATATACCTCAAATAATCATTTATATATTTTGTTCCTCGCAAGATTAAATGATATTACACACTGCACTGGTGACTTAAAATCATTATAGCATCTTATAAAATATAGAAAGATTTGTAACAAAAGAAAAATACGTATAGATAATATTCTTTTAAAAGAATTACACAGAAATCTAGCGGTACAAGACTCTGATCTGTCGTAAAATTGTTTTTGAGGAGAACAAAATAAGATATTTTCTTATTTTAATGTTATAGAATGATTTCCTCATCTAAAGATGACGAAAATCTTTAAATTTAATCGATTATTTTTCATTATTGTATAAAATATGGTGATAAAATAAAAAAATATATCTAGTTTTATGCCACATTAACTTTACTGTCACCATCAAAAATAATTCTCTATTTATCCCCAGATATCGGATGTATATGTTAAATCACAAATTACTGAAGCCACCCCAAAGAAAAAAAACATAATTTACTTACATCCAACCATCCAAGACATTACTAGGGCCCTAACAAGACACAATGGCTTTGCAAAATAACGTGCCACCCTCCCAACTAACAAATATACGAAGACCTCCGACCTCCCGGCAATATGAAACAAAAGAGGTTTATCTTTGGATAAGTGATGGCCCAACTTACAACGGTCTACCTCCCAAGTTGACAAACATAAGATGAGCTCTATCTCTCGAAATTGTTCGAATAAAAACTACCTATAGTATAATAAGTGATGGGTCAAGATATAATATTCGATTCGCTCGCTAGGTGTCACTGTCGCGGTGATTGATGACGTAGGCGGGGCAAATCCAATCGTTAACATGATGCATGGCTTTAGTATACTTTTAAGGATTCCGAATTTTTATATAAATATATATAAAAAAAATTAATAACGAAGAATTTAATATTAATTTTATATAATTATCTATAAATGCGCACCTTTACGTTTTTTGAAAACCGTAAGGACGCGTCTAGTTTCCACCCCAGCCCTTCTCACCTCTGTGATGTTTTTCAGTTTAATTGCGTATATATTTTTAATTAACGCCAGCGACACTTCATAATAATTACACAGCACTTCGCTCCACACTCGACAGCACACTATGACGAACTGAGTCTTCAAAAAAAATGCCAACATCTGCATCACAAAACTTGAATACATTATAACTAACCCCCGAATAATTAAAAATACGCGTGAACCCAAATAATCATAAGGAATTAACCCTTTGCATGCAAATTACCAGCGAATGTGTGACGCGATGAACGAACACTGTTACAGATATATTATTAGGGTATCGGAAATATAAGAGAATATGCTCTTTGAAAAAAAAAATACAAGGAAACTTAGATTTAAACAGATTTTTTTTTTTTTTTCATGTTATTGAAATTTCAAAAAGTTTTCATTAGACGGAAATTTTTTGAATAACACTTTTTCTTATCTGTAATATATATATCAATGGAACTACATAATAATTAATATCACAGAGCATGACATTTTTATTCATTTACATATATATGTAAAGTTTTCATTAACAATAATAATTTAATTTTAAAGATATGATAGAATTTATTTGATGTATATCAGTTTTAAATAAATTAAAAAAAATTATCACCACCGACACTTGGTAAGATCGTATAAAATGACAATTATTGTTATAAATTAAATCTTAAATAGAACAAAAAATAAACGAAAAATAGATGTCCATAGAACTGAGAAAAGATTTTATAAAAGAAGAAATACCCTTCAAGATCACCAGCACCTGCGATATGTATTTGAATTTGAATGACTCGGAAGGGTTAAGACGTCGGTTCATACAGATCTTGATAGAGAGGAGAGAATAATTTAATACGGTCCATTATTTTATTATTACAAATGTACATTAATAGCGACTTTAATGAATGAAATGCGACAAATATTAGAAAGATACAAAATACAGGATTTAATCAAAACATCCTACGCATTGTAGATTCTGAATTTGTTTTTTTAATAGTTTAAAATTAACGGTGTAATGAGAAGACCGTTATAGTAATAGAAAATCTATTGAAAGGAAATCGCTCTATAATACCCGTCTTTGTCTTGACTCTATCGCGACCGACTGTAATGCGACATGCAATAGTACGCAAAAAGATATTAGCAATATAGAAAGTGTTATGAAATATTATATTTTGACCTAGTAACTGTTGCTTTAATCAAGATATTTTTTGCACGCTTCTAGAAATTTCTTATAAAAATTCTTTTGCAATATAATATATACGATAGCCCTTACATAACTGAAACTAATTATCATATAACAGCTAATGTTGACACAGCTTACTATAACACACAACCCCTACGATTAAACATCACAAAGACAAAATTCTCACGTACAAGAATCCATCCGTTCTCACGTTAAAATCCATGAATACATTAATGTGTTATTAAGAAAAAACCTATTATGCAATTCAGAATCTTATTCCAAATTTGAATAAAAATGGTGAAGGGTGATCTATTCTTCCGAGTGTCAAAATTGCTCTTCCTCATCCGGTCCGAGACGTCCAATTTGAATATCGAACCTATTTTGCATGTCTATGTATTTTTTTTTTAATATATCGAAGGGTTAGATAACTTCTCACACTGCCGTACAAAGATAACAAAACGTCAGATGGTTTGTACATTGAATATATTCTATGGTAATGAGATTAAATATTTTCGTTCGGTTGTCATATTTGTTGTTATTGTATTGTGATCAATAATTGATGTGTGTTTTATTCGTAACCCAAAAATTTCCTATAAATGATCACAAAATTTACACATATCTTATATTTCTTGTGAAACATTGTGTGATATCAACGAGAAACTTACCTAAATCGTAAGAATCATTACTTTGTTGCAAAATTATGACAAAAAAATTAATCATAAATAAATATTTAACCCAATAAATGGCAATCGAACACGCAACGTGATAATCATACAGAAACACAAGATTAATAGTCCTTATTATAATAACAATTAAAAGTTTTCATTCAATAAACAGTTGGCAGATAATAAAAATGGGTTTGAATAAATTAAAGGACTCGCATCGATAACACAATCGATTATATTTATTCGATTGTCTTGATATCTTTTTGTTTAATGTTATTTATTACATTATGACGTGTAATGTATAATTTTTATTTGATATTAAGGGCAATGCAACGAAAAAAATATGTCACGAAGCAAAATATTAAAAAAAAAAAAAAATAAGTTGTCAGAGCGAGAGCCTTTATACACGCATTATTAAGCACGCGAAAAACAAAATGGCGAAAACAAATAGCTGACGGTCTAATACAGGTTAATCGTTCGTGAATACAGTTGAAATATGACGATTTTACCGCGCTTTTAAGTATTACGACAAGACTTTATTAGGATGTTATTTTATAACAAGGAATGTCTGAGCTACACATTTTTTTGTTGTACGAGACTCAAAAATTTCAACCGTACAGCATTAAATGCAACCCTGAATTCTGAATTTGCATACATTAAAAGACAAAGCGTCAACCGTCATAATTTTTGGATATTTAATTTTTTACTGTTACAAGTACCGGTTTTTTTTTTTTATTCTCGTCTATTGTCACTCGAATAAAATATTTAAATTGAAAACAAAATCGCCGGGTCGAAACAATGGCGCACCTTTTGTAGTTGAGTTCGCGAACAATTAAATTCTTACCGTATCACTTGTAGATACGGTTCACAATAGATTGTTTCAATTCATAAGGATGTGTAAAATTTGTAATAACAGCATAAAAATCATTCCCTATGATTTAGAGTGTCGCAATGCAAGCATTTGCATATTTTTGCATTACCAGCTATTAGTGTATAGACAAAAATTAGATTTGGAATATTTCTGTTACATACAAAGATTAAGATCTTGGATTATAGCAAACACTTAAATAATATTTATAATTATATAATATTTACATTCATACAAACATATTATAAGTATGTTTGTATGTTTTAGTATAAATTTTTATATTATTATTTATCTGTGACGCTCGGTCACACCGGTCCGTGACGAATCTAATTCAAATAAAAAAGACAATATCTTATAATCTTTAACACCTTTAGTACATTAACATAATGTTCTCGAGTTTAACCGTGAGTTTTAACTCACAGTTTAAGTAGTTATAAAAGTTATATTCGCGTTGAATTCGAAGCGTCGTTTTTTTTAACAATTTGTTAATTATGTTCATATTACAGGCTGTTAAAGTCGATGTGAGATATAGATGTTTGCGGTTTAATTTTAACTTGCGATCGTAATTTTTAACGAATAACCGAATCTAAAAAGATACGAATATGTCGCAAGCATACCTGAACCATGTGCTTGGGAAAATCAATACGAAGGGTGTCGCGAACGCGTGATTCCGACGAAAAACTACTACAACACCCTCCTCACCCCCGCACCCTCTTCACCCCTGCACCCTCCTCACCCCTGCGCCCCACGGATTTTTCTTCCCCCGGCTTAGGGGTGAGAGAATGACGCAAAAAGATGCCAGCTTCTTTTTCTCTTTCGCGTTTTGTTGACTATATACCAAACATGCAAATATACACCTTACATAATGATAATAGAGTTTCTATTAGACTGGTTTTGTGAGGACTACCAAACAATTGTCTTATGAAACATTGCAAGCGAATATCGACCGTTTCCCAACAACCTAAAGCCTATTTCCGTTCGCTTTCACCTCCGGTGCTTGTTTCGGGAACTCGCTCGAATGCATAATGACTTCTTATGATTCGACATCACGTCACTTGTATCCTCTCTATTTGGAAACTGATTATTTTATATCGCGTATTTATTTTTTATTTTTTTTTTGCAATATTTCAAATATTTTTTCATGAATATGCCAGCATTACAATCATCTTTTTTCATCCGCCGTCTCAATAGTTATACTAACATATTATTAAATTCCTTAAATAAATCTCCATACAGAAATATACATAGCTATTTGAGTAATTTAATAATGTATGTAGATAACACGACAGGTCTACAGCTGTATGCAGCCTGATAACTTCTGTATAGATCTATATAACTAATTAACTAACCTCTATAATTCCAATAACTAATTTAATATATAAATTTTCAAGTATATTAATTAAATAATGAGATATAAGACTTTCGCGAGTTATCGTTTAAACGAAAGTAACGACATACTCCCGACGTTTCGGTTACTTTGCATCAGCCGTGATCACGGTCAGACGGGATGTGAATGAGATCATTGGACAGATAGATAGAAGTAGTTTTTATTTTAATTAAATTTGTTAGAAACATTGCATATACTAATATTAATATAAATAGAGCGGACGAAATATTAAATACACTGGGATGCTTTCCCGTAATAATCTTATTATTATCTGTTATAATCAAAGAAACTTTAACCGAATTCATCTCTAACTTATGTTCACGTTTCCGTCATTTAATTAACTAAAATGTGGGATCTGGAAAGATTTTCCTCATCAACTTCTTCGGACCTTCAAGCTAAGAATAGAATTTTTTTACCAATAACTAACGTCTACCAAATATTCACATTAATTAACAAAATTAATACATTGTTGTTTATTTTAATCGTAAAGAAAATCTATTTCATTCTTATACTTTTCAATTAATATTTTTTTATCATAATTTATGTCGTAAATAATTTACGTGTCAGTGACATAAAGTGATTAAACAAGATTGTCATCGGTTCAATGAGCTCGTTAAAAAATTGTGAAGATTTATGAGTAAGAAACTTAAAACGCTGAGTATGTAGTTCGCAATATAAACTTATAGTAAGTTTACAATGTATATAATTTTCATCTCTCCATCTTGACATTTTGTCTTGTTAATATCTCTTACAATTAGATAATTAAAGATTTCTCGCGTTTTGTTATCAACAAATAGCTAGCAAAAATAACAGTAAAATATTTTTTTTGATAAGTTATAGTTTGAAAAAAAGGTATATCAATTAAAATATGTAGACTTGGATCATTAATACCTTAAATCTCATTTCTAGATATAAATTATATTATATTGCGTCAATATTAAGAGTAGGTAAGACTGTTTAAACTTTCAACATGAAAATTCTCGCTTGAGATTCATAACTCAATATTTTATAACCTCCTGATGATTTTTTAAACAATATTATAAAATACTTACGACTAAGATAATTATTCTTAATTAAGACGTAAATAAAAATTTTCTAAGTTTAATTTAAACAGCAATATTGTTGAATTATGATGTCCTTTACAGCGATTTTGTCAAATAAGCATTTAAATTTATAAATTGTTATGAAAAATAAGTATAGTACAGGCATTACACGGGAACACTAACCGACAGACATTACAAACGTGTTTATGTGATTTTTTTATTACGTAGTTTTATAATTTTCTCGACAAACATTAAATTTAACATCCCACACTGCTCTTTATCAAGAATCATCTCGTAAAAGATTTAATGTATTAAAAATATACACAAAAGTATTTACGAGATGAGAGATATGTTAGCATCACTGATCCGTATCCCTAATACCAGTTCCAACGTTAACGAAATACTGACAGTTTGGACGTTTTTCGCAAGGTGAATAGAAGGTCTATTACGAATGACGTTTTAAACTGTTTCTATAATTACAAAGACTTATAATTTAAATAACTTTACGAAGAAATTTGAGAAATAACTCCTTTTTTAAAGTATCGAAACTGTAAGTATGCGTTGACATAAATACATTCAATAAATGTCATATTATCATTGGATGTGGACATTGCGAGTCGTCTCTATGGACTGTTCTTTATTTTCCACTGTTCCGCTAAAGCTATTAAACGTGAATCATTTAAACCTTTAATCTATTTCTTTGTTTCCGTTAAAAAAACTTCATACATCTCACAACTATTTAATATATTTACCAACATAGGGTGATTTTAATTAAATTCACTGCTTAAAAAATAGCTTTTTCAAATCAAATAACCTACACAACGGATATATGTTACACAGATCGAGTCATAAAAATAATATTAATATATAAATCGTCGAAATCCAACAGAAAAAAACGCAATGAGAAAAACAATACAGTTATAATAAAAAATGATACAATCTTAACGGCTCTGAGTTAGCACAAAGAAGTGTGAGATACAACGAGCGGTGTTTAATGAAATCATTTGATAGACCTCCGGTTACTGTTCGCAATTAAAACGTTATTATAACACGTTAAATATACATCTACAGCGGCGGACCTCCGCGCTGTTATAATTTATACGTTAAATTCAAACTAGCTTCAGTGAATCAACTCCTGCGCACATCACGCCGCCGTTGAAACGCACAAAAAACATAGGGCGGAGTTGGCTATGAGGGGGGAAAGAGAAAGGAAATATGACAAAAAAAAATCATGTCGAATGAAAGAGACGGAAGAACGCTTTTAAATAAAGGCATTTACATAATAGTGATTTTTTTTTAATTACTAACGCATGTAATTACGAATGCAAATAAGCAAAGTACCGCCGATCAGAGGCAACCACTCGCGGTTATAATTATCATGTTTTATAATCATAGTTAATATCAGCATTCTGTGTGATGACTTTTACAGCGAATATTAAATTAGAGTTAAGAACTAATTTAAACATAATTGAACTAAATATAAATTAACATATGATAGCCACGTTGCAACGTAGAAACTTTTCATAACAGTAACTTTATAAGGAATCGAATTGCGTTCCCTATTAAGTCTTATAAGAATTTATTTCATCAAATTTTCTAATTCCGACTCAAACCAATGCAAGAAATTCTTATTGGTCGTTACCGAGACACATACATCTTTATAAGACGCGTAGAAATGAATATAAATGCGTAAAAGCGTACCGAATAAGATGTGAGGAAGCAATTTGGGTAGAAAATGAACCAGTTTATTTGAAAGTCACGTACTGAGGCGTTAGATGCAAATATATACACGTTTATAAGTATGGTTTCCACTAACTTTTATTTAGACACAAGTAGCGACATCTAGCGACAAAGATTATAATTATAAAGTTCTATCTATAATTAGTATACTTCCTTCTTTACAATCAATTTCATTACATTATTATAATTTTATAACAGAAATGGTAAAGTAAATTAGAATTTTCAAATTATTTGAGGGTTATAAATGTTTAGTCCCATTTATCGCCATCTAGCGTCGAATAGCAAAATTTAAAGACTGTTTTACCGTCAAATTGAACACTAGCACACCCCTCTCCACTTTTGCTTGTGTGCGTGTCCAAAAGTGGCGCTCAAAATTCAAAAGAGCGAGCATTTGACGCAGGAAATTTTAAAACATTTTATAGACTTTTATACTTGAAATTCAAAATGGCGTCTGGCGTAATTTAAATTAAAACTGCTTGAGTATAACAATTGTACTAATTACATAGTTTTCTGCATATTATTTTGAATTTTAACGAGTGCTGACATTTTTATTATTAATTGGTAATTTGATTAAAACCACGAAAATAACTCGAATTTCAAAGTAGTTTCACTAAAATTTCGATCAAAGAAATCAAATTATATATTTCGATAGTCATTAAACCTTTTGTCGCTACGTCTCTTTATACATTTTCTTGAACGAAACAATCACTCCAGGCTGATTATTTCTTAGCCCAGATTCTTTGCGGCCTCCGTCACAAAGGATGTTAGGTTTAAAAAGACTTGAAAAGTTCTTAGCCCTCATAATATAATAGCCACTTACAATTCTATAAGTACTTACTTCATTGAATTTCGTGAGAATAAACTACGTTAAATTAGCTATCGGTATTATTTTTTCTATAAAACCTCGTCTTAACAATTAGGTTATATAAAATTTAAATGTTTTTCCTTGACTTCTCAGTGACGTAATATATTATAGCTATAAAATAAGGTTTTTTATGCAGTAGACTTTTTAAAGACGCAAAATTATATCAAACAACAAAAACTGTGAAGGTTTGTCAATATTATTATATAAATACACATAAGGAAACAATTCAAATATAACCGAAAACGAATAAAAATATTTATATGTATATTAGGTATAACTAACTGTTAGAGTTACTATTTCACACTATTTATATATATTTGTGTAATATAAAAAAATGAGCGACAATTTATTTTTGATGTTTTATTTCACAGACAAACGAATGGACATCTTTTTGAATAATATTATCTTGTATTCTGATAACTATGTTTATATTGATTTCAGTTAATTAATAGAATTAAATTTAAATTACAATAACTTATGCTGTCATTAGTTCATCTAGAATCATTAATTGGATAACTATCAGCCCCAGCACGATCATATAAAAAGGCATAAATATAATTACTATAAATATATTAATTATAACTACTACAGATTAAAAACTATTAATTATGTTATAAATTTTATGAATAATGTATTATTCGTATAACTTGACTAAGAAAGACTATTTGTATTAACATGACGAATATATTTTAAATTTAAAATAAAATTGAAAGTAATAATTTCAATATTAAATTATTTTAAAAAATTAAAACAAATTTTATAAAATCGACTTAGTCTCATTACTATATTATATATATATTACTACCAATATATGATTAAAAAAGACCAATATTAAAATAAATTTAATTAAATACTTTTAAAAAATTAAACATTACTGAATGAACACTATTATTCGGTACTTTATACAAACACGAATGACATTCTACTTTCTAATTTAAATAGCGAATTTTGTCATAGACAGGAATCTATGACAAAATCATCCCCCTGCTGTTTGACGAAAAAAAAATAATACAAAGGAGGTAAATCAGATAGTAGACGATGCATGAAAAATGACTCCGTGCTTGATTATAATTAAAAAAAAACACATTGACAATTGTTGCAATAGTTTTTTGCGAAAAAAAAACGACCCTTCAATAAAAAACAGTTGAAATTCGAATACGTATTAAAGGTTCGAACAAAAAGGTTTTTTTTTTTTTCATTTAGATTTTAATCAGTAACGCTTTTACATTTAAAATAATACAAGTATAAATTATATTTTATTACACTCACCGAATAAATTAAGCTATATTTTAAAATTTTTATGATACATATTTTTTTTTTAAACAGCGACATTCCTATTATAGAAATTACAATTTTTATATCGAGATTATTATTTATGATATTAAAGTATATTAACATATTTTATTTATTGGGAAACTATATTATATGAAAATACCTAATAACTATTTGAATGATACAAAGTTTGGCATATATTCTTGGCGCCAAAAGAAAAAAATAGTGTCAATGTCAACGTCAATATGCTTTTTAATAATCAACAATCTTCGTCGATCTGACAGAGTTATGACATGGTCGTCACAAAACATATAAAATGTTATAAAGTATAAAAAGGTGATTTAATCAACAAAGTCAACTGTGGTAAGTAATAAATACAGCATGAGTCATGGCTCGCTTGCAATATGGCCGTCGTCGCGTGACCGACAAAGGCAAATGAATTAATATATTTAAAAATATATATCATGACAGGTCTTAACGCTCTATTGCTTGTTTGTGTAAAAATAATCTACAAATAAATTTTATTTACAATAAATGATGTACGACATGTTTATTGTCTATATTAATGATGGTAATCATTCATTTGTGAGGTTAAGAAAGAAATATACCGCCAAATTCAAAACTTTTTAAAACAGCCAGCTGTACATAGAACATATAAATATTATAATCTCATTATAATATATCATATAAAGGGTGTGTATTAACTAAAAACTATGTAATATACTCGAGGGAAATTATAAAAATTTAAATTTTATTGTAACCTTAAACACGCCCTGTAGCGTGCGCTAGGATCAGAACAATATTAGGATAATAACTTATAAAAGTATATTATAGTGTTATTTTTTTTTAATTCCTTGACAAGTCCATGTTAATTAAAGGTATATAAAGATTATATCTAGACGAAAATATTAACCGCGTCTATAAATATCTACAGAAATAAATATAGAATATTTTATTTACAACTTAGATATTGTTTTTCCGTCTTTTTCTTTAAATTCGTTTCCAATAACTTAAAAAATAAAATAAAGCTAACGACGAGCACATTTTTAATAGAATTCAAATAGAACAGAAATATTTATTTGAGTGTAAACTTTTTTATATTTCTAACTCTAGATCGGCAACATCTGTTTGAGTTTAGAAGACAGAGGGCGTGCAATTAGCTAGAACTGATCCCTACAAAAAATATATTAAAACACACCAACTGACAGGACACAAGTTACATTTAACACAGAATAAAAATAAATTTAATTCGACCATTAAGTTTAAAGGAAACGAACAAAAAATATATTTAATATTCCCTTGATACAAAAATGTCAGAGACGTTGATTTTAAATTTGTTGTATACCTTATTTTATACATCGTGAATTTTGTTTACACAGAAAGTTTCAATCTTAACTAGCGATATTTGCTAATGAACATTGAGATAAGTATCTCAATGTCTCGGATTCCAAACGACATTTTTTTTTTCAATTCATAATTATCGTAATAAAATGATTGTAAGGCAGAATTAAATTTTAATTTCGATAAACATGAAAACGAAATGTTTACCTCAATTTCTTAAAACACAGCACACCAATGAAAAAATTTCATGATATATCTTATTTATATATAAAAATTATATATTGTATATACATCTATATAGGTATACATGTATAAAACCTCTGTGCTATTCATTATTCTGTTTATTCGCAATACATATAAGGAAATTTACGCACTAGTATTTGAACGTTAGAGCAGATGTTTTAATATGAAGGGCTATTTATTATATAGTATAATTAAGTATTAGTACATTTAAATATTATCTAGACTTAACACTATCGATAGTTGAAATGAACGAGCAAAAAAAAAATTATGAACATTACACATCCTCAATAAAGAAGGTTTAAATGGAGTGATGTTTAAAACATTGTTCGTATAAAGTATAAATTAACAAAACTAAGGATAAATAGTGTAGCGAAAGACAGGCTTCTTAATTGGACAGAAACCACCTGTATAAAAATATAATTATTACTATATAAAATTATTTATACTATAGATTCTGTGATGTGAAAACAAGAAAATATTACTTTTTTTTAACTGACTATAATACGACAATGTTATTGTAAATTATAATAATTTTTCTTCATTTCAATGAAATTAATAGTATCGGATTTACTACGGCCACGGACGAGATCTCGCCTGACCGTGATCACGCTTGCTGCAAAGTAACCGAAACGTCGAAAGGAAAGAATTATATGTGTAGTACAATAACTATAAATATCAAAATAAATTAATTGTCAATTAAAGACAAAGTTAAAACGATTATAAGAATTGCGAAACGAAATAGATGTAGATAATTATTTAAATTATTAATGCATAGAGACTAGCCGACCTAACGTGGGAAGTGTCAAAGAAGAAGAATACATATATAGAGACTGACGTTTCAAGACAGTGAAGATAGTTTTATAGTATCAAATAAAATCACTATATACAAATATATATTCGTCTCTCTTTAATATTAACCTACTTTATATGGGCAGGTTTATAGATTGTTTCTATGGTACTCATAAAAATAGAATAATTTTTGAGAATTAGGTTGTTTATCTATTAATTGGGATTAATACCAGAAACTGCTGAGAGGCTGAACATAGCAACCTGTTTGAGTGTGGTAAAAAAACTATCCTGAGTTAAAAAAAAAGATATTGCGAAATATTATTACTGGACAAAGTCGCGGTCAACTAGCTAGCTAATACAATTAATATAAACATGTATATATAGTACATAAAAGCTAGCAGCTGTATATTTTGTCTAGGCAGGTCTATTCCGGGCAGATGTTACTCCTGCCGCATGCTTCATTAGGCGATTTAAAAAGCATAAAAGTTACGCATCCTAATCAGAAGGCTCCTCGGTAATTAAGGCTCGATAACGTAAAGCCAGTCTAAGAATAGACCTAGGACAAGATTATGTTACAATCATATTACTAGAAATTCTTTAGAACGTACTAAAACTATTCGTAAGTACCGGATTTTTGTTTTCTTCATGTTTCTGGACGAATAAATTTATAAAATATTCCATTTCATAAAATAGAACAAAAAAATATCCCCAAATAATAAACAATATGTAAAATAAATTGAATAGAAAAAAATAATAGGACTAAAAATCGTAATGAATAAATATATATATGTATTTATTTGGAATTCAAAGACAAAAACCCGTTCGGTGGGAACGGATGCAATGACAATATTTTATTAAAAAGAATAAAAAAAAACTTATTGTCTATGATTTTAATTTCGGCACATTCAGACCCAGCTACTTCGGAATAATTTCTAATGAATTGCATGAATAAATTACAGAAAACACAATGTCTTCGACTTGATGGGGACGAGATGCAATTAAAAAAAACTGTGTTACATAGGGTTGAGACTTTTGTACATTTTTACAGTTTTACTAACTGCATTCAACTTTATAGCTACTAATGTGACATTTACTTTAACTATAGATATACGAATGTACATATATAATACGTTAGAAATTAATAAATTAAAATACGATATCAATATCTATATAATTTATAAATCATGTGTTTTTAATACATTTGTTTGAGTTAATATATTTGCAAAACCACAGTTCGGCCAAACCGTTGCAGTATATCAAAGTAACGCTGCCGTGTCAACCCTCGTTATAAAGAATCACTTCACTTCATACGTCTTACTCAAACCATTCTAATGATAATTTAAACCTGTTCCTTGCAACAATCACGTTTTTTTTTTTTGTTTTTAGCTTCGCTCTTAGGGTTAAATAATTGTGTCAACGTACATTCAAATGCGTTACCATAAACAATAGAGGGTCCCAAAATGCTTCACATCTGTTAGCGTGTTGACTATTGTCTTTAAAAACTAAGGTGTAATATGCAGATTTTATTGTAATATATTTTTTATATCGGTGGGAATCATTGACCCCATTTTCGGACGTCGGTATTGTGATACGAATTTTGTTGTTTTTTTTTTTTATTATTTAAGTCGTTACCTTACTACCGGTTTAGTTATGGTAAGCAGATGGCGTCGTAATTCGTTTTGTTTCTCCATATTGCTATTCCATGAATGAAAGAAATGAACGATGCATGCTTGACTGTGTGACAGTGTAATAATTAAACAATACCACAGATAATAAATTTTTGCTTTATCTGTTATTTAGTTATAAATCAAAGCCCGCTTTTAATTCTTAAATTTTAACAAGTATATAAAAAAATCGGTCTTGCTATAATTATTATTGTTTAAATAATGAGAGAAATAATAAAAAATATAGATTAATATATTTTTCAATCAATTGGTTCTATTTGAGAGTAATCAAAGGTTCAGATATTGCGTTAAATTACTTTCGAACCAAAATAATATTAATCTCTATATATTATTGATACATTAAGGTCGACAATCGCGTACAGTGTGTACGTTCTTGTTAGCAAACCCAATAATACCTACGCAACAGGCTGGGGAGTGCATCTAGTTTGAAAAACTTCGTCAAGAGGGTAAATCATGTACAGTCAGATAAATATTTTTTATACATTATTTACATATGTACTTTCGAATTATATTCAGATATTTTAAGGTATTACGTAAGTGAAATTTCATATACAACATGTACGTTTTTCGCACTTGACATCCTACATCCCTTAAAATGTACTTTGAATTTAACTTATAGACCTTAACATAAAACCGGTGCTGATATTAACAATGTTAAAATAAACTCATAAAGTATGGATATAATAAATAAATAATATAATGTTGTAAGCGTTATGTCACCGACTGTACTCAATCCAGAGCCCAGTTGCTTTCGATGAGCATTTCATCTTCTTTAACCAATCCCTTTACTTTGAAGCCGGACGAGATCCTGGGACTTTTTAATAAATACCTTATAAGGGGCGAATTTTCTTTTTCTATCTCATTATCGACGGGACTTTCGAATTTGAATATAAATCAGTATTATATACATTAAATATATATATATATATATATATATATATATATATATATATATATATATATTTAAAATCTGCTTAATGATTTTTATGTCAGAAAGTAAATAAGTAAAATATTGATGTGATAACTGAGAATTACTTAACGCAGACTTACTATTTATTCTGCTTACTTCATAGACATGTTTACAACATGATTTAATAAGTGATGATTCGTTTGTAGAATATTAATTATATCATGAAAATCGGAACACATGCGTTTATCTTAACCATATAATAATATAACAGCACTTATCTATGTTAAATTATATTACGTAATTTGGCAAGTGCATAAAAAAAAATTTAATAACTTCACTATATTAATAACGAGCTAACTTCTAGCAGGAATATTCTTCAAAAATTTCTTAGTTGAAGTTATTTATTTTATAAATAACGTTAAGAGCATGTAGCATGGGGTAACATGGGGCATCGACCACCATGTTTGAGCACGCGGCGCGGGGGCGATGAGTATCTAATGGGGTACAACCCTGACAAACCAATTATGTATTATATAGATTGTTATCCGGGGGTTAGAGTACATGCTGGATGGGATATTACGGATTTTTCTTCATAGCTCCTACACTTTTTATTATAAAGAAACCATTTGTATGGTAAACTATTTTCTATAGTTAGTTATGTAGTTCTTGGAAAATACATAACTTATTTAATTAATTCTTTGAAATTGTATATACAGGGTGCACACAATAAAAACACGCTGAATATAAATATCTAAATGTTTTGTGTCGTGTCTTCCTCAAGCTATATTGACAGACGCGTTAGTAAAATGGCCTTAAAAAAATGAATCAAATATATATATACATACATTAATAACTTCAAACGTATCCGAAACTTAGTTATTTACTTCATAATGAAATCCGATCTATTAAAAGTCCACACAATCTGTCAAACATCTGAGAGAGACGCCGCGTCGGGGCGAACCCGAAAATGATTGTTGGAGATTGTTTTAAACAGGTCTTCTTTTCCACTTCATTTCGGGATCTCGTTCAGGCTTAAAGTTATTAAGTGAGATTTTATCGCGGGATCTTCAGAGGGTCTTTTATTATTGTCAACTTTATACATAACTTTCTTCTGCTGTATATGCTCATCACTGTGGCTTTAATATAATTATTCGCTTACCAAAGTCATCGTAGGTATATAAATTTAAATGTGTAAACCATGCTGATTTTTCACAAAAAAAAAAAATATTTTTACTGATATACAAACTTTCAGAAGACTATTTTATTATGTCTGGAAAATAATATATAGGAGATATATGTAAGGAATCATACACACATACATACACACGACCACAACATTTTTATCAATAGACCAACTAGTTTAGAACATCAAAAGGCGAAATCCAATTAGGTCTATAATTAAACCGCGGTGTATATAAGAGCCTCCAGCCATCTCTGATGCTATACGTCTTGAGATTCATTTTTCATCTCCAACTAAGTATGCACCCTCACGTCCGTGGACTTCAAAAGTGGGGGGAGAACACCCCTTGTTAACAAACTTCTACCTATCTGAATTTTTATTTAAGTTTCGACAAATTTTTCCACCCCGTAATTCAATTTTTTTCGCTAGGAAATTAATTAGTAATACGCTTTCTGATGATGTTTAATTTGCGAGGGGATGTGTTCTTGGGGGTTGTATTGATTTTTATATGTTCGACGTTCTGCTTAAAGGTAATATCTCGAAATTTAAGAAATATGTGAATAGTAAAGGGACATTTAAAAGTAGTAATACAATTGTCGTTATATCTTTTTGTAAGTTTAGTAAGTTTTAAATGAAAAATCATGTTGTTCGAAAAATGAAAAGAATTTTTGTTTATTTGTTCATAGTTGTGAGTCGAAAATTATACTTTGAATAAATGCAACGATAGATTCTTTGAAAACAATGTGAACGCGATATGAAATATGTTGAAAATGTTGTCTTCAATGTTTTATTTGAATTTAAATTGATTATTCCTTAAAAAAAGTATCAAATACAATAAAAAAAATATGTCAGGTTTGAAACAATTCAATTCAGTGTGATATTTCACTTGAACCAAACGCTAAAAACCCTGTTAACTTCACACGTTTTTATTTGAACCCAAAAAAAAACTTAACCTCAAAAAAAAAGGCATCCGTCACAAACATTTCATTCAAAACACATCCAGCGTAATAGAGTTAAGTGGCAAATAAAGAAAAAAATACAGAAAAAACCTCACTCTCACCATTAATATTCCGTTCACACATCGTATTAGTGTAACAAAAAAAAAATTGGAAAAAAAGGTTACTCGCATTAGGGACTCTATATAGAGGTGATAAGGTCGTCTCTTTTTTTTTCATTTTTTCTACATAGAAACAGTTCAACAACAGATACCTGGCCTTACGCTATTGATAGTTTAAATGTATTGGCACGAGCTATCGATTTGTATAGATCGTTATTAATAGTTCCGGAGATGTCGCGACACTAACAGGTAGATCTTTTTTTCTTAACAACCTTTCTGTACTAACTGGTTATACTTTATTCTGTCAAATTGTAGTAATTTTAAGTCTTCATCTCCATGACAACGTTATTATTCTAATTAATATAATTTAAAAATTCGATCACTTCAATTCGATCAAAAAATATATATTTTATATATTGAATATATTATATACAAATTGTTAACAACCAAATAATCTTTTATACGGATATAAATAACGCGTGGTGCTTTGGGTTCCTTAACAGCGAATAAAAGCTCTAATAAAAAGCTTTGATCATAATAACGTAGTCCCGAATACCATTCACCTAAAAACAATATATATTGATCTGATATATACAGTCAAAATAATTACTTACGATGCACATAAAATATAAAATTAAGACTTTTTGCAATAAAAAATATACCTACCTGAGCTAATATAAAAAAAATTACGTCTATAGAGAATAATATTGAAAGAAATTAAACGATAATAATAATGACATAAAATATTTCTGTGACAGTTAGGAAGAACTGTAAGTAAACCATTTATAAGTTACTAAGAAGCGAATTAAAAAAAAAAAAAAAAACATCTTCCATGTAGATGTTAATTACTGGAGTATACTTAGTCGACTTTATAACAGCCAATTACGGAATATATCTACAATTACTTAGAAACAATGCCCTACACGGAGGCTGAGTTTACCTAAGTTATTTATAGACAAATCTAAGATACACTAGACGTACTTGGTAAATTAAAAAAACATGCTATCCAGGAGACAAGGAGAATTAATTATGACATCTGTCATTAAATTTATTAAAAACAAAGAATTGTTTGATATATATCCTCATGCATATATTTTGACACATCTCGTCTGCCCGCGATCATGGTTGCTGCAAAGGAACCTAAACATCTGGTGTATGTATTTTTTTTAAATAATCAAATACGCGTAGTAATCAGAAAACTATTCGTTTCATTTTGTTTGATAGATTTTTTTTTGTTTTTTTAATGAGTGCTCGATGCAAAAGCTCTCAATTCCTGTTCAGTCTCATCCCTCCGAGTTTAAGAAACTGGTTCTCATTTTTCATTCCGCAAACAATTCATTGCCAAGGAAAAAAAAAACGGATGCTTGTCGTGTAGATTAAAATAGGCCTTAATATAAACGCATAAACACCATAATACTTCTTATAAAACAATGTATAAATATTTCAAAACCCTTAGTTGAAGCAGCAAGGAATCCGCGACTTCAACCTATTGCATGACAATAAATTTGGTTAAATTATTATTTATACTAGAAATAGATTTATATAGCTATATGACAACTTAAAATTTCATTAACCTGACTTTTTATACAAAATTATACAACTTTTTTTATGTATAATTTCAGTTATACTTTTTTACATTTTGATATAACCTACAAACTGGGAACGATAAAAACACTCTCAGGTCGTAAATCTGATTGCCAAAAAAAAAAAATTAATATGAAATCTGGTGGTTGGTCACGCTCAATTAAGATTATAATAAATGGCATTATAAAAGTGGGATCGGAGTGAATTATATCTCCCGGAGGGGAAATAAACATCGCATCGGAAGGTCGCCATACTAATGTAACTTTAAATTAATTTCAGAAGGAATCTCTTGTGTCATTCCGTGTTATGGCGTTTAGCGCGTACATTGTTTGCGACAAGTTGACGACTATGAACTTATACGTTGTGATTAAAATAAATTCATGTGCCTATTACGTTATTTAACATACCTAAATCTATCTGCTTTGTCTGTTTGTCGTCAAAATTTATATCTAAACATTATAACGAAATACAAATTTAGGACATTTAGTTTAGTCTGTCTCACTGTCATTAAATCTTAAAATTTTCTATGCCGAAGAGAGAGAGAGCATTGAATTGTATATGACATTAAAAATACGTAACGTACTCGTAAACAACGCCATACTACTTCTGAGCACGTTAACAATTAATAAAAAGATATAGGTGTGTTACAATGAAAGTTTTCCCAGGATTTTTTTCGAACATGAAATTGTCTATACTTTTATAATACCAAAGGCGTGGTTGCGAACGTATATTATTGGTTAGAAACAGTGGGCGTCGGTGACCAGCAAGCGGAACAATGGCGACTTAAATTAATTACATCTAAATAACTATTAATACAGAGATACGCATCTTTAAATATGTGGCTTTGCGGCAAAATATTTATTTCCCTGATATGTTACTGGACAACGGATATCTCACATAAGTATGAAGATTATATTTTTTTTCTAAAATATGAGTTAGCACAAATTTTTTTAAATTTGGAACATCTAGTGACTGTAACGAAAATGGTGAAGGTTTTGTTGTTTCGTTTTCAACTGTATTATTTTTAATTACAGGAACAAATGCGATCACGTCTTAGAAAAATATTTATATCTTTAAAAATAAAAACATAACTTACTAATTTAACAATATTGTTTGAACATCATAATAAATTAAATAATGTAAGTGTTGTACGTAGAAAATATTTGTATTATATTCATTAACACCATATTTTATCTTCACCTGTGATACATTGGCTTTAAAATATTTCATAAAATTTAATTATGTTTCCCAATTTTAAAGCGAGAATAAGTTGTTATCACTTTAGTAACAGTTACTATAATGTATATAGCTCGTAGGTTGACCCGAAAAGCTTAGTTTCACTTCAATATATACATACATATATTTATATGAATTACTTCAATAATTTCTTTCGTTTTTCATGAAAATTTATAAAAAAACAAACTTCTTTGACTTATAGTAAGGATATGATAAATAAATAACATGGGAGTGACTAAAAAGAATAATGTAAAGACGTAAAGTATTTACTCAGCCCTCGATACATTCAAACACATAAATCCATCCCCTAAACAGCCACAAATCAATAAGAATCCTCCATTATGTACCGATATCAAACGAGGCATTAAATGTGGGGTGACGAATAAAAAAAATGAGGGTCACACCCCGATTTTTTACATCACTTTTTCTAAGGGGACGTCGAGCGTCGGACAAATACGGACGGTGACGTCTCTTTGTGTCCTATGTACGGGGTGGATTTGTTAAGGAGCGTTTGATTTTGAAATTTATATAACATTAAATAAACGTCTCGTTAATAAACCGATGTCTTGAATGTTTTTAGCGAGTTTAATCTCAATTTAAACTTTGTTATTTAATATACACATATTTAAACATCGGTTAGGAATATTAGTGACAGAAGATAGAGACAATAACCTGTGTGAAGCTGTTTAAAAGTAGTTTTGAATATTTATATGATAGTCATTTTAGTCTCCGAATTGATCGATTGTCAAGAAATATTTAGTAGGAACACTTATAGCAAGACTAATAAGCGTGTTTTTAATGAAAACTTACATAAAATTTAAACTGTTAATCAATGCTAAAATATTTCTTTGTGAGCGACTAAATATAGGCAGTTTAGATTATCGTTTTTATTACATTTATAATCAGCCAGACGTCTATTTAAGTCCGTAAACAATATGATTATTACCTATGTATATGTATGTAGTGATAATAACAGTCAATCAATGCCAGTTTAATATTTAACCGTAGTTAAAAAACGCGGCAAATCTGAATATAATATACAAACCAGCATTTTTCCATCGCAGAATCGACACCGGGGTGTGACGCTCTGAAAGATGGCGGCTATACTCTTAGCACCCTATTTTTGTGTTCTTGCCACCCCCACCGCCCCCTGTTTATGCATTTACCCCCTATTTACCCCCATCGCCCCCTCGCTGCAGTTTTATTTCGGCTTTTTTTTTTTAACGAAAAAATAAAATTATTTTGACTTAAACAGAATGAGTGTATTTTAATTGGAAGACTTCGGCTGGGTTTTAATTAACGTATTATTGTATGAACTCGCCTTTTAATATTTAAGATTTCCTCAGAGAAAGGCTTGCGAGGTATTTATTACATCGTAATTATGACTTATGGTCCTTAATTACGATCTCACATACATTTTTAAGATCCACGGGAGAGGTCGCTTTCAGATTATTATTATTTTTTTAATGAGAAGTCACCTCGCATAGTTTGTAATAAAAATATTTGCTTCCATAGCTTTGAAAGGAGGTTGTATATTTGATATATGAATAATTAACTGACTATACTGTTAATTATAATCATTATAATTATCTGTTTAATTAATTTATGTGTTCGTAGTGAATGTATATAATGGGATGACAGAGTTATAAATAGATTATGTGATGTTGGCTCGTCTTTCAACTATATGCAGTCCGGTAGAGTTCTGGCACGAGCACTTATTGATAAAAATATATATGTAATATTTTTATCAGAAAACTATACATGCACAGTCATCTCGACATAAATCTGAAGATATACCCATATATATATTACATAAGCATTTAACATATTAATTCGGAATTATTATTATAACCGAATTATGTCTATCATATAAAACAGAGTCCTGCCGTCGTCAGCAGAATCCCTGTCACTTGAAACACTTTATTTTTAGCGTTTTAATTTCGCCCACACTAGAGATTGCATCAATTAAGTGGCTTCGAGTGATTCCCGTACTTAATAATGCTAAAATGGTCTCCGAGGTAATCCCAGTAGTTAGTGTATCAGTTATCACTGCTGTATACTACACTATGTATAGAATAAAAAACTAAAAATAAAAACTATGAAATAAGATTTAAATGAAGATAGTAATAATTTGTTTACGTTCAAAAATTTTAAATCGCCTAAATATAAATTCAGAGTTGAAATGGACGATCAAAAAATATATTATTTCATGAAAAACACTCAGATAATTAATTTAATTATAGAATTAGAATGACAAATGAGTTATTGGTAATATTAACATGTAAATATGTTATAAGATCATTCTACAATACTGTATTCTCTAGTAGTCAGCGTTGACGAAGGGGTTTTAAAGGCAGCACGACTGAGATCACCCCTCATGGGCGCAACCCCTGACACACCCTCGGGCTCGGGGTGTCGTTTCATGCAAAATAATATTTTATTTTCTATATTCTATGTTCTTTAATCAAAATAATATATAAATTGTCAAAAGAAATAAGCGCGATATTATATTATAACATTATATATTAACGTGTCTCTGTATATAGTTTTTAATGCAGATCAAATTTCTTGAATATCACATCAATTGATGGCACACGGACATATATTAATTGCTATCAAATCAATAGCTCTATACTTTTACTTTACGTTAAACATTTTTATAATATTATACTTGTTAGAAACGTATGTATATCGTTGGCTTTGTATCAAACACAGCACCTCCCTCTCCTCAGTCGGTGTGACGACACTCCGAGCCCTCCTTAGCAGCAGGGGGCAATCCAGCTTTCTTTCTCTTATTTCCACTTTTTTCGTCCGCCATTTTTGTCACGCACGCGCACTAACCTCTCCCGTCGAAAGCCATCGATTTATTTGATGTAAATAAGCCTAGGTATCATTAATGTACGTTTAATTTACTAATTATTATAAAATAATTTATGACTTTTAATATTTATTAATTTAATTAATCTATTCGTTGAACTTCTAATTTGTTTAAACTCTTCATTCGGTTTAGGTATTTGCTGGTTAAACGCTAATTGTATTAGGCGTTAGTACTTTTAACATTTAAGAGCTTTACTAAATAACAGATGGATAAACAAAAGGCGTAATTTAAATATTTCTAGGTGAACAACCTCTCAGCCTCATTCGTATATTCTACTTTTATGTTCGCAACAATGTATCTACATTTTACGGGCTGGCGAAACGCTAACTCTGTGAAGCTATGGTAATATTTTTAATTTGAAAATAGAAACAGTTCTAACTGGGCTAGACCGAACTAGTCTGGACTATACTCGACTGGACTATGATGATAGAATATTCTACATCATAATTAATGTCTATATAAAGGTTCACTAAGACCTAAGTGAATAACTCCACAACTAATCGAATTGATCTCCAACGTTATGGAGAGTTTACGCTGTTAGGAGACAACATAAACTTGTTAATACAACCTTTTGATGTTAAACCTTCAAATACTCTGATATAACAAAGGCTAACTTGACGTGTACGTTTAATATTATCCTGTTTAACAATTTATATATTTTCTTCCTACTTGTAATACATAAGTTAAGGTTCTAAATTTATTGAAGACATATCTTGTCAGCTAGTTTTGTTACTGTCATGCCATCTCTATTTCTGATTTCCTACCGTATAGCTACATACATACAAACACATACATACAAACACGCTACTAGTGTCTTGAGGTCTCATAGTGCAGTCACATTTATGAGATTTAAAGTTCTTAATCCTTGTTTACATAGATTTTTTTTATAAGTTTAGAAGCAAAATTAATGTTAAAGCTAATACACACAGCTGACTCAAACAGACTTATTTTAAATGAATAGGTATACACTAACCCTGGCACCGATTGCATTCTCGTTAATGACAAGCTAGTTAAAATCAAATTCATTGCCATCGGCTTGTTGTACAGGAATGATGCTCTTAATATTTGTCAAGTTTTGTCTATTTCATTGTGTTAATATTTTTAAACAAACCCGCCCAGAAACGTACTCTATCAGAAAATGACTATAATTGCGAATGTTCTCATGTTTTTGCAAAGCAATAGGTGCTAGTGATTTAAGGACAATTTGTTTGTGATGGGCTATAAATACAGCGGAAATAGTATTGAACCCTCTGACACGAGGATTTGGTCAAAGTAACTGGCTGGATTCGTCGTAAAATTATCTGTTGATGAATAATTTAAACATACTTATTTTTAAAAACTAATTTAATTTGACGTATATGAAATAATTAGAACAGTGATGTGACTTCTAAATCTTCCCGCCTATTTTTTCTAAATAAAGGTTAAACCGTTTTTAGACAGGACATACAAATAACAACAGATAATTTGGTATGAGTGAATAATTCGCAAAATCGATGAAAATTAATTTGGCTAAATGATTTAAAACTGCTTTCTTTCATAGATAATTTTTATTTTAGCTAGAATAATATAATGATATATTATTGTTTAAAAAAACTTTATTTTATGTAAAAGCTGTAGGTACTTATTACTTTTAAATCTGTATATGGACGCTGAATGCATATCTGATATGTACGTGTCGTAATTGATTTAAAATCATAATAAAGTAAATAGTGTAATACATAAAGGACATACAGCCAATATTAGAGGAGGTTGGCATTAAAAATCTAGTGTGTTCGGGCGAGGCAATTTCCGGGCGGAAGCTGTCCCGACGGTGACGTCACTCATAGATAACACAAAATTCGTTTATTAATTGACCTCTCCATAGAGCACTTAACTGACAGCTCCCTTCAATGAACCTGTCAAACTTAATATTAATAGCAAGTTATCGTTAAAAAACAGCATTGAACCAAAATGACTATTCTCACATATAACTGTTACGTTGTAAAAATATTAATTCTGATACGAAAACCTTTTTTTCAATAGCCTCTTTTCGAAATGTGATAGAAGTATATTTAAATATTCATAATTTTAACTTTCGAACGCCGAACTGCTCAAATTCTTTTATTTCGAGGCATTATTATTGAGTACATAAAAATAATAAAAAACAAATACACCTCCGTATGTTTGTACAAGCATTATTTAACGAAGCGTGTAAGTTCGGGTTAACAACCGGTAATATGACTTGAGACGGTAATTAATTTGGCGATAACATCACTTATCGAATATAAAAATAAGTTTATTCAAATTACACTTAAAAATACATCAAGATATTTTTTTTTGCATTGATTTTAAAAATATATATCACTATGAGTATATATGTTTATAAATCTTTAGAATTAAAACACCAATGTCCAATATATATAGCGTTTAAAAGTTGGTTACTTTGTCTGTATGTAGATTGTAATATGAAAATAACTTTCTCAAGCCAAACATTATTGAGCTTGTAAAAAATAAACTGTGGTTTACGAGGGAAGACATTAAAAGATATATCGATTATTTATATATATGTTTATATGTTATTAATATAAATATATATTGAACAACATAATTAAAAATTATTTTATTGAAATTAATTAACCTTTTTGTTTTTGTAAAATTTTTTGTTTCGTCGGATGTCAGACTAAGTTTTAATCGTTTAGAAAAAAAAAATCTATTACCTTAATATGTTATTTACTAATTACCATAAAGGTTTCTTATTCTTAAATTTAATAATAAATTAGATTTTCATAAAAAAGAAATAATATTTGTCTTATTAATTTTTCTTCAAATATTCGTTTCGTAGTACCCGTATAGTAAGCACAATAATATGAATACACCTACAATCCTATACAATACTTTTTTTATTCAAAACTTATACATTTTAAAATATAATCTACATATCGGAGGACAAAATGATTAGACTTGAAAGTAGAGGCCATACTTTTAGATATAATGGACACTGGTTAATTTACTTTAAAAACTTTTATATGATCTCACACAAGCCGCTAAGTATATTTATGTGTATATATTAAGGGATCATAAAATGTACGTTACACGGTAATTTAATTAAAATCCCTACCTGCTATCCGTTCCCTGTAGCCCTGGTATATTAATATGCTATCATTGATTCCGTTTATTAAACAAGAAAGAACGCGTCAAGTTCAGGTAATACAAAGATTCAATAGATAAGTAATGAATAGTTAAAAATATATGTATATAAAACTATAAAGAGAACGACCACAGATAATAAACGTTAAGCTAACAAATGATGTACAGTCTACATTAATACGGTAGTACAGAGATAAAAATAATAAGGATGTTGTAAATTTATTTCACACCTCAACATTTGAGTAATGGTTGTGAAAGTGGGCCAATATTAGCCAACCGGCCAACATTAATCGAACCAATATAATTAAGGCAGGTGTATTCCCACCGGGCTCAGGGCGATTGGTCGCTGTGTAAACTGTCAAAAACTTATCGATATTTATCTGTAACTTTTAGTTCCAATGATATAACCACACATCCATTTATATAACAAATTACTCTAAGTAGTTTTCTAATTTATTTATTTTTTTTATGTTTAATAACCCTGAGAAAATATGTCAATGTCAAAAATATTAGTGACAGACGTTGACAGCTCTGAATTTAAAAAAAAAAAAAGAAAATACGCTTCAAATTATGCTTAAGTAAGTTGAGATTTTAATACCGATGTTCGAATTATTACCGCCAAATAAATCATTCATGGCTCTATTATTAAATTACTGTGATTGTTTGCTCATAAACGAAGATACCAGATATAAAATAAGCCCATTAGGCATTTCCAAACCATATTAGGTTCGGAAAAACAAAAATTTTAACTATTTTTATTGTTGCTGCTATTAAAATCAATGAAAAACTTATTATATATACATATACAGAGCAACCTCCGTGAGCAATCCGTTTGCTTAACACAAGTTTCATCGTCAGACTTCGCACTACGTGTATTCCGTTTATATAAAATAACCTACGCTAATACTATAGCGTGCGAAGTTCTATAAAACAAAAACTGCAAAACGTTCCGTAGTTAATGTGAAGATCCAAACAGATAGTAAACATATTAATTTGATGAAGTAAATGTTTTATTATAACAAGTGATTAATTTAAATAAGGTATGTATGTTAAATGGAAATATATTTCGAGTTGAAACAAATAGTTATATTAACTTCAACGTAGCTCATCAGTCACTCGTCTTATCAAAGTTATTATCAAATTACTGTATTTTTTATTTCCCAAAAAAATAGCTACCTAACATAATTTTTCCTGTACACAATAAATCATCAATCATAATTACGTCTAAGTCGCTACAGACTGTGTGTAAGTAATTCAATGTTAACTTCAAAGATTGACAAAACAAAAATCGTTCAGAAACCAATATTAGTCATTTATTTCTGGTTTATATAAAGAATTTCATTGGAGGACATTTTTATATAAGATTCATTTTAACTCTTTTGTCTAAATAAAAATTCATTGTAGAGATTAATTGCAAAAAAATCTTAATGTATAAAAGATTTCTTTAGTTATATTTAAAAATTAAGTAAGATAATTGGCATGTTTGTCATTTTTCCATTTCATTTGCCTTTAAGTTATTATAAAAAAAATACGCACCGATTTAGAAACAGCATTCAATTAAAATTTTATCAATATACTATCACTCACAAATTTTATTAAATAAATTTTTGAATGTACTAAAATTATAAGATATTTAGAGAGTACGAACGACGAGCACCAGATACGAAATGATGATTCAAATTGTCATGTCGCAGATGAATAATAATATTTAAACAAGGTCCAGGTGTCCATAGCATCCCGAAAATAAAAAAAAAATCTCTCAATAGGAACCATCTAAATATAGCCAGAACAATTCGCTCACTGACCCCGTCCATTAAAAAATATACCCTTCTATTTATAACAAACTAACCCTTATCCTAATTCAAATACGGACGTAATTAAAATATTAATTATTCAAAATGGCGGTAAGCGAACCATCACAATTTGTCCAAATACTTCATTGTAATGACCCTCACTGCCATCTATTGACGAGTAAGTATAATGAGTGTTGAATCAAACAAAGAATGGCCAGCCGTCAGGTAAGCAGATGTTTGCAGATTTAAATGCGTTTTAATAGACCAGCGTTGACCTTGCACAGATTATAACATTTCTAATGGAATAAATTAAACTCCGGTTAAATAACTCACGGTTATTATTTAAACAATCAACTTTAGTTGTAAAATTAAGCAACCGAATGTCTTTTATATCTATAAATTATTTTTAAATAGTATGTATTCTTTCTCATAGTAATACTTATTACTTATAGAATTATTTAAAAGAAAAAAAACGGTTATTTATCTTTTTATGGAAAAAGCATCGGCCGGAGATGATCAAAGCTATTGTTATTTAAATTCATGATCGTTAAATTGTTGCGAAATTATAATTTAATTAAACAAAAATTCCTACAAAATATTTTTAATGTTGAAATATTGTATGTTCTAAATTAGCCGATGATTACGTGAAATACAGAAGCAATTGACTTAATTCGATAATATTATATCTCAGAAATAAGGGAACTTGGATAAACCCTTTAACCATTTTGAAGACTTCTTATTATATGTATATATATGAATATATACAGTTTAAAATTAAAATAACAACTCCAAAGTATCGGTTTTATAAGGTATGAAATCATTGAAATATTTGTCCTAAAAAGTAGATCCAGTTTATTATGAGTATAAATAAAACCTCTTAGAAACATTTAAAGCCTCATTACTGCTTCGCTCACCAATCAATCACTTTTATTTTGTAATAAAATAATTTTACTAAGTGTTATTTAAAACACTGCCACCTAGAAAAAGATACTGAAACTAAAATATGTTTTAAAGTGTAACTAAAAACTAACTTCTGAAGTTCATCCAAAGCAACATAGATGGCGTTCTAATAAAAAATACAATTTAAATTTCATCTAACTTTAATAAGTTTTTCTTTGTTAAATGACGCTGCTAATGACTTGAAAAGGTCAGAGTTTTGTTTTAAGCCTCTCTCGCTTAAATAATAAGGATATGCAGCGGAAGTGGCTAGATAAAATATGCCTTCATTTTTCTTATCCACCTTTAGTCCCATCAAATTAGTCACCAAAGGCTTCCTTTCCCGACATTTTTTGAATCTCGCCTGTTGTACGGAGTCACACTGCATGGCGATAAATGAATTGGGGTGCTGCAGAGCTGACAGCCACACCATATAAGACCGGATGTGACTACACAGGGTCATGCAGAGGAACCAAACTAATTCTCCAGGTTGAAACTCTCCGCCGTTTACGTAATAATTGACATGACCCACGGGGGCCGCCATGCCGTAACCGTCTATATTAGTAGCAATCATTTCAACGAAATCGGCATCGGATTTGTCGATTCTGTCTTCTGGACCTAAATTCCTAAAGCAAGGTCCCGAAGGATCCAACGCAGTTATTCTTGATATGTTCACGCCAGTTATGAGTCTAAAGTTTTTGGCTATAAAGCTGGCAGTGTGAACTCCAAGACTGAGGCCAACTACATCTAACTTCTTCGGGTCTAGACCTTGTTTTTTGAGTTCGAACAACATTTTCGCTCCGTGAACACCGACGGGGCGAGCTAGACGTGACGCTCTGGAAATGTGATAAACAAGACTGATTTCAATGTTTTGAAAGATATTACATTCATAAAATTACTTACATTAGTTATAAATAATTTTAACGAAAGTTTAACAATCAAGAAACGAAATATAAAAATGTTTTTTAAATATTATTCAAGGACCTTACCTTGGATATTCATATGTTGTAAAATAGCTGGTGTCTAATAACAAGACGTTATATCCTATACTATCGTAGACCTTCGCTACCCTCCCTGGTATGGGAAAGTTGGGGCTGTCTAGAAAACCTCCTATGTAGAGCACGGTACGTTTGTTAAAATCTAACAACGGATCTTTAGCTAGCTCCTTCATTTGATAGTAATTATATTTCCTTCGTATTTCTTTCATTGGATTGCTCGTGCTAACTACTGTCATCGACAAGTTCTTTAAAGTGTTCTTCGTGATGATCGCTTCCTTATCTGAACCAGGGCCTGGAATTTTTTATTTTTTTTAATATTATCCTAGTTTTGATTGCGACCGTAACCAAGTATTTGTGTTCACAGAGGCTAAATATGATTACAATGTCCATGTGTTAAACATATACAAAGATAAGTACAACATGGGCATTGTTGATTTAATAGTGTTTAAACCATTCCAAGATTAAAGCAATTTTTGGTAACAGGTTTAGTCCAAAAATTAAAAATGTTATATTGTTATCTATATTTTTGACAGAACCTAAAGAGGAAAAAAAGTGTAGGGATGTATGCTTTGAGGTCTTTGTCTATGATCCCAACGTTTTATTAAGTCTAAAACGTATAGACTTATTTAAATGTTAATGATTTTAAATAAATATACATTAACAATCAGTATGCTTACCCAAGCTATCATCGTATAATACACACGGACAGGTAATGTTTTTTACCTTCCAATATTCGCACATAGTATTAAGTATTAACCTCGGTTATTGAATGGGAAACGGTAAACGCTTCGTATGTAGTATAATGCAAACTAGTCCTAAAGATAAACTATTATATAAATAGGGTGATATTAATCTTCCCAGATACTATAAGAAAAATGATTTTCATCTAGGGATCAAAAACTTATACAATATCAATGTAACAGGAATTTTTTTTAATGGCTTTATATTGTAAAAATATACTTTTCTGCAACATTGTAATGATCAAAGGAAATCCAATTCTTTCAAGATCTAAAGGTGCATTGATAATTTATTAAAATACATATCAAATGTAACGTGGCGCCAAAAAACTTTATTTATTCCTCGGATCGCAGGTTCGAATCCTGCTCGTGTCACTGGCGTCGTTAATGTTAGTCGAATACTATTGTAGGACGTCGTAATAAATTAACCTTGGTGATATAAAATTTCCGTTTTTGTATAATTATTTATTACATCGTAAATCATTAGAGGAATTAATTTAAATAGAAAAAAAATACACACTACAATTTCAATTTTTTTTCTTTCTTTTAACCTAACACCATTTAAATTTGTATGAGCAATATAAATATTTGTAGCTATAAGAAATTTTAAATATATTTATTTTCTCATTCTGTTTGATTTTTTTTTCAAACATTGTGTTTATATTATAACTATCCCGAATTTCGATTAATTTTGGCGGGAATATCTCATAACCGGTGTATTTTATACAGTCACGTGAAGTTGACAATAGATGGCGTTAGTTCGTAACAATTTATTTTTTGAGCATTCATTTCTGAACGCAGTTTCTAAGTACACTCCGACTATGTCGAAGATATTAACTAGTTTGACATTGTTTTAGTATCTTAGCAATACAGAAGTAGCTCAAGGGAACATGCGGTGATTATGATGAAAGCCTTCAATTTATGTTTATGAACCCGGCTTTATTTATATATGTGTCAGATCTGTGCTATTATCGGAGTCCAAGGGAATTTTTAAATAGATCATTAATTATGACTTATAAATTACTATCAATTTAATTATATATTCCTATCATCATCATCATCGTAACAAGAGTCTTTGCAGACTCTTCGTGAGCATCACGTATCAGCAATCCGCATACATGATGATTTTCTTGGGAAGATAGTTGAAGTGGTTTCCCCTTGACTTCTCTGCGCCAGCAGTTTTTGGAGCTATTTACACTCCAAGGTTTGCTTGTATAGCCCCTCTTCCAGCCAGTTTCCCGGCTGGGCTTGTGGTCATCCCGCCACTGCTCGGTGAGACCGTCTGCCAGTGGTGTCTATACACTTTTAGAAAGTACATATGACTCGGAAAAACCACATTGGTACTTGCCAGGTCTCGAACCTTTTTTTCGAACCCTTACGTACGAGAGGCGGGCCTTTTAATCTCCAGGCAACCACACCTTTTATTATATTCGTATAAAAAAATATTATTTATATCAATCGATAAAGCTAAACACTCTTCAATATAATTCAAATAACGATAAATACAGACGAAAAAAATATTAAATTCTTCAGTCGATTGTAAGTTTCGTTAATTTTCTTTATAAAAAAAAAAAAATGAATTTTAAAATGATATTGAAAATACATAAATATAGATATAATTCTACTCACAATCTGCCATAAATCCTGCTGGGTAACCTTCGAGCTCCTTGCTACTATACATACAATGTCCACTACCGATAACAACCAGGATACATATCACCAACATATTCACCAAATCCATCACCGGTCTCATCACCATCACCAGCCTATACGTCCAAAGTTAAATATGTCTGAACGCTAAATGATCCCCTTATATAGCTGTGAAGACATTTTGTACTTTATATTTTTCTCAATATAATGTTGACACTTACAGCGTGTTCGTTTTAAAAAATTATATGAATATAAAAATTAATTGAAAAACATGAATTAAAAAAAAAAACAAAATGGACGATATCAATTATAAATCATTGTAACGACCTCGCCAAGTCTAGAAAATAATGACGTTAAATATAAACCGTGTATAAAAACAGACACAATATGACAGCTGTTGAGAAATGTTCAGTTAATGAACAACAAGGAATGGGATCAGAGAAAACTCAATCCGGATAATTCTTTAGTTGTCTGTAATTTTAATGTTTTTTTTTTTTGCATAAACAACTTAACTTGGACAACTTAAAATGTTTCATTCATATAGCAGATTAGTGATAAGGATACTAGGGTTTGGTCCAAGTTATAGGAACTCTGGAGAGACGAAACCTCTTAGCATTCAATGGATTCACCGAGCGGGTGCCGGGTCCATCGCGTTGCAGGGAGTGGAGCTTCAACAGAGCCTGGGACTTGCGACCAAGGTGTAGGTTTAAGGGGTCCCTAACTAACGCGCGTTAAATGCTCACCTCCACCGTCCAAGCTCTTCTCCCTACCTAACCAAATTTGAAAAGAACCTACTAGGGCTGCCTTCGAAGTACGTTCCAAGAATGAATTGATGATCGTTCAGGACAGGCCCAAGTCTTTTAGTAGGTTGTAGAGTACCTCTACCTCTACCTCCCATACCTCCCATACCTCTCGCTCCCACTTCTATCGCGTACAAATCTTGGATTCTAAATGATTGAACGAACATCGCCTAAAATTTTTAACAAATCATCTGAGTAAGTTATTTTTATATATATATATTTATAAACAAGATTATAATTTACAAGTTTGTGTAAATTATAATGAATTCTTACATACATTGTCCCATCAAAACAAATAAAATATGTATTTCATGGTATTTATAAATATTTAATTAATCAAAACATTGTTTAGATAACAAAATGTTTTTGAAAAATGTCAGAATATTAATCAATATCGCCTTGTATTAACTCACACGTAGTTAAACAATTAAACGTTTAATTGACTCAGTCAATCTCTCTTCGTATTCTAGAATAGATTTGGGCGAATGGAATAAACGATTTTAAGAATGAACAAAGAAAATTCTCGTCAGAATAACTTTATATTGTTAAGAGTAAAAGACATGTCTCATATGTAATAAGAGTGCTCTATGTTTTGGAAGCACAGCATCTTGACAAATCCTTCATGTATAAATAATACAGCATGTCTGCTCGCTGTAAGACGGACGCGAAATGTACATGTTAATATAAATACTAACAAATATGCCGCTTTTTTGGTTATCGTTATACTTGGAAGGCACACGTAGCGGTGACAGTTTTTCATACGTCATTACATCATAGTATTAAGGTATAGTATGGGCTATACTATATAAGGTATAGTATAGCTGTAGGTATAAAATTGGGCTATACTTTGCATAACTTGGCATATAATTTGCGAACAGCTCAAAAGGAAACTGTGAAACAAATTATCTTTTTCTTTCTTTTGTAATTTTTATTTCAACATCAGTGAAAAAAAAATACAAAAGAAAAGAAAGTAAATAGAAGATCGTTTTTAAGTTAGAATATAATTACAAACTTTCATACATACCTAAAATGTTCTGATAATAGTTTAATTAAAATTATCGATGGTCAATTAAATCTGTTTACATACGAGTAGTCTACTCACGATGTCTTTGATTATAAATTTCGTCGCACAAGACACCAGTAGGCTATGAAATATATCTCAATAAATTAATAAACTTGTAAAAATATAGAAAAAATAATGAAATAACTTGCATACTTAGTAAAATTGACGTTAAAGAGACAATTTTTTATATATCCATATGTCTGTGAACTAGTTATTTAAAAGAAATATGCAATCAGTGACTTTCATTATTTATACAACCATCGAATGACCCTTGTTCAATATAGTCATGTATTTTATTGAGTATAATAAACAATGTTTTATTCATAGTGTTTCATAGGAGTTTCCTCTAATAAAACAGACTCGATGGTGAAGGTTCAACAGGGGAATAACCAGGCATAGGAAGGTCGCACAGATTATGTGATACCAATACCACAGAAGTTGCCATGTTACGGTGACTGGTAAGCATCAGGCGTGCTGTGAGCTTGATTGACAATGACGGGAAACAGAAAAGCAATGAAAGCCATGAAAATATTTAAAATTCTTATAAAAAATTTTAGTTATTCGTGAATAGCACGACATATGTATTTTAAACCTTCAATACATATAAGCAAATAACATTTTTTTTTAAACATTAGCCTTCCAAATCTAAGTTAAATACACTGACGAGTGTTTGAACAAAAATATTTACTGAAAATTATTTAAATATAAAATATTTATCTCTTATACATTTATGGTATTACAAACGGAAAGAGGACTTCGGCTTCCTTTTTAATATTTGTATATGAATATTGTAAGTCCTTAACGTTCTAGTATAGCAGAGTTAAAATTATTCTTTTATAATTAATATCTCTGTGGCTTTTATTAATATATTATCTTGCTCATCAATATTTTTCATTCAATCTTGATACTGGTTGTTACTATAATAGTGTATGTATTATACCTTATAAAACAGTACTATATACAACGTTATCCTTTAAAACTAATCAATACCAATATGAATGGGTGAAAATATAAGATCTGAAATTAATAAGAAAAAAAAAAACAAAATGAGACTTCAATGTACTCGTTTAAAATATAACTTAAAACTAATGTATTAATTCCTTCAAAACAAGAGCCTAAAATTAATAACATTATTAATGATTATAATTCTTTAACTTTCTTAATTTTACAAAAAAAAAAAACTTCAGTTTCATTCTCATTTTGTTGAATTATCGGATATCCTATACAAAAAGCAACATAAAGTATAATCAATATATTTTTTTTAATGGATAAAAAAGTTGCATTTAGGTACTTAGTATTCTGACCAGTCCTCTCTCCTCCTAGAAGCTAAGTTTTCTATAAGAGACTATCATTAGTGTCACAATGTTCGTTAATAAATATATTTAAATTAATTTATTTCTTGAAAAATGTTTAAAGGTTGTCCGTTTATTCCTAAATATATACATATTTATTTTAAACTCAAGCTGTTTAAACATCGAAAGCAATATAAACTATATACAATATTGCTTTTATTTTATTGTAGGAGTATTCTAAAAAAATATAAATGTATGCTGGTTTTTCACTCACAAAAAAAATAATTACAATACGTTCGGATGAATTTTAGGATTAAAATAACAAAATACACATAATAACATTGTTTAACCCATCAGACAATCAGTAAAGTAATGAGATCTAAGATTTTCGCGAGTTTTATTCATTTAAATGAAACTAATATTTTTCAGATAAACTACGCGGATTTTTATTATTTAAAAAACTACATAATCCCGACGTTTCGGTTACTTTCCAGGCAGATGTGACACATTTCTTCTGCCCGTGATCACGGTTGCTGAAAACTAACCGAAACGTCGGGATTATGTAGTTTTTTAAATAATAAAATTCCGCGTAGTTTATCCGAAAAATATTAGTTTCATTTAAATCAGTAAAGTACTTGTTTAAATCAAAATAAATTTAGACCTTTGTAAGCAGTCATAAAATAATTTATTACGTAATTATTATTCAATTTATAGCTCAATGCCATACAAATAACAAACGCACCATAAATTAAAAAGATGGGTTTGACTTCCGTTTGGAATAGATAATAGATATGTTAGGTATAACATAAGAAATTATATTTCACCTATTTCAAAATTTAGTAAATGTTTGAGAAATTGTGGCAATTCACAATGTAAGTTCTATCTATTTTACATTTTTCATATCACAAAGTATAGGACACGACTTCAGATCTGATCTTCTTAGAAAAAAAATTCTGGTAAGTTATTTACTATCGCAGAGAGCCACGGTGAGATTGTTTTTCGTTAACTTTAAGCCATTATTTAACCTCTGCTGTTATCTCATCACATAAGCCTTAACCGTATCAAAATCGCTTAGACCTTTCTCAACGAGCAACGTCTAATTCTGTCTTGAAAGCTTCGTTACACTGTCATCCCTTCTAAAATAACTCCGAAGTTATGGAGCAGAAATGTTACAGTATTGTTCTTGAAGAATGAAAGGCATAACGGTAGTGTTTTGTGTGTTCCATAGATTAGTGGGCAGGCAATAAAAGGTGCGAAGTTGGGAGTATCATATCCAATCATTGTTACAAGATATAGTATCTACATTTGACCGGATATTAAACTATAGATAACTATGTTATGTGTCTTTTATCATCAATTGTCTTCCGTTTAAATAATAAGGTAATCAATTATGGTCGTTGTTATACAATAAGTCCAGAGGGTCTGTCTTTTTTGATTTGTTGATTGAAAATTATAATTGGAACTAGAAGTCAGCAGCTCTGGTCTTCAAGAAAGTGTATCAGAACCGCAGTTCTAACTGGAAACTGTAATAATCAGGTTCAACTTGAAGTGGATATGGTGAGTATCCATTAATCACGCTGGTACAATTTGAGAATTGTATTTCTTCATGCCATTTCAATTAGCCTATGTTGATCAAATTGTTCATTTTACAATTATTTCGTATCAGTTGACTTGGATTGGAATAAGATTTAAAATTCGGATCTGAGCCAAATTCATCATCTTTGTAATAGTTCTTATGAGGGAGTAATAATTAAATGAAGTGCTCTCTAAGCCATCCTAGCATGCTGAGAATTGATTTCTCTTAAAAAAAAATATTTAAGAATTGAATTCTTTTCGCTTCTCACCATATCCTTTTTATATGATTACTTTAGCATTGAAGTCATTTAATTGTGTAAAAATATTTAATATCAATAAGTAACATTTGACCTCTACTAAAAGTATAAGTAGATAAAAACAAAGGACGAATGGAAGTCAGAATATTAGCAGACAATAGAATTCTAAATTACCTCTAGAAAAAGACCATGAGCGATAAAAAATACCTGTATCCTTAGGAGAAGTTAACTATCACAACGTAAACATGGAAAGTATTGAGGATTTCCTTGGCGATACGATAGTATCAATGCAGTATCTTACTAAAAAACATTAAACAGTCTACGCGGTAGTTAGTGTGGATACCATACAAAAATTAAACTATATAGGAAACCTTCATTTGTTGCACCTCCTTAAAACATTCATTAATATATTAAAATCCTTTAAATTATTCTTATTAAAGTTAACGAACAAGATAATACTAATGATTCTAAATCGATAAGATAAAATGAGCAAAACTGTAATCCTAAAAATCTTGAATGCATGGTTTTTGTGGTGTCTGACATTTCGTCATGGCCAGACAAATAAAACATATACGAAACCAATAAGAATTCGTAAAAAAACACTTGTATAATTTTAAAATGACTGAGAAAGAAAATAATATTTTCTGAAGAATTAGTTCCCAGAAACTTTGACATAGGTTTGACATGAGTTTTGATATAAAACATGACTTTTTTTTGGTTTAGTTAGTTAAACGGTTTGAGCGCCAAAATTAAGGAATCCTTACCAAGGTTTATATATGTCAGCTGTCATTGTGTTGTCATGGATATATGTCAAATGTCATTTGTCATGTTACTTTTATATATAGGTAAACATTAAAGCTACCTTGACTGTCTTATTTCTATGATTATAAAGAACCTTTTGTCAAATTCTTTTTTTCTTACAACAAGTTGCGTGAAATCCCATACAAGTTTTATAACTATTAAAGCTTTGAAATTATGCGATATTTTCTCAATATCATACATTGTTAGAAAAGCTTGCAATGCTGAGGTTTTAATGGCAGAGACTAGAGATTTCGACGCCGCACTTCTCATGATTTTCCACGAAAAACACTCTGTAACATTGTATCTGTGTACATGGCGGGTAATAAGTATTCAAACACATAATATGATTTAAAATAAACACTTAAATGACGTTACAATAATAATAAATTCATACAAACGATGTAACGCCCGCGGTATTAAATTATAAGTTTTTACGTTCAAGTAGCGGCGATTAAGTTAAATGTATGAAGCCATAACATTGACTACTCGTAAACATAAATCGAGCGATTATTATTAACAGCATCTGATTGTATCGTACAGGCTCGCACTGCAACGCTATCATAATTCTCTTTTCATTTATTTCCTATTTCTGCTCCCACCACGCGCTAAGAAAATGGCCGACCGGTGAAGTCAGTCTTGCGCGCGATTCCGAACGCGTACGCCGGTCGAGAAGACGAGGATTTTGAACGAATACCGATTAAAGACGAACATTACTAAAAACCGAATTCGAAATTCAAATGTGCGAGTGATTGTTCCAGTGTATTTTTTTTAATGAAAACTACACGAAAGTCTCAAGTTGTTTGCTTTGTTGACTTGAAACAGCTGTCAAAATATTCGCAGTTTCAAGGTAAGATTTGTTTTATTGTTTTATATATTTTAACTAGGAATGTCATGCAAATTTTAATCGAGATTCAGTGTTTTGTTCCTGTTTTTGCTTATATAGCCTTCCATTATCTAAATATTTTTATGTATGTATTGTGTTGGAATGTTTGGAGATCGCAGTATAGACTTTATTATAATATAATGGACATAGACAAAAAAAAAGCACATACATTGTATCTGTGTTTATTTTTGATAAATAACTTCAAAGTCTATGAATTTTATAAACGAATTAAATTCAATAAAAATATCCGGTATCATCATTAGTATGAGATAATAAAATATAAAATAGTTTACCAATTTACATAGACGCTAAATAATATTCAAAAGGTTTATAGGGTATAAAACTAAAACAGATTTGGGTCACGGAATGTTTTCACCAAGAAAGTCATTGTTCGTAGAAACTAGCAAGGACGTATATTTCTCAATAAACACGTTAATGTATCTCATAATTCGTGTAATAAAAATGTAAATGAGGTAGCATATGTTTATATGACAACAACAAAAAATAATGCTGCCAGCTCAGTTTCGTATGTTACAAATCGGATGTCCCGATCGTAACCGGATGTTACACAACACTATTAGAATGCAATTAAAAAGTGGTTTACACGAAAACAGTTAGCGGCAGATGGCGACCGCCGACCCGAGACGACTCGGAACGGTAACAATTGTACTGTTTACACTTTACACTTCAAACAATCGACACTTGGGTGGATTTACACTAGTGATGTGACACTACCAACATATTAATTTTAAATTATCGATAGAATTACATACAGTTTTGTGTTATTCTTGTATAATATTTATATAATATTACGTTGTGTAATATTCATAACTTATACAGGTGTTTCAGTGTTTCTCGTAACTATTACATATAAATGATCTTCGACTATTTAATAATTGCTCGAATATGATTACAATAATAAAGATATGTATAATAATGTGTATATTCTTAGTTGGAATAATTACGTGTCCATCCATAATGGAATTTTTGAACTTATCTAATGACACACAAAACATAAAAAATTGACATTGAGTGGCTTCTGATTTATATAATTTTGTATTTAGTTATTAGTTAACTAAAGGTGGGCAAAGTGGGTATAGAACAACATTCTTATTTTAAACATTAACTTCGAATTCTATATTTGAAAATAATGTTTGTCAAATAATTTTGGTATGTATAGAGTATCAATATTGGGTTAAATATTGTATCGCGATATCAAATATTATATAATTATTATTTAACTGTAAACTGTATCTTAATTCCTCAAAACTATTGACCCGGAGAGAACTGCCAATGCGTATCTCGGTTACAACATTTATTACATGGATTCAAAGACATTTCTTTTTAAAGTAATAAATCGAAAAAGTAAGGCACCATTTAACAGTTTTTTTTTTAATATAAATAAAATTTCTCGTGAATGTGAATGTTCCAATATGTATTGGAAATGGTGTAATATTAGTGTTGGCTATAAATTCAATACGTGTATTTGATTTGTTTTAATTTTTAATAATTCGTTTTTTATCCAAACGAGGATACAAAACTGAACATCGATCACTTAATTAATTCGACATAGAGAAAAAAATCAGTCACGTTTTAGATAAAAAATATAAACATATGTGTTCTGAACATAAATATATTTTTTTCTAATTTGTTGTCGTCAACAGCAAACATGCGTACAATATACAGCCAATATCACTTAAAAAAAGTTTTAATATTTAAGTCCTGACTGTATATAACTGTATGAGTTTTATAACGACATACCATTTTTAGCTTCTTAAAACTATACATAAGTAATGAAGTCTTTACTGGAATCTCGTTATTGGCTCGCGAGTTCGTCTTTACGTAATCGTTACGTGATCGTTGGATGAAAAACTACTTTCCTCATGTGGCTAGCTATTAACATCCCAGACCATCGTCGTATAATTACGTATTAATTATATATCCAGTCTTATATGGAAACGAAAATTCTAATACATTTAATTACTACCTTATTGTGTATTGATAATGTGTTTAATGAAACTATACTCATATGGTCATGCTGCAGAAATCGGGCTTACTGTCTTATCACTTACAACAGTTGATAACAGAAAAATATGTAATTTATAATTAATATCAAATAATTGAACTGAGAGTTTCGGTAGTAGTAGTATTGTAGTTAGCAGTTGTTATACAATGAAGTTTTGTGTGATTTTATTTTTAATCTGTTTACAACAAATATTTGTACTATCTTGAAATGAAATAAATTATTTATAAAATAAGTCACGTTTTAGAACTATCAAATGTTTTTGTTTAAGAATTCGTATGGCTTTAAATTTATTAAGATTGATACGTAATAGTATTGTTATTATAATCTACGATCAGATCTATCTGAATGTAACAAATCCAATCAGAAACGAAAGAGCCTAAATTTATTGTGATTGTTAAGTAGTGTCTTTAAATGTTTTAAAACTACTGAAAGGATTTCATGTAGTCTTAATGTTATTTATCAGAATAAAGTAAACTGAAATTATGTGGTCACAGCGCCACCTGCCGGAGAAAATAATAGGATGATATAATTTTTATATACATACAAACTGTTTGATAGCGGTGTGAAAACTTTTTTAAATAATATTATTTTAAGATTATAAAAGAAAATTTTTTTCGTATAAATTCTTTGAACTCTTATCAATAAAAAAAAATTGAGATCTAAGATTTTCGCGAGTATTATCCATTTAAATGAAACTAGTATTATTCGGATATACTACGCGGATTTTATTATTTAAAAAACTACATAACTACATAGTCGGGATTATGTAGTTTTTTAAATATCCGAATATCCGAATAATACTAGTTTCATTTAAATGAATAAAAAAATCTTTTGACGTTTAAATACGATAGTAAATAACTTTGTCTTGGAGTTGGCTATTGAAGGGCATATTCAATAACATTGTAAATTTAAAGGAAACTAATATTTTCGGATTACTTCGCGTATTTTATTATTTTTAAAAAACTACATACACCCGACATTTCGGTTACTTTGCAGCAACCGTGATCACAGGCAGACAAGATGACATCTTAAAAATATTAGTTCCATTTAAATGAATACTCGCGAAAGTCTTAGATCTCGACATTGTTAATCAAAAGACGGAAACAAAACAATTTCTCATTAAATCTTTGTAACACCTTATTAATATAACTACTTCATTCATCTTGAATATTTGCAGGACGTCGTTAAATTCATTAAAAATCAGTAAGGAGTTTTTAATGTATAAATAAAACTTTTAATCATAATCGTTGCCTTTTTTTTAACATACTCTTAGTTACTCTGCGAGTGTTACGCTGTGTGCTGACATTACTCGAAGGTCGACTTCTGACTTTTTCTATCTTTCATCGCAAGTTCATTACTTTAATGCTACCCGCTTAATATTGCCACCGATTAAAATCGGTGCCGAGAATTAGAGCTATTAAAAAAAAGATTCAAATTATAAGGCACACTATAACTACCACACATACAGCATTTATTTTCTCTAGTTAAGTTTCGTGATGATATATTTTTATAATAACAAACTCTCATAATTAAAAGATAATCAGTAATTAATGCGTCTATACTACTGCGGTTTAACTATTTTAACTAAAACATTTCAATGTTTATAACCACTGTATTATCATATTAACAGATATGTACTTTTTCTATTGTATACGACATAAAATTGTCATATATATGTACAAAATTTAAATAAATATTTTATTAAATTTATTTATACCAATTTTTAATAATTTAATAATGTCCCTTCACAACCAGGGATCGGAGTCATTTGTCGTGTCGTATGTCGAAAACGATATATCGTTTCAACAGTAACATCTCTTGCTTTCGGGTAATTATAAAAGTTATGTCCGTGTCTACGCTTCGTTAAATAATAAAAATGATCTCGCTACATGTCCGTAATTGACTTTTATTTATAAATAACATAATTTCGAGATCGTTTTCTTTGACGTGTTCATTGCCAGAGGTCAAATAAAAACTCTGAGTTATTGGTAAAAAGATTTATTGCTACAAATACTCAACACGCTTAGTAATGTAGGGTTGTTTTAATATTATGAGTTTAGGCAATAAAGAAGATATTTTCAATTATTAATCAGGTTAATTTTAATTACTTACAAACCTATAGATTTATTTATTTCGTGTATGAATGTTATATTTTTTTGACTTAAGCAATCAAAGAACCTGACATACAATTCTTAGCAAGTTTTAGTTTGAAGAAACTGTGGATTCTTTAATATAGAGGAAAATTTAAGTTTCGTTTAGTATTGGTGGTAACTAGCAAAGGTCAAAGACCTGTTAATTTTGTGGATGATTCTCCTTTATCCTCTGGAAGGACTTCTCAAATAATATCATGGAATTTTTATTTTATTTTTGGGTTCATTACGCTTAATACAAGTATCGTTACACTGCATCCGAAGTGTTCTCTGTCTTATTGAATAACTTACGTTAATACTATAATGAGATCATCATGAATGAAAACCGGCAAACGCTTCGTGTGTAGTGTGTCGATATAATCTTATGGTAAGGTTTGTTGTATTAGAATTTAAATTTATTGTTATAGTTTATTTATTAAAGTACCAGGAGATAATAACACGCTAGGTTCTTATTGTATTTCGGTGGCGTGTTTAGGAACGATTGCATTGAACGCTGCGGTGGAGGAAATCTATTGATAATAATAAGGACTTATATAAAAACTGCTTTGTTTAACGCAAAAATTATATACAGTAATTTTAAAGATTTATTATATATATATATACTATTTACACATTCTATAGAATTATACACTAAAAATATGAGAAAAAATTATTATATATTTATGTTTTGTACCTTACCAAATATATAACCGGAATGATTATTTATTATATACATATATATTTTATATCTTATAAGTAATTATACGTACTTCAATAAAAATTTATTTTTCGCTTCCTGTACATTGTGATGAAGAATGTGTTCTCGTTATCTAAAGGTATTTTCCTTATTCGTGTCTTAATTCTACTCAAATAATATGATAACATTTTGAGATGGAACTTTTAAGTATTATAAATATACGAATAATACTAACGTTAAAGCTTTAGCAGCCTGACAATAAATGTTAAATTAACCTAGGAGACAAGCCAATTAAACATAATCAAGCATAGTTTATCTAAAGACTTAACACAGATTAAATATAACAACATCGGCTGTTTATCATGGACTGTGTCGTAAACTGTTTTATATAATCTATATAAAATAAAACAATACATAAAGAAACTGTCAAATCATAGTGTTAATAAAAGCAAAAGCGTTTTAAAACCGTTAACCCGTTTGTAAATCGCGATCTTATAGTCGCAATCATCGGTATGCGATACAGTTAGAGCCATTGTACAAACAAGAGAAGAGCTATTTAAAAATATTAAAGCTGATAGTTAACTAATTGTTCCATATATCTCATGGTATAAATGGTATAAATATACTTTTGTGAAGCATTTGATCCTATCAACAAACGGTCTTACGACGTGACTTTGTGCACAATTAGAACAAAGGTTAAGGCTTTTATTCTGTTCTCACAGTAGCTTCGAACTTCACATAACGAGACATGTCCGTGGCTTTATAAACTTTTTTTTTTTTATATTTGTTCTCAATTACAAAGCTCTGCTTACCTACTTCTAAACATTTTAAAATGTCATGTGTACAAGCCTATATGGTTTATTTAACTTTGTTCTTATTTACGAAATACTAGCCATTTATTTTTAAATCAAATAGTATGCATGTTATGTTATTATTCTGGTATGCAAGCTATGCTATGGTATTTTTTTTCGTTGAACTCATAATTCATATACATCCGTAGTCGAAACATTACGAATATATACTGAAAGTAACAGATTTAAATAACGTATAATTTCCTATATTATATGTATTAAACTATAATGTATGATTTTTTTTATCAATATGGAATACCACTGCCCCAATGCCACGAAAATTTCTGTGTCATAAAGTTTCCGTGTGTTGCTGCCTTATTTGTAAAATGACATCATCTGTGGGCGATTATGCAATGACATTGTGCTTGTGGGCACAAACAAGTTCCTACTTGACTTGTGTCAGTGTATTTTTCAGATATTAAAAGATCTCTGAACTCTGGTATTTGTTCAATATATAAAAAATACAAAGTAATAATAACATTAAAAAGTTCAAAGTAAAACAACAAACCGATTCAACGGTAGCGAATTGAAAATGATGAAGATAACGTCATAAAATACATTTTAATGGTCATTCAAAATTCCAGAGTTCAATATTAAACACCCACACAATGTATTCATGGATCATGGTTTAAATGTAGCGAACGTAAAACATAATTACTTGCAAAAACAACGATCAACTTCCGAATATTATTTCATTCGGCGATAGTGTAGACGGGGTCTAGTTCGGAAGTAAAAGTTCAAAAAAATTGTAGCAATCAAATATATATTGAGGTACTTATTGACATTTTTTTTATATAAATTCATTTCTAATTAATGTATAGCTCCATCTCTTTCACGCGTATTATTTAAATAAAAAAGTGTGAAAGAAAGAGTTACAATAACAGTTTGAATTTGGAATTTATCCGTTTGAATTTCGAATTCTGTTCGAGTCCAGACTTTTACGGCTATTGTCTGCTTTAAAAAGTATAACTATCATGCAATGTAAATAGCCGTTAAAGATCATTTGTAAACATTTCGTTTAAATGTATCTCTTTTATTTCTGAATTTGTAATTTTTTGCTCATTAAGCTAAAATTAGATGCGAGTATTTAAAATTATAAACTTAATAAAAATTAAGTTAGAAACTCCAACTATTTAGTTAAAAGCTAATAGCAATTACTATTTGAAGTTGTGTTATTCTGATATAATAAATACTTGATACAATACTACAGTAAGGTTACACAGAATTTTTCTCAGTTTTGCGCTACAGGTTAACATATATGTATATATGTTGTTATTGATATAATATATTGCTATAAATTCATTCATACAATCCAACCTCAACATGAATCAGACGCTTTACATACCTGATGTTTTAAACAAACAGCCGACTTCCGTGACATTCGGCTGCATACTTCGACACGTTGTCATTTGTTTTTATAAAACAATGTATTGCATCAATAACAAATCAATTCTCATTCATAGATTGTTGTGACCGTTTTAGACAATGACATTAGTTTTAGGCAGAACATTTTGCAGGCCATTGTAGCTCAGTGGACATAGCATATTGAATATCAAATTACGTAGGTCGTAAGTTTGATCTTTGCTCTTGTCGATGAGTTTTAATTTTACATTTTCTATTAAAAATCATTGTTTTAATGTTAAAAACTTAATAATATAAGATTCAGGATGAACCTAGAATTCTGACGCTATATGTTCTACAACTATGGCAGCACTAAAAGTGACAGTAGATTTAAGATGTATAGACATGGTGATAAATTCTACTTATTTATCTGGTTCAGAAACCCCTTAAAGTAATAGCGTTTTCTACAAAATTTGAAGAATATCGTCATTGAAGTGATCTGGCTGTTATATTATCTTATGCCTTATTGGTATAGCCTTATTGTACTTTATGAATAAAGCCCTGAAGTATCTCATGGAAAAAGCTCTTATTCTACGTTGTGGGTATAGCTTTTTTTTGTATTACAGGTAAAGCTTCCGCTTGGTATGGGTAAGGTCATTGCGAGTTAGGTAAAAGTCGTGGTTAGTAGATAATACGGAATGCACTTGTCTATCAAAGTTTCATCTACTGATTACCCGAAGTTAAGGTAAAGGGTAGCTAAAAAAACTTTCCCTGCGAAAATATTGTACCTCAAGAGTTTTTTACTGTAACAAGCATTGGCATAATATATACAGCCAACAACGAATTCTTAAAATCTCTTTTAAACATTGAGAACATTTTGCCACGGACCATATGTCGGTTGGTTTACTAGAATTAAAAAGTATGACAGAAAAGAATACATGAAAATTATGTATACAGGATGTGGCATTACGTAAGGTCACTCACAAATTTCATAAATATATTTTGTACGGAGAAGTGGGTGATGTGTTATGTAAATATGGTTGTGGGCTGGAAGGTCTCTTACGTATATTTTGAGATATAAATTACTAAGGTATTTGTCACTGATTGCTTTTGTAGTATTGTGTATATGTATTTATTATAGTAACTAAATTCGATAGAAATCAGATTGTTAATGACATAAAATAATTGATATTTCACGATAGTGTAGAAGTCTCTTAAAATAAAAAAAAAATTGAATATTATTAGGAAATAATGTGTTCGTATTACGAATACTATTAATTTAAGTGATTACAATTTTAATATTTTAAATTCACACTAAGGAGCTATCAACTCAGTCTCAAGTTAAATACATGGTTCGTAGGGATCAAATATTCAAATACGGCCAGAATATTTATAATGACGGTTTTCAATATCAAAATTAAATCTACATTATCTATAATATAATGCTTTAATAGTACTATAAATTAAATGGTTTCGTTTTGAGTTTTTGTCAAAAAAAAATAATTGGTTGAAAAAAGCTATGCCTATTATTACAAATTTATTCAAATTTCTGCATAATATTTAACTTCAAACAGCCGGTGTTATTATAACTATAGAAGCAATGACAAACATTTACGAAATTCGAATTTAGAATATAACGTCACGACAAAGATTCTAAATTCAAATTATGACATTTGAAAATCGAACGGCTTTTAAACGCGTCGAATCTTTTTTTTTTCAATGATAGTAATTGTATTAGGTTTAAGTTAACTGTTAGTTCAGTAACGGTGTTTCAGCGATTATCGCGTGTCGCAGATTTGTTTAACCTGCCGCTTGAACTGTAAGTGTATCTTATCTGTATGTGTGGTTCAAGATAAAGGAAGTCCCGCTTTGGATTATTTAGTATCATTTAAACGTCACGAATTCAACAGCCTAAGCATATATTTTCAAAGATAGTTATATTATATATTGTTTTTGTTTTAATATATTTTGTTCTATACATACTTTGATATATGATTTTGAAAGATTTACACATTATTCTAATCTTGATTCCTGTCTTATCGAACACCTATATATCTTAAAATAAATAAATTAAATGTTAAATATTAAGTAAAAAGTAAGTTAAATATTAAGTATATTTGTATTTTTATTATATAATTAACTATATTTAATACAACACGTTTCAAAACTATGTTTCTTATTGATTTCTAAACGAAAAATATAAGTTGTCTAAAAAAAATTTTTAGGTCAGTATGACAGTGGGAATGGCAATGAATTGTTCTTTAATTGATTGACATTACTATCGTTATATCTGAGATAATTTTTTCATCTTTATCTTTCGATCTTCAAATGTCTTATAAAATGCAAAATCATTATTTTAATTAATATTCTACTGCTATCTCCTCCGACTTCGTCTATGTATTTCGTAGTTTCTTTTTCTAAAATTTAGTTAAGTTACACTTAATGTTTCCTTATAACTGTTAACATATTCAGTCTGATATCAATGGGAACATATAAACATACATATATCTTAGAGTACAAAAATTATTGAAGTATATTCTATATATCTCAGGTATTGTACCACACGGTGCGACAAACTAACGGTCATCAAATTGCGTATCACCAGCAATTGATGGTTCCGTAGCGCGTGCTGTATGTAAGAGAAAAGTTAATGGGGAAATGAAAATAATAGTCACATAACAGCTGTTTAAAATGTTTCACTTCCCTTCTCATAATGACTTATTTCATATACATATAAAAATGTGTAAAATTTTGATTTGTTTTCGACAACAACCATAAACTGGCTGTTAAATTAATCTTAAATATAAACGTATTTTTTTGTATGTATAAGTGTCGCCAAATTATTCTGCAAACGCGTGTTTATATTTCACAATAGCAACTTTTCAAGATGAATATAAAATTTATTCTGTGATCCAAATTAAATATATATAAATTGTAGAGATGCATTTATTCAATTGGAGAGGCCTATGTCCAGCAGTGGACCAGTATAGGCTGATGATGATGATGATGATGATTTATTCAATTATTAATCTTATTTTGGACGAAAAAAGAGGAAAAATGTAATTTAGATTCCGTTTTTCTATTCAATTAATTCCTTTTATGATATTTAAGACTTTCGTTTGTACAGCTAAGTTTTTCGGATGCTAGAACGTATCCTGTTGGGGATTAGGTAAATATAAAATAATAAGAAACGCGTCACACTTAGTTTAATTTACTTAATTATTTCTTTATTAAATTCAATTCAGTTTATATAATAATATATATTTTCGTATATAAATAAATTCTTTTGAAAAAACTTCAGAACGTTATTTGGAAATACGAATAAATAAATTAAAACCAAAAAAAAAAAGTGAAATAATTCCATGAAACTTTAACCGGTACTTAAAGTACCAAAACGAAAGAGCAACCGAATGGATAAGAATTTATATGATATATTATATGTACATCATATTATATGTTATCACGTATTCACAAATATTAAATAAACAACTTAAACACATAACAAGACCCATTATGTACTTACAATAACATTGATAACACACTTCAACAACACAAGTATGTCGCTGGGAGTTAAACGCAGCATCCTTTCTATTGCTCGAAGCGAGATTTCTCCCACGATCCACCAAAATAAAATTATAGTACGAGATCTCGTAGTGAAATTCACAAAGAATATTATGTAGGGACTTTTTCATATATCGTATGTTAAAGTTTTGTTTCCAGACATTGAATTTAGATGAAAATGTTTGTATATAGCAGCACATTTTCCTTAACATTGGAATTAGGTATATATAATTTTATGTAATTGTATAATCGTTTGTTTTCACACAAAAAAAATCATAGGATTTAGGTATATTAACGTATATTCCCTCGAGCGGGCACACGGTATGCGCCTAGTATATTCATATTCACGTATTAAAAATATATCCCAGTAATTTATTCCTGTTTTATTGATAGATGTACTTCCAATCGACTTCCTTAGGTAAGTAGGGGTTCTTACTACAAACTGTTGGTTTTTAGTTACGATGGTTAAAACTCATAAATAAGTAACTGACTAAACGTAATCTACTAAAGAATTGAACTGCAATGTAACCAAAGAATACTTAATCCTCCATTCATCATAATGTTTAGCGGTAATGCTATTAACTAAATAATGAACTTAAAATATTCGAAGACATGTTTCACGTATAATATATTTTATTGTTAATAAAGTTCTTGTCGAGAATCGATATACGAGGGACTGTTGAAAAACCGCGGCCAAGCTTGACGCGTTCGGATCGCTTGCATGCCACAAGTTTGCCACGAAGACTGAGCGTTTGAACAAATTTTTGTGGCAGCTCAGTAAGTTATATTTATACCTGGAGTTCTACATTTATCTGGTGCCGCGAACATTCAGATTATCTTGATCGCTGACTCCGTTGACATTCGGACCGAGACGAAAAGAATTAAATAATAGATCCTAAATAGTGAATATAGAAAATTGGGATCGTAAAACTATAAACGGTTATATTTTTTATTATTTTTATTTCAAGAATAACGTACTATTGGCATTGAAATAAATGATCATAGAAATATAAGTCAAAAAAAATTACGATATTAAGTCGAACTGTGCATATATTCTTGAACAAGAAACAAATTGACTTCAGCAACCTTAAATTAATTTATAAACTAAACCGTATGTAGTACGGCGTTGCCAACTTGTAAGATTACACAATAACAACGACTTATTAGTTTGCCTTCGAATTATTTCTTATTGTTTGCCATTGCTTACCATAATCTAAATATACAATTGCCAGTAACGTTCTTTTAACATATTTTCATTTACAATAACCTTTTCATATAATTCATATACAACGTAACAGGGGAGTTTAAATGAGTTTAAATATAGTTATGACTTTACTTCGCTGCAAGTACAGTCGTCGCAGACCTTAAAGCCTCCTTTTACATCGGTACAAACGCAAATGCAAGACTTTCCTCCTGTCGGAACACACTCGCATCCAGACTTATCGCAAGTGTTCTGGCACTTGCAATCGTCACAGCGAATTATCTTTCCTTCCTTGTCGGTGCAAAGACAAACACAGGCTTTGCCACCAGTTGGAATGCACTCACACCCTGCTTTGTCACACTTGGGAGCTTCTCCGGTGCAAGTACAGTCGTTGCAGACCTTAAAGCCTCCTTTTCCATCGGTACAAACGCAAATGCAAGACTTCCCTCCTGTCGGAACACACTCGCATCCAGACTTATCGCAAGTGTTCTGGCACTTGCAATCGTCACAGCGAATTATCTTTCCTTCCTTGTCGGTGCAAAGACAAACACAGGCTTTGCCACCAGTTGGAATGCACTCACACCCTGCTTTGTCACACTTGGGAGCTTCTCCGGTGCAAGTACAGTCGTCGCAGACCTTAAAGCCTCCTTTTCCATCGGTACAAACGCAAATGCAAGACTTCCCTCCTGTCGGAACACACTCGCATCCAGACTTATCGCAAGTGTTCTGGCACTTGCAATCGTCACAGCGAATTATCTTTCCTTCCTTGTCGGTGCAAAGACAAACACAGGCTTTGCCACCAGTTGGAATGCACTCACACCCTGCTTTGTCACACTTGGGAGCTTCTCCGGTGCAAGTACAGTCGTCGCAGACCTTAAAGCTTCCTTTTCCATCGGTACAAACGCAAATGCAAGACTTCCCTCCTGTCAGAACACACTCGCATCCAGACTTATCGCAAGTGTTCTGGCACTTGCAATCGTCACAGCGAATTATCTTTCCTTCCTTGTCGGTGCAAAGACAAACACAGGCTTTGCCATCGGTTTGAATGCAGGAACAACCTGCTTTATTACATATTTTTTCGCAGCTCTTCTTAGCAACAGTTTTATTGCAGCAAGGCATCTTGTGGAAAAAAACTGCAACAGAGAAAATAAATTCCATTTCTAATATAATTTATCGGTTAACTTAAAAATATTAAACTCATTAAAAAGCTGAATAACATCGGATCTGGAATTAAAGCGAGTGAAAAAGGATGGCAGTTATTGACCGGACATTTTTAAGGAATAAGTAAAAAGGCAAATACAAGAACGTCATTAATTTCACATGTATTGCTTTATAATTAATATTATTTACAATAAAATTTTACATGTATTTTTTTTTAATAATCGTGTTGATACAAATACTTCGATTACAATTATAGCGATAAATTTAGAATTTAATAGCCAGTGAACCAGCGGCAGGCGGTTAGATTTGATAAACGGGACATGCTAAGAAACAATAACATTAATATAAATAAAGATATAGATATGAACAATATAATACTCACGTTTTGTCGTGTCTGAGTGACGAATTACCGGCCAATGATAAGAGATAACGCTCGCCTCGTTTTTATATGTACATATACTGTCGTGTGCAAAACGCCTCAGTGCCGTGTGAGTCTTGTTATGATTCAATGTTTTCCACTTTACGTAATTAAAATTACGATATACGAAAATCAGATAGTTTAATCGATTTGTTAGATTTATTATTTAATAGGTTGTAAATATGAACACAGTGATTAGTATATATATAAACATAAAACTTATTTAGGTTAATCAATGGCAAATGAATAACGTTTAGGGTTATAGCCGGAACAAATACAGACGAACAATCGATAAATAACTTATGATAACTGTAAATGAAAGACAAATTTTATATTATTTCGTTCTCTCTCAAAGAAAGGGACAACGTTTAGGGACTCCGTGGCCAAAGAAACCGTATTTTACCTTAAATGATATTTAAAAATAGGGAATAATATTAATATGTTGTTTTTACAAAAATAAATCACGCGTAGATTATCCGAAAAATATTAGTTTCATTTAAATGAATAATATTAATAACCTACATTATATTATACATAATTTCAATTTGTTTTAAAATAAATACAAAAACAAAAGGCTATGTAAAGTTATAATAAGAAGATTTTTTTAAATATCTTATTATTTCTTGAATTCCAACTCAATTGGTAGTTAGATTTATAAAAGTAACAAAGTAACTACCTACAGCATAAGGGAAAATTCTAGAAAAAACGATGACGTAATTCGATGAACTCGTCACACCATCGGTGACGTCACCAGTTCGAAGTACGCGCTAACGCATATCTTTACTTGATTTAGATTGATTTATTTTGCCTTAAATTTTTTTCCATATTTACTTAGCATTCTGTTACAAATTGTCACTACGAATTACGTATATGCTACACTAGTCTCTGCCTCCGTGTCCGTTCAATACTCGTTAACAATATTCTATTCTCATACCGTAAATCTCTAATTAATATATTTCATGTTTGTCATGTCTAAGGTAAACTTAAATTTTCGTGTTATTTATTAGGTACTTATTTCGTCTATCCAAAACTTACTTCCCGAATTCACTTTCTAACATAATTAGTTTTTATTATAATGTCATCAAAGTTCAGAATACATGATTAAATTTATCATGTTATATAGATATTTAAATTTTATTTCCTGTAAACCATTTTAGTTTCAAAGTTTCATTGCTTAATTTATTTAATTCAAAAACAATAAGTCGATTATAAATGAATATACGCGAAAGTCTTAGATCTGATCGAGTAGATCATATTGTCATGGCTCTTTCAAATAATTCTTATAAGTATATTTTATTAACCTTATCCATGTGAGAAGAGGCCTTTGCTCAGCAGTGGGCTCCGATAGGCTGATGATGATGATGATTTATTAATTTTAAAACATCCTTAGCCACATGTATTTCTAGTGAGGTTTCGAGAGCTGTGGGCGAATCTTTTAATATTTCTCAACACACTTGAAATGCTTTTTGACCGACCTTGTGTTACATATTATGTAAAATTTAAATGATTATGTTTCGTTTAATACTTCTTTAACATGTAAACTAATTAAATATGTTCTAGTTATAAATTATACGTGTTATTTCAGTACTATAATTGCTTTAAAACATATATCTAATATCTCATTTTAATACACAATAATAAAACGTGTATTAAATGCGTATATTTTTTAAATATACTAACTATATTTTATTGAAACTTATATGAATTAAATAATAAATCTTTATAGTTCGTAAAACACAATTATAACTCAAGTAAGATTAATTTACAAGCTGCTATAGCGTGGGTGACGCTAACTTGCCTTGGAATATAGCGGAGCACAGTCTACAACATCGATATTGGAATGTTCAAAATTATGCAGATATAATACGAAATATCGATTATTATGTTAATAAACGCTGAAATTTATCATTGATTAGCCTGTATAACAAATATGAAATAGATATAATATCATTTTGGAAATCAAAACGATTGAAATATCATTAAAACTTAAATCATTGTTTAACTTGTGAGTTATGATGAGTTATGTCATGTAACTCATCGTTACATAATTGACTGTGTTTGAGGACGATGTTAATGTTTTATTATAGTACTTGGAACGTTATTTTGAAAATTATTATGTTTAAATGAACTAACAATATTCATATGATTTATTTATTAATTTTGAACTGACAATTATTTTTATATAGACAATATAAATCCTTAATGATCTGTTCTTAAATTTTGTTTTATCATTTAAACTACTACGACATAATTTTCGACTTAATTTAAAAGGAAACTCATATCAACATCCGTTTCCGTACAGACCATTCGATACCATCCTTTGCGTTACAATAAAAAAGAGAAATTGCTAGCGGAGAAAGTACCGTGAAGTGAACTTAGTCATTTGCATTACAAATTTTAATTACACAACGGAATGTTTGCTTGCATTTGTTTTCCTTAAATTTCCTTTGTAAAATCGATGAATATGTCGCTTACGTAAACGCAAACACAACTGACATAAATGAGAGATTTTTTTGTACGAATAACGAACGTACTACTTATTACTAACTTATTTAAAACTATTAATTGAAATAAAATATTTTTTAGATCTAGCTCGCTTTTTATATCATGGGAAGACGAGATGAAGATCATACATCGTATTTCTAAAACATAGAAAAAATGTAAAATAAATTAAAAATCAATGTGGATTACAGCCGACCACTACTTTTTTAATGTGTACTCATTAACATATTTGCAATTTTTATGTAAACTACAAAATTATTGAATAAAATGACGGATTTTAAAACAGTTTTTATTATCTGTGTTATTAAAATAAAAAAGTATCCACCAATAGACAATTCTCAATTATTTATGGGTGAACATTATTAAAAGCTTATTCTGGATTTATACAGACTAAGAATGAATGAAAAAATGAAAGAAAAAAGTTGTGCTGACAGAACTTAGTTTATCTTCATTAATAGCTCCAGGTACCTAAAGGAATTTTTTAATCTCATTCAGGATTTAGGATAGTTTCGTAATTATGGTTTAAGGATTATTTTTTTTGAAATGACATAAATTACAATCGAGTTTAATTTTGTTCATCAAACTTTTCTAAACATTTTACAATTCAAAGTAAATAATCCAGAACGCTTTTGGATGTATATCATAAACCATCGTCATTAATTTATTATAAATATTTTTTTTTTGGCGCCAATGCTAGAAATCAAAGTGAGAATTTACTTTTAAAAAGCTGAATTTTTATTATAAATTTTAGTGACTTATTTATAAGGTTATCAAAGCTTACTATATTTATCAATATTCATCCTCTATCAAATTTCTATGCATCACATAAAGAGCTTACTTATATGTTAATGCTCGTCTTATTTTATCTTAATACGAAATTTACATCTAAACAGTTATTAAAGATATTTTTTTTATATAATAAGATGCAAAGCACAAAATTACGCCGTCATAATATAACTAGGTCTATGACAATAATGCCAGCACATAATTAAGTTACAAATAAAAAGCTAACATCCCTGTAATCCGAGTTCCTACCAACTGTAATCCGTTCACAGTTATTGTAATGACGGCCTGTGAAAACCTAGCAGGCAGTAACTACTTTCAATTAGCTGGGTCTTTGAAATTCTAAATTATGAACCACTGTCCTATAGAGCTCTGGGGCCTGGGCGGTTTATAAGATCAGGAAATGCACAGGAAGGTGCCTTTAACGAACAGAATTATGTTGTTTAATTTTATATTTAGAAAATATTGTGACTAATTATATTTATATGTTAAAAGTTAAAGTCAATACATATGCTGTTTGACTGATTTTGTCCTAAAGAAACATTTAGCCATTAAGAGGGGTTCGATCGTTACTTAGATAGAACTATCCCAATCTCTGTAATATATTAAAGGAAAAATAAATTGTTTACACAATTATTGCCATCATCTATATAATGTATAATTTTCATTTCTGTGTTTTTTATTAAAATATTTTAAGTATGAGAATACGAAATCGGAAATACCTGCTCAGTTGGAGTCTCATACTCACCAGACTTATTCGAGCATAAATTATTTTTTTTTTTTCAATAACAAAGTAAATAAATGCGAAAAAAACGTTCTTCTCAATTTATAACTGTTAAAATATAACTTTATATATGTGCATGTATTTAAATACCGACTTAAGCCGATGCATACCTATTTAGGTGATGTTACAGAGAACAATACATTAGTAATAGTATTAGTATGCCATATGTATACAGCCTCGACACATATACTCAGCCTTCGTGCCTTTTATAGCAGCCATTCAATCATATATACCTTAATATGAATGTAGTAGAGTCGGTTTTAGAGTACCTTCAACAAAATAAGGACATAGGTCATTATTTGTCATTATCATTTAATAAAAAATACTTTGATATTGCAATAAAAAACTCTATCTATTTGTTATATAAAGAAAATTGCAAATATTGTTTTACTTTAAGAAACGTACATATTTGATCAAATTGAGAACACTATGGAATATACTTGAATCATAAAAGTCCTTCAAGGACAATGTACTAAAATGCTAAAATACAATTAAAGTTATGCAGAACACAGAACACCTCTTTCGTTGAACCGATCGATGACGTATCAATGATACAAACGCGTCTAACATTCGGTCAGGTGTCCTCGGTATTGAACACTGGTTAAATAATGCTCAATGTGGATCACGTAATTGCTTGAATATCCTGACGTCTTGTATTCGGAGTTAGTACTTATGTGACATCAGCAAAGTTATTTAGATAACTTGAGGGTCACGAAGTTTTTGGGTTATTTTAATATATTACGGAATGTAAAAATTCTACGTCAAATGATAATATTTAAAGGAAATTATGCAAGCATCTCAGTCTGGAAGCAATATATATTTTTATCATAATCCCGATACTTCATACGTTTTGGTATGAAGATTAAAATCATATATTATATATTATGTATATGAGAATGTTAAATAATTAAAATTCTTCATAACAGATTTTGGATGCATTCTAATTTGAAATAAACGAACGATGTCTATTTATTTGGAATGAACATTATTTTTAATAAAAATTGTTTTATTATACATTAATACAGTTATATTCTTCAGTACAGTCAAGTCAACAGACTATAAACTGTCGGTTGAATCGTGAACGTTAACGATGAAAGTAAGATTGTTACACACTGTAACTGTCTTGTTAACTGGATTTATTGTTCTCTCCTCAAATTATTTATCATTGACATTTCATTAGTTCGTTTGTATTATTTGTCTTAAATGAGAACGTTCACGATTTCATATATTATACGAGAGTTATTAAATCTTACATTTATCATACGATAAAACTATTTTTGCATTCCTGTCATATAAACATATATTAATTTTATTAAATTAACAGCGGTTATTGTATCAGTCTTATTTACGTAGAAATCATAAAAATATTTTTTTTAATTTTCGTACTGTTGTTTTTAAATAAGAAATAAATTTAACATATATTAATTTAAATATAATCTCATTTGTAGGTTAATACGATGTCTATGTCGGAATAGTGTTATTTTAAAAATTCGTTTCCTTTGGAGCGACATGTTCTAGCGTAACGCTGTATATATACAGTCCCACACTATTTAGATCAAGTCTGTCTTAGTATTTCTAAATTGGCTTGATTATTCATTTTCAGAATCCGATTTATGTCGGTATGTTAATAATTGTGGCGCTCAACTTGAATGTATAATAAGCCAACCATATGCAGCGAGTTCCTTGAATATTACTTCAAATTGTTCTAAGTACGTTGAAATAGATAATCTATGTAGTATTAAGTAAATACATTCCTAGTATTTAAATTGATTACAGACTTGTATAGCTATTATAGCAGTCACCTCTTAATGAGTTTGGATTACTGTGCGATAAGTCGTAACAAATTATTGCAGTAATTAAGACTCACCCAGCAGGAAATATACTTTTTTTTTTATAAAAAATAAAAAATCGAATCGCAATGATATTTTATGTGATGAATGATTCATAAACTAATATTATCTCATTCTTGGTCCGGTTTGTAAGCAATCAAGCTCAACGATATTATATCTCGTTGCCTAGTTTTGAAACCGAAAGTATACTACATGTTACCAACTAAATACAGTCGTGTACAAAACACCATAACTAACGATTTATATAAGGAATTTTATTCAGAATTATACAGAGAATTGACAAGTAGGGTACATTTAGTAAGAATATTATGTATACTTTAAATCTATTTTACATTTTTTATTTGTTAAAGTACATTAAAATAAAAAATAAAATTGTAATACACAAGCGGCGGACTGTACAGCCTTCTAAGGATTTCTCTCATAAGCTCTAGGCGTGTGTACTGTGCATTTTGCATAACGCGCTCCATATCTCAAATAATGGCAAGTGAACGCTATGTAGGAGGTTGATTTATTTCGGACTGTAATCTCTATCCAAGGCTGTCTTCGATCTCAAAGGTTACTAGGGTGAAAATTTGCTGTGCTTTTTGAGGTAATTAATTACTATAGGTATTGCCTCGTTTGGCATTTCGAAATAATTGTTGAACTAACAAGTATTATTACTTATCTGTAAGAGCACATTAAATAACATATCCATAAGAGCATTTAGTTTCATAGAAAGTGAAATTATAATAAGTATATATGTATATAAAAAATATTTAAAAAAAATGAATACTGTACGTAACAAACGTACAAATTATCGACACGTCAGTACAGTGAAAACAAACAAAGCCGCCAGTGAAAGTGCAACAGCGAACCGGTATATTACACTCACTAAACATGCGCAATCAGGAACCATTTATATAAAAAAAAAGGTCTCAATAACCAGAATCGATGTTTACATGCAAACTCTTTATGAAAAAGTAACCTCGGAAACCACTTTCGTTTTTCGTGACAGGTTGTTGACGTTACAAATGTCACCGAGCTGTCAAAGGGATGAGTTGCGTGACATTGACAGATGAGTGCTATCTGTCAAGTGGCGTAACATTGCGTTAATGCATTAATTGAGTTTAAAATGTATTGCCTTGGATTTGAATGTGGTTCTATTTATTTGTTGCTATTACACGAAACATTTCGTAATAAAAATTCTTCTTTTTTAATTATATATCTACTTACAGTCTGGAACAGTTTTTGCGTAAGTTTAGATAAGCCGGAGTCACAATAACAGATTATTTCAGTCAAAACTATTTTTATTTTCGCAAATGATTAAACTCTATGAAATAAACATAAGTCGATAATCAGTTTTTGACCTCATATATTTAATTAAAATGACAACACTGACAAGAAGTTAAGTAAAATTTAATCACCGTTCAAAATCAATAAAACTATTAAAAGGTTTGAAAATTAATATGAACGATTTATTAATACAGTATTATAATATAAAAATCCTTTGGATTGGTGCTAAGTAACCAACTAATTACTCCAAGTAATTCGCGGACATAACAATAAGAAAGGCATTTAGTTATGACAAATAATGACTGGTTATTACATAACTGTCAAGTGTAACATCCTCAAATCACTCTAAATACAATTATCATTGATGTAATTAATGTTCGTGTATGAGCGTGTTATAATTGTTGAAGCTTTTATTTTACCGACTTGTAATAACATCAAAGTTATTTTAATGCCAGCGAAGCGCTACGTCTAATTTGACTGCTATTCACGTGCTGTTTTTTAATATCTTTGTGGAATTATGGACGGAATGTTATTAGGCCGTCGACACATGTACCGGCTAATGAGATGTTATAGCTGGGGATTGCTCGTGTTTATAGATTACACAATTAATTATAATTTTCATTCCATATAAATTCATTGCATAAAAATAAGGTTCGTTATTAGTCCTAATGAATGTTGTTTTATCTGGGAATTTAATTCGTAACTCGAAAATCTTAGATCTCATTATAAATTGTTTTTTTTTTTTTTTTTTTTAAATTTACGAGTAACAAACAATAACAGGAGTCATAAATTGAATTGATTTCAATGAAAAAGATATCGATTATACTGGATAGATGTACTGAAGCACTTCTATAAAATGAAGCGTCTATTAAAAACGAGTCAACGATTAAACCGTTAGTTATTTAATCCTTTAACCAAACGTAACCCTCCGTTAAAGTTAAAGATTTCGATTAACCTTTCAACTATTCTAAATACGCCGTCCGTCTGTCTTTAACGAGTTAGCGTTTCAGTCCATTCCCATACACATCCTGTTACTTATTTCTCTAAAACGCAATATGCACTTAAATACGCGCGTAGAACCGTTTTCACCTATGTCAAGATAATGTGACTAACCCAAGTGTTTTATTTTGACAGCAATAAAGGTTTTTGCGTTTGACCAACAATATTGAAAGAGGTTTCTTTGTCAGGTTACACACATACGTTATATTTAAAACAATAATACTAAATGTTAGTTACATATTATATACCTACTAAAAACTAAAAGTTTAAAGTTTTTCGTCTCGTCTGTCCGTGATCACTGATGCTGTACCGTAAACAAAACATCGGAAGCATCTAGTTTTTAATAAGAAAAACGCATAGTACTTCCGAAAGTATTCGTTTCATTTAAATCAAAAAGTGTTGGAAACAGAATAGAGAAATTAAGTTCAGCTATTAAAATATTTTATATGAATTAAATTTTAATAAAATTTAGTTATTAGTAAAAAATAATAATCAGTTCCAAACAACATATGAAATAGTTTTCAAATTCAAAAGCTTGTTCTTATGAACCTGTGCGTTATATATGTTTAGTTTCTGTGAGTCAGACCTTTATTTTGGAGCCACGTTAAATATAGCTGAGAAAATGATATATTAAACAGGGATACTAGGAAACACAGATAATATAAATATATACTGCTTGGAGATAACGATATTTTTTTAAATCTATATATTTCAAATTCTTTTTTTTATTTTTTTATAATCCCGGATCCACTACGTCTCCGCATCTATCTGAATGAGAAACTAAATTTAATAGAAAAAAATAACTTTTCCTTCATAACTGTGAATTCAGTGAAATTAAATAATAATGATGTAATTACATGTCTACGATTCTACGATTTTAATTTTTTTAAGCAATTTTGTACCAACAAATTTGTTTACAGTTATAAGATTTTTTAACATTTGTGTTTAAAATTTGTTTACAGTATATGTTACTAAAAACTAACAACGTATCGTCAAAAAGCGTGATAATTAAATTAACCTGTGGTCTCGCTTCGTCATTTCCGGTCAGATTCTGGTATTTTATACTCGAAACGTCTAACAAAAGACCAATAATACAACCTGTACAATATCCCACAATATTCTATGAATAATTTACAAATATATCAACAGCAATCAGTACGACCAATTAGTTTAATTATCACACAGTTATTAATATTCGAAAGCCTTACCTAATAATATTCCTCGATATAATATTTCTATAATGTCTCTAGTTCCTTGTTCCGGTTCGTCATAAAGCCTTATTTCTCGTATATCATATAAACCACAGCTGTTCCGTTAGTAGACCACAGATCAATGTAAGGTTGAGAACTTGACACAGCCCGATGACACTTCTGTTTGCGTCTGATTTCTTGGTTACCTTTTATATGAACAGCTCCCTAAATATAGATAAGTAACAGCTGTTCTATTAAAATGCAAGCGTAATGAACGATACATGTAATAAACAAGATTATAAAGATCTCTTAGTGCACGTCACCATTACAAACTTTTGAACGAAAAGTTTTATTTGAGTTATAAATTTAAAAAAATGCCGTATTTCGACCGCGAACTCGTTCTAAGGGTTAATTCAAGACCCTCTCACAGAAAGCGGACGTTCAAACATCTTGTTTAATCTTGTAGTTATATGTTCATACAATTTTTACTAAATATTTTCAACACAATGTACACGTTCGATTGCATTAAAATTTTTCTCATACATAATTCAACGTCTCGTTGACAAATTGAAATAACACAAGCCATAGCTCTTCATTAGCCGCGAAATAAATGTCTTGATGTTTTTGGCATTAATTAATGGGAATGATTAATATATTTGGAGATGATTTCGACGAACCACTCCCAAGGAAATACGTTTCCCATGTCAGTACAGTTATAAAGATTGTTTCGTCCGGTCAGTACCAATTAAAACTTCGTAGCAATAAATACTCTTTTCGATTTTTTTTTTTGTTATATACAATCTCAGTTACCGTTGGAACTCACCTTGATATCGTTTTTAATGTGAGCGATATAATTTGTCTTTTTGTGTCTGTTATAGCGAAACATTAAGTTAAACTCGAAATTTTATATTATTGATACAGAGTCGTTAAAACCATTTTACATGTAAGCAGCAATAATAATAATTAAAGATTTCTTTAGTAGGGGTATCTGTACTTAAATTACTACAGGTGTGTCTTAACACAGGCAAATTAATTGTTTTATTATACTTTTATAACATTCAACAAAATTCTAACGAGATTACTTTTTTTTTTTACAAATAATACCTAATTGTTTATAGCGGTACTTTTTTTTTACTTTTTTGATACATTTTTCATTTACGATATATAATATTTTTTTGAATCTTCCGTCTTCATTTTGATTTATTTATATAACATAACTTCACATTGCAAAGTAAATAACTGTCATGAAAAGTATTAATTTAAACATATTAAGATGTTACATAAACATATAATTTTTAACTTTCGTTTCAAATTACGTGATTATAAGAATATAATACCTCAAATAAGTCGTATCAATTTTTCTCTATCTCTCTCTTTTTGAAAAAAGAAAATGAGATAGATCGATATTGTATCATCTCTTCTCTTGTGTACTTAAAGATTGGAACGTGGCTATTTGTATTTACGACATTTAGACCAAAATTTGTAATTTAAAAAAAAAAAAAACGAAAAAATCTCCCTCTTAAAATTCATTAAGTATTTTCTTATTCTAAAACAAATTATAGAAGAATGATAACTTGTTGAAAATATATAAACTTTAATTTATATACAAAACAGCTTTTAAAATATTGTTTTATATAATCTTTGATTAGATTAATATTGATATATGTATATAAAAACCGGCAAAACCAGTAAAACGTTCTTGACTATTCATAAATCAAAAGTATTTTCGTAATAAAATTAATATGACGTTTACAAAAATTTACAAAAAAATAAATGTATAAGGAAAAAATGCTCACACTTAGGTATCGAGAAAAGTATGACAATTTCTATAGAATGGGCTTTATGTACACCAACACAAAACTAATATCGTAATAAAAATATTGATATATGTATAATGATTTTAGATCAAGTCACACATTTAATAGTGTCGTAGTAGAGTAGTCTTAGTAGAATAGTAGTAGTGTAGTGTCTTAGTACTAAATAATAACCCGTTATGTAAAGTTAGACACGGTCATCTGGTGTGGATACAACATTATGTCGTGTTGTGATTGCCCTTTAAAAAAGCATTTTGTGAAATCTTAATAAAATGAATCATGTTTTTTTTTTCGTACTTTAAGAGCCATCGAGTTTATATTATTTCTTAACAAATAAGTTCTGTATACTCTCTCATATTTTTATATCAATTATTATTATTATCTTTTATAATCAATTTTCACCATATATGTTCGTATATAAATGCTGTTGGTCCTCTTGATTAAAAACACAGACCATAATTTGGGTTTAGGAGTCATAAATTCGAAGTAAATCAAATATGTTAGTTTATTTATTAATTTTATCTTGTTTGGTTGGCTCTTTGTGTCCTTTAATTGTGGCATTGAAAAAAAGAATGCCACTAAACCTTTGTTGTCAACGATGCTCTGTCGTTTCTTGTCAACATCACAGCCTCTACAGATCTTGTCTACACTCTAATGACTGAGACCTCAGCGATGATCTCACTGCGTTTTTGCACGATTCACTGTGCACGCTTACAGTAGATCATACATGGAATTAAAACTCTATTTTTATGCTATCAAGGTTTATATTTATTTGATATTTATAATGAACACGGTGCAAAATTTAATGGCACCTTTTTTTATGAAACCGTCGTTTATTTATATCGAAGACAAATTTGTAGCTTGAATACCTAAATTCGAATATAACTAAACTCGCGTGTTTTAGTCAAGGGTGTGTCTTGAAGTGTGTTAATTTCTACAGTAAATATTACCAACAAATTAATTTGAAGGTAACGTTTGTGTAACCAATGTGTGGAATCCAAAAGAGATTAACAGAAACAGTGCTTGCGTACAAATTTCATGCACAGATTATTAAATAAGTTGCAGTATAATTATACTATAATTTTCAACGACAATAACAGTTAAAACAGCGACGAATCGGGGCTCCAGATCAGAATGTCCGTCATAGTCTCAAGATGTTCTTCATTATAATCCGACAACGCCGACATATCGTCCTGCTATCTTGTTACCAGTTTTAGTGAAGGCACTGGTGTGTGGTGCAAGTCACAAGGTGAAGAGTTTATATGCATTCGGAGAGCTAGATCATTTGGTTCAAGACATCAGAAAACATACAAGCTTTAGTTATGAATAGACCTGTTCCGTCAGATGGACGCTATTATACATATATCTTTACTTAATTCTTTTATTGCAAAGTTTAGTATTAAATAGCTCTTAAAATTATTTTAGATCTCAAAACATTCTGTCATTTAATATTATATATATACCCGCATACGTATAATAAATTTAACATTCTTAAATTATTTCAAATACTTTTTTTAGCCTCGCTAAACGCTGCCGCTCATGACTTCGTCCACGTCAATAGGCAACAGAATACCAGTCCTCCATTAAAATAATATTCAATGTTTCTGTTATCAGTAGTGTAATTCTTCGATTTCCCGACTTCCGCCTCTAAAGGATGGACATCTTGACAAAGGGACAAACCTTATTAAATGCGATTTGCCTGTTTAAACCGTGTCTTATATTAGTAAATACCTCAAACCACAAGAGACCGCGATAATAAAATAGAAAATATTATTACGTGTAAAATCATAATATTAATTAATAAATTTGAATTATTTTGTGTTTTTTTGTTACAGAATAAGACTTAAATTCAGTCCCAGACATCTCCAATGAAAGTGAGTATGTATTTAAATAAGCTTTTTCGTTTATTAGATCAACTTTTCATTCACATTGTTCACTATTTCGAGCGGACATTTTTATATCGACATAAAATGCTGCAAGAATAATTATGATCCTTTTTTAATGAAATTATTATTTTTTTTCACATTGTTTACATTTATTTGCGTTTACCTTTTTTTCTATTTCAATTCAACCACACCACAACATGCCTCAAAAACCTAATGAATTGTGTACGCTTCATACCATCACTACCAAAGGTAATATAGCCTAAAGACCTGACCTAGAAAATCTAGATGGCTAGATAAGTGGCACGTAGATAACTTAGATTAACTACACTCAGGCTATATTTCAAAGGAGACTTGAACACTTGCAGGTAAATTAGGTTCACCTTTTAGTACTTAGAACCTGTTACTTTAACTTGTCTGTTTATAGGGAGATATTGTAAAAGTAATGGATTCATTTTATATAGGAAATACGAGGTTTTACAACAAAAAATATAAACATTATCGATCACACAAATAATAATAAGTTTGAATTAAACACAATATTTAGATATAGGTTCATTATAAATGCAACAACAAAACGCATTTTCAGTGTTCGGTCAAGAAGCGCCCGAAAAGATTGATAAATATTCTATCCCCATTCCTTTTCCCACACGTAAGAAACCACACAGTCATTTGATTAGCATCAAAATGAATATAATCAAAAACCATTCAAACAGAACGTAAATTTGTTATAAGCTAATAAAGTTCATTACAATATAATTGAATGATTCTCAAAACGCGTGTAGCCTTTGTATAACATCTATAATTACATTTACAAAAGGAAATGTAACAACAGCCCAGCTCAGTGATGCCGCTTGTAGATCAATATCGACAACGCGGCGGCCATATTGTAAATAAATTGTTTTTAATTAATATGTCAGTCAAGACCGAGCGGTTTGTTTTTTTTTTTTATTATAGATGATGCACACATTCCGGTATACATCTTAATTGTAGCGTCTAATGTAGTTCTAACTTAATTAGTTTTTAAATTACTTTCATTATACACAACCGTGGTATTGTTGGTTCATTTGTAATGAATGTGAAGGATATTTCACATTATATAAGATTAAGAAATTCTATTTCGTTCCATTGAAAGACATTTATCAGTATTAATATAATTATATGGGTGAGGTAAAAATGATAAATACGAATAAGGAGATTATAATATTTATCCCACACGGTCGAATATCGACCTACCTCAATGTGGAACGTGTTAAACGGACTTTCTATTGTGGTTTCAAACCATTTTGCACTTTATTATATTTAGTCTACGGTTAACAATTATATTTAAAGTTTAACACACAATATTAGTCTAATATTATTTATAAGGTAACTTAAATGGCAAAATGATGTGTGACAATGAAACTGCCAATATTAAACAAAAAATATTTTAGTGACAGTGACATCTGTTATGAAAAATATAAAACTTCGTTAAATTAACCTCTTTACTCAAAGTCTTTAAAAAATATTTTTAAATACTTAATAGAATTAAACCTTAATTATATTTCCATCTACCGCTTATTGAATAATAATAGATTGAGACAATCATTAATAATTGTAATGTGTTAAGTAATTTATAACAACATCCAGAACGCTATTAACACAATCAAGTGATTTGCATGCTATGGAAATGTAATTACAGTGTTAATTTTCTTATTAATTATACTATATATACGTAATAATGACTGGAGATGAAACGTTACGAGGAATCATTAAATTTATGAAGAACACTAGTTTACATGGGGAAATTTATTCCTTGAAAGACAATAAAAAACTTTTTATAAAACAAAACAGCCAGCGCACATCTCAACAGATTATACTACTCCAACATAAATTAAAAAATAGGTATTATAAAATATCAAATTAAACACATGTTTTTAAATATTTTATGTTCTAACAGTTTAATGTTTTTTTTTAATAAAAATATATATCATTTCGTACTGCCAGTATTAAAAATACTTTCTTCAATTAATTTTAACTTTAATACAGTTCTATATAAATAACCTCCACTCGTATTCATTTACGTCATATTAAACGAAATGGCTGACACATTAAAAAAATTTTTGTTAAAAATTTTACCAATTCGTTACATCCGTTAGTTTAATTATATAAATTATGAATTAAATTATCCTATTATTTCTAATATATATTATAACTTGTTATTACAATGAACAATCTTGCCTATAAGTGCAATAACAGAAAATAAATTTTCGCATTACAAATAATAATACAATACAACAAAATTAACAAATTCCGTTAAAAATAATTTAACGATTCCGATCAAAACATAATTATTATTAATTCGATCAATATTACGTTAATGTTCAACGTTCAATTTATACTTCGTATTGCGTGTGTTCATTTCAATGGGTTATAAGTCACGGGATCTAGATATATTGACAGTTCAAAGAACGGACTTACGTTACGGTATTTATTGAAAAATTTATTTAAATCACTATATGTGTATATATATAATTATTTTATTACTTCATAATTTTATTTCATTATTTCTATAATTCTATAATTCTCAAATCGACATGAAAATTCGTACTGTACTAAGCTGATCGTTATAATAGGATTTTAACATCGGTTTGTTTCCCTTTTAAATATTTTTCTTTTATACAACATTTAATATACGCTTTGTATGAAAATATCAGCGAATTCAAACGCCTTATAATTGCACCATCACAGGCTACTCTCCTTTCTCACGTCGGGGAATTCTTAAGCCCTTTTCACGCTGTATTACGTAATTACGAAAAATGCTGACTTTGACCTGCGGTACGGTCCTAATTTACGAGTTATACATATAACACACATACATACACACGTGTTTGAATAATTTAATAAACTTGGGAGTATTTATTTATCTTACAGTTATGTTTCGAAAGTTTAAAATTTCAATATCTTCTCGTCTTCTTAACGTTAGCAAAAATTTTCATTATTATCTTTAAATCTATTGTGATTATCATTTTTTTGGGGGTTCTATCTAAAATTATACTAAAAATATTGTTTCCTTTTTTTTCAATTTTTATAGATACTTGCAAAGCATTGTACTTTAATAAAATTCTATTAAATACTGATAATTGATCTTACATTAACGGACATATCTTGTTTTGTTCTGGAATAGAACTGTTAAAAAATATATTTTTTTATTATTTATTTATTTAAGTAGGACTTTATTAAATGCAATTCAGTTACATGCCTTGTATAACTATTCCTATCACTATATCAATTTATCGATATAAATTCTAGACTACAATTCTATACGCCATAACAATATAAAATATGAGAGCAAACAGTACTTCTAACAATACAAACTTAGCTATTTATTACGACGATTACAATCTCAGTCGATTCTTAGCCATGAGGTGTTTACTGTTTACTACGTACAGTAAACTAACATTACTGGACGTTCCACGGTTAAATATTTAAAGTTTACCTTAATTCAAGTTCTCTATGTATACTAAAAAATTAAGACATTTGGTTTATTACGATATTAATATTGTTATTATAAAATTAATATTGACGTGTTGTGTACGAAATAATTATTAAGTAACAGGTACAATCAACAATGTATCAAATAAGACCGTTATCTTAGCTTCCTTTACTCGTGAACGCCCTTGCCGATTTAAGGGCATTGCCCGAAACACCTCACCGGTATACTTACTTCATGTTTTCATCGGACTACAAACTCGGCGTTAAGAGTTTTTTTTATCATTAATGTTAATGTAGATTGTTGTATGTTTGTATACGTAAAAAGACGAATTATAAGCAAATTTTTTAAGGATAATTTTCGAGTGTAATAGTTTATTTAGTGTACTAACTCATATCACTGGTTCACTGATGCTGAAATTTCTAGTTCATATTAAGATGATAAATATAAATGCCACATGCGTTGCATCGATCATTACATTTTTATTTGTTAAATAGTGTGTTTATTTATTATTATAGTTAAACGGATTAATTTATAGCAATTTATAGCAATTCTCTTAATTATATGCTCATAAATCAACCAATTTGCACAAATTTTTTCGTAATGGTTCTTCAAATTCAATCATGTCCAAGTAGTAAGTGCAGTGGTTAAGTGTAATGCATATTAAATATATAAATGTTGCTGTTTAAAAAATACTTAAAAATAATTTCCAGTACCTTAAAAAAATTTCTTTATCTGTTCAAATTATGATAATGTCATATTATAAGATGAAATCAATGTAAGAATTATTTGTAACCATTCATAAACAAGCCATAGAAGTATTTAAAGGTCTCCAATAATAATTCTCAATGTATACAGCTGCTTACTTCATAATAAATAACCTTGCATGAATGCTATCATAGTAAAATCTGACGAATTTATCATTTAATAAGAACAGACCAACTCTGTTTGCTGAGTAAATTGGTTGAACATACTCCAACATCGATACATCGTTACAAAATCGATACCAAAACACGGCTTCCAATTAAGTTGCCGCTAATGACTTACATGGCTTACACACGAAAAGATGCTCAAGATTGCTTTTTACTTCATGCAAATATAAAATAACAAATGTCGTTTATCCGATATCTTCTAGTTTAATTATAGACAAATAATGTTTAAAACTATCTCGTAATTATTAAATTTAAGAATATTTACAACATTAAATACAAATTAAAATATACGAGACAAGAAACTACTATTAGTTTCTTGTCACACTAAGTCACTATTGTCTTTCTATTTTCTGTGTTATAATGTCCTGTTTTGTAATATAAATACTCTTTGTCTTGTTCGCACTTTTGCCCACCTACTAGGATACATAATATAATAATATTCACATGTAGAGTTGATTATTAAACTCTCGGTTATTAAGTAATTTATAAGACGCAAGTCATCAGAGAAAATGGCCCACGTGTTGTGTCCAAGGTAACTTTGATAGCACTTGACCAGCACGTTTAGTTTCTCCACGAGCATTTAGAGTGTCAACCCTCGTTTTGACTCCTCGAGATGTGCATTATCGCCTCGGTGCGTCCATCTTGTGCGGTCAGTCGAGTAAATGCTCGATTATAACCAGTGATGAATCATCTCCAACCCAAGTCACTAATAGGTAGAAATTTTTCACCACATATCTCCTATAAGAATATGATGATCTTGCTAAGATTTTTTCTAAAGGCGTTTCTTATTTTTTTTAACATCCTACTATTTATACAATTTTCATCAACATACGCCACGCCTCCTCGATAGCATATTATGTCTCTATCAATGTTTTATTCTCATTACCATGCGAATAACCTAGCGTGTTCACGGCGTTTGTGTAGATGGTACACATCGATATCAAATGCAGAACCACCAATTAAAAGATACACCTGCTAACGGACGATAGCGTTTACTGTTCGTTATTGTATCAAACAGCGAGCCAAATAAGCGGAGATTGCTTACCAAAAGCGATGTGAATGTTGTGAAATGATTTACGAGATTAAACATACCAGTTCCTGTAATAAATATACTTTGATATCAAGATTAAGTATATATTTTCGGTCATTTTACTAGTTTATTATACCATATATATTACAATACAACCATACCTGTGAAGCGAATATTTGGCAAGATATCAATAACTAGGCCACATTATTTTTATCGATGTTAGTATTTGCATAAAAAATTAAATAAATTGTATACCTACAGAGTAACCTACAGAGTATATATATATATATTCCTAAAATAAAGTGAAAGAATTTAAAAAAAATTAAAAAATCTTCTAAACCCCAACATGACCTTCTACTTTGTCTTATTCCTTTCAAAACATTACAGAATTCGATTATTTAATATTATTTGTGTCCCAATAACTTAAAGCTATTGTAAAATTTAATCAGATAACAATTATTTATAATAATATTAACATTATTACCGTTTCTCAAACTACCGTCAATAAAAGCCGTCTACACAATCTCGTATCAGAATCTATTATATAAATTTAAAATATTTCATTCAATAGTAATGTTTAAGTTCTATCCCAGAAACTGTATAGATAAGTATCCGTAGTATCAGAACTATTATTGAACCCCCTTCAGACATCCGTATTCCATTCCGGCGTTATCTTCAGACTTACGACTCGGACGTCAGTAGCGTAATGTCTGAAGCTATTAAATCGAAAATCATTGCCGCGCTAATAAAACTCAGTTCGAACGGTACTTGGCTTTCCTTGTGAACGGCATGAGAATTGTTTTATAACGCCTGTTGACTTACACTGCCGACGACGAAAAAAATATTCATCTTCGTCACCAAACAAATATCTTGCGAATTCGTGTTATAAACGTAATTACGTCAAGAATATGACATATTTAATAAAATATTTTATTCCAAGTCGCACTACTAGTTACGTTATATTAATGAGTGGAATCAAATCGTTCAGTTTCTCTACATTCATAATCAGATTTATTCCACTTAGCTCTCAATGTATAGTTCCATCAACTATAATAGACATAATATATCTTTTCATTTATATAGTACCAAGTGCAACAAACCGTTGCCGGGCGATAATTATATTTCGTGTGTATTCGATGGTATCCTTTTGCCGCAACGATTTAAGATAACGACTGAACAAAGAAACGGTTAGCTTTATTGCTTAGCTCAGTCTAGACTAGACTGGACTAGACCAGACTTACTTTAATTTTATGCTCAGTTTGTAATAATATTAATATATTGTATTGCCATTGTATATTTACAATGTCTTTCATAGTTTAATACCATGCTGGTTTGAATAAAGATTATATTACATATAATTTGGTTAATTTAATACATATATATTCATTCCTGCATCTATTTAACTAAAACTATTTATCCGGTCGTAAACGTACTAGAATAACGCTGAGACTTTATTTCATCTCTAATTACGTTGTAAACGTTATCATCGGAAAGATCTTCTCTCAAAGATTCAAAAACAGCCATCGAATTTATCGTAGTTTATATAAATTGTAATTAGAGCTCCCTCTCAATAAAATATATTTATGAGAAAACAGATAAGTTTAGAACCAAAAACTATCCAATATTCCTTCCTAGAATTTGCCTTCAAAACTTTTAAATTGTATACATAACTCTATCCTAATGTCTGTTAAAATGTAGACAAACAATAAAATTAATTCAAATGGTAACATTCAAATGTTATTTTGTAAGTTGCTGTTTAAGTAACCACACCTTCGCAAAAGCAATGTTTCACAACGATAAGTGGTTCAAACACACACACACACACACATACACACATACACACTATGAATATTATGACCACAGACTACGTATTTTAGAAATGCGTTTAAGATTAACTAATGCGATTTTATTGTTATTAAAAGAATCTAAAGCATGATGTAATTAATTTTTTTTCCTGCATTTTTTTTATTTTGATTTTAATTTTTTTTTCCCGGCTCCTAAAAAATTTAAAGCATAATTTAAGGTTTACGTAGGAAATTATTTCTTTTGTTTCTAATTTTATATAAAATTCTAAATTTACCATCAAAACAAGTGCCGTTCTATACAGACGATAAAATTAGTTTTTTGTGTAGACATAAACGTAAAATAGCAGTATGTCATATAAAACGAGCAACATCACATGAATTAAACATCCACAGGGAACGAAGTCACTTTTAACCTTATAGCTTCCAATATTTAATAACTTGATGTACCAATACTTTGACGGGCGTGTGAAATTTGTTCTTGTAAATTTATGTATGTAAACAAAGTTGAAAGTTATTTATATGTTGATTCCGTGTTAAATACCAATCGATAAAAACCCGCCGTGTCATAATAAATCACATGTTTTATAGACCTTATGAAATTGGTGTCTAATGGCGGGCAATCTTACGTGTATCTCCTCTCCAGGCATTGATTTTATACGTTATGCCATTGTAATAGGAATGTCGAATACAATCAAGAATCTATATTTTTCTATACGTCAAGTCAAGGTCGACAGCAGGTTTCTTTTTTTAAAAATCGAATGCGTAACCGAGATGTCAAAACAAATAGTGAATGCAATGTTACGAAAATTATTTAAGTTCGATTCGATTCCGTAGCTTCTGTACAAAACTACTGACCATATCTATAAAACATTGTTTCTTTTTATTATTACCTCACCGGACTGAACTATATTATTATTTCTGTTGAAAATTTAGTTTCTAATCGGACATAAAACGGAAATTGTCACATCGACAACGTATTTTTTTTCTGTGTACTAACGTAAAACTTGACGAGGTACTTATTAAAATTTTCAAATACGGGTGACTCACAAAAAAGTCAGATATGAAAAGAAGGTAAATTTTAATAAGTATATCTTTTATTATAAAAGGTGAAGATAAGAAGGAATACTTATTTAAAGAATCCTAAAATATTCTTCTCTTCTATTTTCTTTTCAAATTTATTTATATAATAAAGACGTAAAGTTAAAAAAAATGTCTATGATTTCACATGAAATGATATTGTGGATTAATTATAAAATGTTAAATGCCTGCTATATCCAGGTCAAGGTTTATAGCCTTGGAGGGAAATATTATAAAAGCATGGTATTAACTAAATCCCGTGAAATCGTGCGCCATAAAAATATACCTATTACAAACCGTTGAGTGCAGAAACTAATTGAAGTTGCGTTGCTTGTATCGTTGGATTATTTCAAAGGTTAAAAGTAATTAACGAATACATGTTACAGATAAATAATATTATTTGAATGACATCTTTTTGGAGTCATAGATGTATAAATAGTAATTTAAATTTACTTAAATTTAAATGAAACAACTATTGAAGACTACTAATTCTATAGAAATTGTTAACCACTTTATGTTATACCTACATTGTTCAGAAAAAGAGAATGTTTGTTCTATAGCAACTTGTATAGAAAAATACATTAATAAGTTAATTTATATCTTGAGCACAGAGATATGTATTGAAAATATTCAAACGCGGAAGTCTTGTAATATAATATTAGCATATTATAATTCTGTTATGAAAGTTCAAACCTTGAACGTCCACTGAACCGTGGGAAGCGACGTTGGTAGCGTTCTGTTATTCTGATAACGCATTGGATATCTTTGTTATTTAAATTATTTCTAATGCGGTAAATCGTGAGGTCATTGTATTAATGGGATCTGTAATTTCCACTGCGGACTCTATAATAGAGGTCCAACACAAAAGTTGAGTTCTTGTTACGGACTAAATGCCACACTAGCTGTACAATTGCGAATAATTCTAATCTATATATACTAATAAATAATATTAAAATGTCTGTTTGTAATTTCAAATTGACAGCTTTAAGCTAAACGCATTTGAATGTACATTTAGCAAAATATATACATAGCATACATACATAGTAGCATACGCGGAGCAAAAATGTATTTTATAATTATTTTGTTTGTATGTCTGTTTGTCCCGGCTAAACTCTAGAACTGCGGGACTGATTTGGTGGGAATAGCATTCACAGGTTTTACGACTTTATATTCAAGTAAAGGATTTTTTAAATTGTTTTTTTTTTTTCATCGAACGAATATTGTTCTTTATTTCTTCCATTACCACTTAATCAAGATTTCATGAAGGAGTCCTTGTTATAATCAATGACACCTCATAAGCATGAGGATAAGTAACTCAAAGAGGCAAAGAAACGTGCAATAGCTAGTTTAATATATAATTCCTGTATACATCACACATTTTGTATTTATACGATGAACGTTGGATATTTTTAAGTTACGTGTTGTTGGGAACAATACAAATTTCTTTATGAATGTATTTAGGATAGGATTCCCAAATAGTCATATCAAGGCTGTACAGTTATTAGTTATAGAACACTGTCGTAGGATCTATGAGGAAATTTTGTTATTAAGGACACTCTATACATATATTATTGAATTACGTGTCAGTCACATCACAAAGATGGAGAAATAACTTCTACTCCAGTTTAAAATTACTATTTCGAAAATGAAGGTAGTTACTTACATATGATTTTACGTTTCATAGCCGGTGTATGTCGGAGAACCATGTCCACGTTGATTATTAAGAGCTGTGACGTCAGCAATGCTGTCGGCACTAACACTTTCCACCTGTCGGGTTATCCATTTTTACCAATAAACCACTCTCACTTACTTGCACCACTTTATTTTCAACTATAACTAACTCTAAGTAATTTAATGAGCTTCCTCCTGGATAGCTCTCACACTACTTTATCTTCACCAGCAACGTCTCCTAATATAAGTGATTTTTGTGGAGTCATTACATTTACTCTTAATTTTAAATTATAACTTACAATGAATAATGGTAGTAATTCAAATAATCAATAATCATTACATAAGTTTTCGTGATCAATTATTAAACCAACTAAACTTTATATTGTTACTTAAAATTTATAGGAAACATAATTTATTCAATTATCATTGATTACAAAATGGTCACTGTTTAAGTTTGTGTTTTAATAAAACTTACAGAATGGCTTATCTTCACATGTTACGAATCACGATACGAAATGACATTTACTATTCTTTAATATAGATCATACAACGATCTATAAATAATTTTCTTAAAGTAATTACTAATGCCTTGACATTATTTTTGTCACATCTACCCTCTGAAGTAAAATACTTATGAAACAACTACCCCTTATAATGGTTTTAAATGTAGTTGCGCGGACATGTAGGTATATTACAACCGTTAAATTAATGAAGAAGAATAAGATTACTATATTATGTAATGAGATCTAAGATTTTCGCGAGTTTTATTCATTTAAATGAAACTAATATTTTTCAGATAAACTCCGCGGATTTTTATTATTTAAAAAACTACATAATCCGTGATCACGGTTGCTGAAAAGTAACCGAAACGTCGGGATTATGTAGTTTTTTAAATAATAAAAATCCGCATAGTTTACCCCAAAAATATAAGTTTCATTTAAATTACTATATTATGACCTAGCTCAAAATTAATTTAAAAAAAAAGTTTTTTTTTTAATATCTAGGTATATTTTGGTTGTGAATTATACTGTTCTGAAAACAATCACCTAAAATGACTCGGAGTAACCGAAATAAATCCTTGTAGAAATAATTGTAGGATAGGATAATTATTAAAACATTAAACAAATATATTAAACAGAATTTTTGATTTTGTAGCGATACCAAAAACAATACAGCCAAATATGGTATGTTTATAACTAACAAACAGAAGTAGTGGTAGAGTCATCAAAAGCAAAATGATTTGATGAACAAAAAAAAATATTACAAAAGCTGTTTATTTTTGAGCGCTATCCCATTTTGATTATTCAGACAATGTGATTTAATGAATAACAAGATTATAAAAGTAAAGAATTCCCACGAAACTACAAACATACGTTCTCATGATTATTGTGTTAGAAGTTAGTGTCACTTAATATTTATCGACTTATTGACCCCGTGAGTTGGTTCGCATATACACAATAGTTATTTCAAAAAACTTTTTAACATTTCCACTAATATATACATATGTCTTTTAACTAAAAAAAATTCTGTTTGTGACCCCAATTTTTATCATTACTCAGTGACTGTCAAGTGAGAGTGATCCCATTCATTGAGTCGATACAAACACATATCGTAATCGAGAGATCAATCGATACCAAACATCCATCACTCAGTTAACGCTTTTGTTTGAAAGTTAATTTGATTAATCCATTTATAATAAACGTAACAGGTATCAGTCGCCGTCATTGGGAAACGAGGGGCTAGTCATGTTTTTAATACATATCCATACTATTGTATCTTATGATTATTATCAAACAACGTTATAAAATATTTATGTAACTTAAAGGACCAAAAAACGTGTGAACGGACAGTCAACCATAATCGCTGTTAGTACAAAAGCAATCTGTAATCTCATTCCGATCAAAATAAGTGAATCGTATAGGTCAATATCGATATTAACCGCAAATTACTCGATCAAGGTTATCATACCATTCAAAGGTCAGTTATACCATTCTTTGTTACAGATCCAGCTACCCACGGAACACCGAAACTGTTATTGAATTCGTGAAGTCGATTATAAAATGTGTTGAACACAGAAAACTAGCCTCGATCTCGTCCCAGTTTTAGTTATGAAAATGATTTTGAAAGTCACTTGAAAACAAAATGGCGCACAAAGTTAAAACCAACCACTACGTCGCTACGCATAGGTCAGGGGTGGACTCCCCTTCCTCTGGAGGATTTCTACACAGAGCATCTTCAAGAGATGAAAATGACAGTCACCGTGCACCCTCTGAGAGGACGCTATCGGAATATACGGTAAGATAATAAAATCTATTTTCCATACCAACAATGTAAGAAAACAGTTTATTTTCTTTAAAACATATTGGAGAAAAAATTATCTAAAGTTTAAATTCTGTCACAAGAACCTTAATAGCTTGTTTAGTAGTATGAATGAAATCGAATTTTTCGATGTTTTTTTTCTATAAGACTTCCTGCAGTAGAAATATCTTACCGGATCACGCGAGTGATAAAAAATTTGAATCAAAACAAACCTGACTGCGCCGAACGCTCTTAATTACTTTCCTACTGACATTAAAACTAAATAACTTCAATGCATAAAATCGTTTCCTTACCATAAATCATGGAATGCCCGCTCCAATAATCCCATTATTCATATTAATCAATAAATACACTAATAATTCACAACAATCAACAAAATATTTCTATCTTTACAAATTTATCGGTTGTTCCGCATAATTACCAAAACGATTCGATTGATTTTTTACTATAGTAGCGGGAATGATCTAGGTCAATTTACATTCAGCCCAAAAAAATATCGAATAGAATATAGAAAAAACATTTTAGTAGTCGCCGGCAACTGTAGGTTATCGATAAAAATATCATACGGTATCTTAATATAATATCTTAATGTTAATAATTAAATACGCTATTAGGCAACTTTACTCAAGGCCTTACAAGAATATTTGCTTCATAAATTGTAAGAGATTTTGATAATTACAAAACATTAAATTGATTAATGGACCGAGATCGAACATCGATTTAAAATACAGAATAATAATTCACAGTGAACTCGATACTGACATCGATTCACTTCAAGACATTGTTTATAGTTACCCGTTTAACCGTATTTGTAAATAATATTAATAAATCATAATACATTTTAAATGTAATGTTTTGATTGATATGTTAGTTAAAATGTGTAAAAACATTGAAAACATAAGTTATCTAATAATATTTTTAAAAATAATACAGTCTAGCGATTAATAATTTAACAGAAATTCAGTTTACGAAATTGGCTTCTAAAAAATAAACATATCGAAGTCGTCAATAACATCACGCGGTAACAGTAAATTATTTCTTGAATTATTAGCAAACGTTACATTGAACACCAAACAAACAAATTTATTTCTGAACGCATAAGACGCAGTTGAGGATTAAAATGGCGCGAAAACTGTTTACAACGTTATGAACACTGCGCATTGATGGATTAGTGTCGTGAGTGAATAGTGACGAATGACGCAAATGATAATAATATATGAAATTGGGCATTCGAAAAGTGCAAATTAAATATGTATTAATAAGATTATTCTGTGCCAATTAATTTTTGATTAATATTTTAATGGCTCTTATGTTTGAATCGTTACATGGATGAGTGAAAAAAAAAGTATACTAAAATTTAAACAAGTAAGACGTTTTCCCTTTAAATGATATAGTCTTTTTGAATACAGCTTAAAAATATATGTATTTTAATTATATTGCATCCAATAATAAATAAAAATATCGTATAATTCGGACCAGTGTAACGTTTGGAACGCGTGCTGTAAACTTGTCGAATGTGACGAGAAACGTTGCTCATAACAAAGTTTATTGCGAATCAAACGATTGTTCTAAAACGGGTGCAATCAATTAATTCCAGATTTAGTGATTAATTGAAACAAAGAATTTCGTGCGGTGTTGTGAATTCGATTTAATTTAATCTTCCACAAATTTCGTATTCAATTTTAATACAGTTACAGAATTAACTTCAAATGACGATCTTTTTTAAAATATTATAATCTAAAAATGGTTCGGACAATATTTTATAATGTCTGTGATAATTTAAATTGATTTTATGAATATATTTTAATTGAGAATCACAACTTTTACAATTTATTAACATCCCAATTCTTATAATATGCAGCAATTATGATTGAAAGGGTTTTAAGTTGACAAAATATTAAGGTTTAGGTAATAGATAAAGAACTTAACGTTGGTTTTTACTTTGTAAATAATAAAATATATACATATTAAAATTAAAAGCTTAAAGATCGTTTTACAAAATCAATATATTGTAATTATATTTTCAGACGATAGACGAACGCAAACGCTCGCCCTCCGGTGGCGAGCATCGAAATGGTAAGAGGCCCAATGGATCTCCAAGAGACTCGGGCTCGGAGGTGTACGTCACCAGCGCCGCTTACAGACCACCCTCGGAGATCAGGTAAGATAACACCAGGGAACCTAATTGAATTTCTAAATGAGTGTCCCTTCTTTCTTTTTTGTCAAGTATGTACTTGATATAAGTGATAATATGATTTAAAAGTAACTTAATGATTTCAAACAGTATATGATAAAGAATCTTCTACGTATACTCACATTTATACCCATACGTATACCCACATAAAAAAAAGTATACCCACATTTCGACATCCCAAATATTCTTTAAGCAATATAAAAACTACGACTTATTATTAATACATCTAAACTATCTCAATTTAAAGTCCGGCATTATTTTATTTATGATTTTTTATAACATTTAATTAGTTTACATTATTTTACATTTCGTATTTACTTCACTTGCCGAAATATTTATGTTTATTTTTCTATCAATAAATCCTATAAATAGCTGAACTCTCTCAGTACAAACTGAGGCCGTGTATGCAGTGTTCAAAGGCACCGCTGTTCATTTAGCGTCTCTTATCCTGAGATGATTCGTCTATTTCAAAGCAACGGAGCCCCTAACGTGTTGAAGACTCGTTCGCTTTACTCGCTGCACACGGGCGGTTGAAACGCCCTGAAAACGTCCTTAATATGATAAAAGTTCTAAATATATATATAGGATAATTTAAAAACTACTAAAATATACATAAAACACTTAACAACGTCTTCATTTAGATTAGTGAGTGATTTTTTTTTATACTATAGCTTCATTCGTACTGGATTTTATTTTTTGGACAGCCGTTATATTAATTGAGCTAATTGTCAGTCAAGGGTTGGGTTGAGTGATTTTAATGTACAACAAATAGTTCGATGTTTTATCTGTCACTTGTGATTTTCTTTTATAAAAAACAGTAGGTAAATATATTTTAATAAACACTAACGAACAGTATTTTTTGCGAAATATCGCTAATATCAGAATAATATAAAATATATATGAAGGATTGATTTAATCCTAAAATTCCTGGTTTCATGAATTAGTTAAAGTTATAAGAACGGGTTCACAATAGATACCTGAATGCTAATAAAACGCAGCGTTTCAAACGCCCGTCTACTGCGACACAAAACAAAACCACATTATGGCTGGATTGATGGAAAATTGGCCATAAAGGCAATCGGTGCAGATGCAATCATCACATGCAGCATCCCGTACTGATATTATAAGAGCGAGTAACGGTTCGCGTGCAATATAATAAATAGCAATTAAATTACAGCTATATATAAAGCAAAATTGGCGTCTAATAGTAAAGACAACATGAGAAAATAACTTAAAAAGCTATATTTTTTGGACGTAAAAATATAATATTAACTAACGCTCGATTTAATCATGTCAAATAACTCTTGTCTCTTCCTATATAATAGATAATTTATATGACGTAATACACTTGACAGTCGTTGTGTGACTATCATTATAGTATAAAATAAATCTTTATTCACATAAAACAAATAAGTTAATGCTTAAAAATCGTATTAATTCGTAAATAAAATATTAAAAACAAACATTTATAAATAAAACATAACAATCACGTTCTCGTCATTCCAATTTAGGTCATATTTAAAAAAAAATATTCTTCAATTAAAAATCTTGTTTCATTTTAAATTAATTATACATATATGTATAACTATTTTAAACTATTAACACTATAAAATAAATAATTATCGCGAATTCTATGTCGAAGTCTGTGTGTACCAAATAAAATGCTATGTTTTTTATTGTTTAAGCATAAAGAGAATAATGTAATAAGTTTTACGTGACATTCGTATATAGACTAATGGAATTTAATATAGTATAACCTCCTTGTCATAATGAGGGTGACTTTCCTAAATTAATTCCATTCCGTTTCCCACTGTCGCGGAGTCAGTGACGTCATCGTGAAGGTAACTGGCTCAGATAATTCAGTGTCCACTGGAAAATTGACAGGTTTTTAAGTGAATTTAACGTAGCCATTCGATCAGAAGCAGCTTTCTATTTAACCGACGCCTTAACTGTGTAAATTACTTTCACATTAAACATATGATAAACAATAAATTTTAACAATTTAACTTGCAATATAAAATCCATCTTTATGGTTTTGGTATTAAAGACTAATAGATACACATACATAATAACTAATACAACGGTAAACGTTTAGGAACATGGAAAAAAAATAAGTTAGACACGTCCGCCTCGAGATCTGTTCAACTTGATTGGTTTTATTTTTTTTACCAAATATTTTGTTTAAGGACTCCTTGTTGGGATCCTTTGTTGATGTCTTGACAACTTACTCTGCGTTTGTTTGATCGTGACTCAGGTTAAATTTACTCGTTAGTGAACAGTTTTTTAACTGAACCATCGTTAGTTTCTCTTTTAGTTTGTCTTCACCGGTTCCAAAGGAACAATTAGACGGTCTGTCAAATTGTTACTTATTGTGTGCTTTATATTAATTATTTATTTTTGTTATTATTTTTGGTTTATATCTATATATATAGAGCCAACTTTTTTAAAGTCACATTAATATAAAACAGTATTAGAAATTTAAAAATAACATTAAAGTTTTTAAAAATCCACTTACTATGTTCATTGACTCACCATGAAATGAGATAGTTATAGTAATCACGTTAAAACTAACTTAACTTAAGTCCTCTAACGCGTATTTTATACGTAGTAATATTACTATTAAATAGGTAAAATTATAAATCATATAAAGAACAACATTACAACTTATCACCAAATATATCCTTTTAGATCTCAATTCAATAATCTCAGCAAAGTTCAGAGAACAATTTTATTCTACAATACCAATGTCATTGTCCGTCAATGTGTGACAAATCTGTAATTTATGTCACAGTGCGTGACAGCGTCAGTGGCCAGTGACCTTGACGTGAATTAATTGTCAATCTAAGTGATAAAAGATTAAGAGATGAAGTGTGAATGAAGCCTAACGTAAAAAACATTTAGGGCTTATTACGGAAGAGTATGTTAATTCTGCTAGGACAAAGCATTCCAAAATAAACCAGAACATCTGTGAGTGAAAAACATTACGTTTATATTGAATATTTAATATATTTCTTTGTGATAGCCATTTTAAACTCGTGTAAAGAACCGCTGGCGGAATTTGTTAAAAGTTAAAATGTGACAACTGAAAAGCACGCGGGCTATTTTAATTAAGTTACTTTATCAGTCAAAGGTTAAGTATCGACCTATCAAGTTGAGTTAACCAAATGAAATAAGTATACAATGGTGCAATTATAACTGACGATGATACCTACTATTGTATTTGAGTATTTTTATATACAAAATAACAGATCTTTAAATCTCGCGCAAGATGACAGTCTTGGTCTCGAGTACTTCTCCTTGTCACTTCTTACGCGGAACCTATTCAATAAATAGCAGTAATTAATGATTCGTAATGAAAATACTAAGGTGTGAAACCAAGGGAACACGTCTTAAACGCTATAAAATCTAAATTTGTTATTGTGTGAAGAAAACAAAATGAAAAATATATTAGTTATGTTTGTTTAATGGAATTAAGTCATTTAATAAACGAGCGTCATTATAATAATTTATAAGAATACAAGTGGAGTTGAAGAAATAAACAAAATAAATGAGCAATGAGAATTGGTCCACTGCTTCAAAATTAGAATCACATCCCAGGAAACATGCCGTGGTAGACGGGTTACTGGGAGAAGATCCGACCGGGGAGAAATCAGACAGAATTCTTATCATCTTAAAAATATTACTAATTTTTTTTTTTTTTAAAGTATCAAAAAAAAATTTACTCTTAAAAAATGTACTCGTATTCTGGACGTAAATTTATATGCACGCATCCTCCTTAGAGGAAACTGCATGAATAATGTTCTGATCAATAGAGATCTATATAAATTGGTCGTGTTTGTATCATAGAAATATGAAAGGATTACATACGATGAAATAATATGCCTCATACTCGTATAAACTCAGAAAGACATTATTTCACTTGATGTTAGATTACATCTAATCAATTGGATTGTGTAAGTATTGTAATATATTTTTATATCAATACGCTAAATTCTTTGAGAGCATTTCATATTGATATGGGAAGTTTAAAAGTTCCTCTCAAAAACATTACCAAATCTGTCATCTGTTAAAGAAGTTTTTAATGAGTACGTTAATTACTAAATATATAGACCTCCTCTAATTAAGCGACCGTCCTTATGAGGGTCGTCTACAGCAATCGGTTCCTAGTTGTGTGCAACACCAGGTATTGGACCAAGTCGCTTCTTCCATATTAATTTTTCCCTTACATATACCAGGCGGGTCTCCGGGAGGGAATTTCGTGATGATCTCTCGTACAGCATCTATTTCTTCATCACAACTACCTTCACCATTCAATGTCGTTATGACGTCTTTTCTTTCCCTAAATTTGTTTGCAAAAATTGCCCTCTCCTTCTCAAACTCCAATGGATTCTCCTTTAACGACTTCGGTTCTCAACTAGTTTAGTGTATGTTACGTCAACTCGTGTCCGTAACGCTGCTGACTATAACATACTTATAACGATCGACATTTAATCAATGAAACACCAAAAAAAACGTTCAAATTTAATGTAAAATAAAACACAATTCAATCATTACTAGCAGCGTCCAGATAGCAAGGGATGATGAAACATCTTGTACCATCACAATTATTCTTGTATATAATTTATGTATGTATGTACATTTGTATGTGTGTGTGTGTGTGTACAGTCGTCAGTCTCGAGCCCCTCGCAGCGTGTACTCCTACCGTAGCGCCGTGGCACCCTCCCTCGCCTCCACACACCGCTCCAAGGTCTCCAGGAAGGTAAGTTCCTATCTTTTAACAACAAATTCCGTAAGAGTTTACTTAGTATAATATTTACAAAGAAATATAAAATGTTTGTGAGAAATTTAAAATAGTTTTATACTAAATAAAATGTTAAAATAAAACTTTTCCAAGAATGAGATATATGTGTGTATGTGTTTATATCGGCCAGGCCGGTGTCCGTGTGGAGGCGATGTCTGCTCCCAACCCTTTCTGTCCCAACGTGAAAGGCATGTGCTGTCTGATGCTGCTCCTCAACCTCGGCCTGATCCTCGTCACGCTCGGCTTCGTCATCGTCCTGCAGTTCTTTGAACCTCTCTTCGTCTGGTGAGTTAAGAAACACAAAACACGTGAAAACCGAATATTTCGATACATTTGTTAAGTGTTAGTTTGTCTCTGAACCGCGCTTGGAATTAATTAACCTAGTTCTTTGTAACCTGTTTGCGTGTCAAATCGATTTAACTGCAAAAAATATATCACAAAAGCCGATTAATCATATAAATAGCTTCCCACGTCGGATGTGGGTCACTCACAGCGGATCGCGGTGCGGTTTACACTCGAACGTCCCAATGACACACAATGGAGGCTTCGGAGGACATTAAAAAACAATTTATATTTTAAAATAGTCCGCACAAAGAAACGGTAAAAGTAATTTGATGCGACATTCGGTGAAGTCTTTTTGATATCTGAACCTTTCTCACGACGCTACAGTTGGTCCACACATTACTAGTTTAACAATAGTTTTGATTGTAGAAAGTATTAATTTGATGATCTCATATATTTTTTTACGGAATTTTACCTGAAATAACTGTTTTAATACCATCATTGTATGTTTCAGGATCTTGGGTATAGTGTTCCTCATCTTCGGGTTCATAACGCTGGTGGGAAGCCTCATCTACTGCGTGGTTCTGTGCAGGGAGAACCCTTACCCGAGGTACCCCGACCACTTCTACTGGACTCATCACTGGTCCAAGACCATCGGACCCTCGGAGATCCACTACAGCGCCAGCGAGAAGCCCTACAGACAGACGGAACACAGATACAATAAATATAACGGAAAATATTCAGACAGAGAGAGCGCCAAAGGTTACTCAGACAGGGAGAGTAAACTCAGCCGGTACTAGTATCCGAACGATGACAATGACATTGACAATGACGTGTTGAATTGAATTTGACAGTCATTTTGACAGCTGTCATTGAATATGAATATAATTTTGGCATTGGCAAACTCCCTGGTCCCAGTGCGCATGAAGGCATAGTTTAAAAAAATATACAATTTTTTAAATGTATTTAAATGTCATTGTGTTGTCTGCATAGAATCCTCCAACGATTTTTAAAATAAAATTAATATAAGATCTGATTAAATACATATTTTTAGTTAGTGATCTTTTTTATTTTATAATTAACATAGTAATATTTAACCTAAGCGTGTATTTATAACAATTTTTTTGTAAATAATATTTTAAGTTTTTTTATAAAAATGCCATATTAATTTACCTGTCATTGAATATAAGGGAAATGAGATTGATGACGTCAGATAAAAATTTTTATTAATATATTTTCAATTATATTTGTTGTATCGCTGTATAATTTATATATGTAATAAATGAATTTTATACTGAACCCAGTCGTTTTATATTGTCCAGTCAATGTTGAAATTCTCTTTGATGAGTGCTTTACTTTAAGGTACTTCAAGATATACCTATGAAGAGACGACACCTCTCTCCGTGTATTCACTGCGCGGGTGCCGGGTACATCGTTGTAAGGACAGGAGCTCCAACAGTGCCTGGGATTTGCGACCCAGGTGTAGGTTTAAGGGGCCCCTAACTAACGAGCGTTAAACGCTCACCTCCACTGTCCAAGCTCCTCTCCCTACCTGACCAAATCAGAAAAGAACCTACTAGGGCTGCCTTCGAAGTACGTTCCAAGGATGAATTGCTGATCGTTCTGGACAGGCCCAAGTCTTTTAGTAGATTGTAGAGAGATTTAGCCGTTATACCTCTCGCTCCCACTTCTACCGCGTACAAATCCACGACGAACCTATTTCGAGTGAGTTCGAAATATTTATTGTTAGAAATAAATTTAGGCAGTACTTCCACTTAGATGTTTTTTGCTCCACAACTCGTAACAGAACCCCAGTCTAGCACTTTATAATATTTATAATATTCAAAGGTAACATATGTAGGTGAGGGTAGGTTACAATATCATACAGAGGGCGCTATTTTCCCTAATAAGAGTTTCCATTGAATAATAAAACACCAAACATTACGTAAAACATGCTAAGATTCTCATTATAAATTATAAAACCAATTGTATTTGGATATTTAAATTACTGTTTCTGACATTGTCAACACTAGTTTATACCATTATAACAAATATACAGATGGCGCTAGTTCAGTATCATGAGAGCTCCCAGTTAATATCCGAATATAAATAACGTTAAGCTTAGAATTATAAAGAACATCACATTTTAAATTATTATAAATAATTATTACTAACTTTATTGACTTTGATGGCATAGGCTTTGGGGATGAAGGTTTCCCAAGGAACCGTGAGCTCTCTCTCTCTCTCATCACAACTCGCTTTAAAATTCACGACTACATAAATATGTCTAGCCTAGAGGCCGACGCACAAATATCTTCCTGGATTTTGTATTGTTTCTCATACGTATCCATCATTATAGTCCAATCCGAAGTCGCTTTAAGGATAGACTAAGGCTTGACGTTTGATTTTATAGCCCTAGTGTTCTCTCTCACAAAACCAATGAGATGCAATTTTAGCAATGCTGGCGACCAATCATGAATCAAGGTGCGCCATTTTAGTTCTAAGGAGATGCAAAAATCTCCTATGTCTAACCACTCGTTCTGCATCTTTAAACTCATTGCATGGATCTTATATCTAGCATTCTCGTCTTGCCGAATAAAGGACCTTAATATATCGATATCTTGGGCTTTTCTACTTTATCCTAACCCTACTCTGTTATTTTGTACTCTTATCATAAACTATTTATGGAATTGTAGTCTTGGATCTAGGCTCTGGGGCATCTTTGTCTTTTGGGAGTGATGTAACGAAGTCATCTACAGATTTCCCCAGAAAATTTCTCTTGGAAGCTCTTATGTATTATCCGAAAACTATTGCGATCCCTAAATAAAGCAGATGAATCAGCTGATAGCATGAACGCGAGCCACAACTTCAACATCTTTATGACGCCTGCATTTGGGTTCCAAAGGGTTTTTTTTTAAATCATAGACGAGGAAATGCCAATTTAAACGTGAAGTTAGGTAATCATCGCAGATTCAAGCTTTTGACGTTACTGATCTGTTGGCTATCTACCTTGTTGAGATCGTTTAAAAAGCTATCTACTATTCCTTCTTAAGATGGATGGACCTGCATTATCAATCTTACGACCGAGAAATTTAAATGGTGCATTCTCTGTAACCCTGTAAACGCATTGACCGCCCAACGATAATCTCGGATCGTATGAGCTTTATCTTGTATTCCGCCTACCGAGACATAGACAGTAAGTAACCTTTATTTGGTTCTGCCCTCAATCCATCCGTCCACTGACAAAGTTTATCCACTTCATTCAATAGTATTACTTGACAGTGTTAGGGGTTACGTATCAGTATGGCGAGACCGTCAGCGAAAGCTAAATGGATTCTGTTTATATATTAATAAACTTGAACCGAAAAAAAAGGGGGCACCTCCATTTTTCTCGTTGCTGATTAGATTATCTACTAAGATATTAATTACAATATTAAATACTATTGGAGATAAAGTCCTACAATGTAACTCAAAGTTTTTGAAACGCTTTCTTTAGTTATTATAGAAAACTTTAATTTTGATTAATTTGACGCGATCATATAACTAGGTGTGGAAAGTTGTACCATCTTAGAGCAAATAGCATTAATTCATGTTCGAGTTCTGTTCCTGCTTCACGCCCGGAAGCTCTAACAGGACCGTTAAATGATCGTCGTGAAAGTTCCAAGTCGATTGTTTCATGTTTGGAATGCTAAGACGTTTCCGGATGTCACTGGACTCCTGGTAGTTTCCAGTTAATGGTTCACTATGTTCATATTCAGAAACAAGGTATCGCTGTATTGGAATAAAATTCACAATAAGGAAATCTCTTTTTCTCTACTCTTAGTATATAGCCATCTTAAAGCGTCCATTAAAAGTGGAAGTCCCAAGGTGGAGCTTCATTCAATACAATTCTATTGGACATCAAAATTATTGAGTTTCCTCTTTATTCGGTATTTCCTATTCCTGTCTTCACAACCGAAAAACGGTACACCACAACAATGGTATTATTATTACGTGAGTACTGAAAAGTTTGTTTTTGTTTTTTAATTTGTACCTTTAATCAATATAATAACATCTGATCACATAATAACGCCCTATAAATTTAACAAATTTGGAGTCGAAATTGGATTGGCTTTGAAAATAGTCTTTGGTGTAACCGTTGTTACCGGGGTATATTGATCTATCGGTTAAATACCGGATAGAGTTCTGAAGCATTAATAATCTCAGTTGACTAAGAAAGAAGCTGGCTGTCAGGTACATTCAGCATTAGACGAGGTTGCACTAGTCACTCGTCTCACTAAGATCGCGACCATCATGGTTACTCAAAATTACAATGACGAAGTGGAAAATTGAAATAGTGTTGGGTTGCGAGCCACTTTCCGTTCCATCGGAGCTGGCCAAAACACCTAGATGGCACATTGCGCTCGTTGCTTTAAAAAAAGATCTCTCTGTCACAGAGAAGGGATCAGGAATTGTTTTCATTTACCAAAACGTATCCTGACAGACCTCTTGGGCAAACTGAGTGCAAATTCCCGCGCCGAGGGGAATAAGCGCAGCGATACCAAGTGCAAGGAATCGACCTGTAACAATTCCCGAGGAACCTCTCCTTCCTTGATATGTGGGCAAAATATATGCACATGGGACATATAGAGTGGGTTTGTCTTTGAGGCGTGTTTGACAAAGGGCCAAAAACAAAAGAACGTCCGCGACGCCGTTGCCTTTAATAATGGATGTCTAATATCGACCAACTTTGGGTGAACTAAGAGTGCGAGAAATTAATACCCATTTGTATTACAAGCTGCGAAACATGTTGCACATGGCTGAAAAGAAATGAAAAGCCTTCGACCTGTCAGTTCCAGATTTAGATTTTACAATAGAGAAACTAAAAACGGAATTTACTAACAATGGTTGAATAAAAATATCGCAAAAAATTACAACACCGATAAGACATAAGACAATTGTTTCCTTAATATTCTATATTACTTTTCTTTTTTTGTACTATTTTAGTTACGTTCCTATTATTATACAGAAATCCTTATTTAGAAAATTGATTTTTGTTTTGATTATTAATGAATAGACGCCACAAGTCGTTTAAAAGGATGCAAAAAATGTAACGATAAGTTCTAAACTAAATCTGAGCTCACATGTTCACACGCGTATATTTGCCATTGTAAGAAGTTTTTGTTTTTGACTGACTCTCTGACTATGAACAAAACAATATACACTAAATTATGTATATGTTATGGGCCAAGTGATTAATCGGGCATTATTCATAATGCCCGGGCAATATGAGTAATGCCCGATAAGGGCGGGCGATGTTATTATAACCAATCAATTTTTCACATTGCCCGGACATTATGAATACTGCCCAGTGCCTATGGATGGGCAGAGTGATGTTAATTCTTTCAAATTAATACTTAGTTCGTTAGTTTTATAAGATAACCTTTTTTTTGTATACCGAGGAATGAGATCTACACATATTGAGCCCTGTAGGGGCAGGGTGTTGATTATGTGAGGATGGTTAAGAAAAACCACCTAAGTAGGAGGCAGCCTGATCCATTAAACCCTGGTAAGTTCCTGCGCTCCGCGAAACGGACGAGGCTGCGGGATAAAAAACGCACAGTAACCTCGTCAGCGGCTGTCCGTACCAAGACTCACTACTGTAGAGGAGATACTTCACTCTACATATTTTTGCCTCCGGAACCCAATAGAGGCGCACAACGGCCGAGGACCTTAAATTAAAATATTGGTGGCAGAGACCCCCGTTCGAAAGACATTAGTCCTCTCCGACGACGTAAGACTCTACGAGGCTACTGACGCTGCCAAGTAGGCTCTACGTCGTCGTTCTACTCGACTACGACGGATAGGGAGAGAGTTACGATTTTGTTCCCTCTCCTTCTCTGTCGCCTCTTTTTAAGCAATATCTTTTCGGTGAATACCGACATGGCTTGCTAACTTTCTTCATTGCTATCCATCGAAGCAATGAAAGCTGGTACAGATAGGTCGGGCCCAACGAATTACACAAGACCCACCCGAAAATCGTTCCAGGCAGGACATACCTGTCGTGTATGTTGTGCTGTGTCTTCTTCGACTCCACAGTGATGGCACGCGGTTGTAGGCTCTTTTTGTAACACTTGACACAAATACATTCATCCAGGACCTCCTCATGCGCCGTCGCCTCCACTGAGCAATGGTCTGCAGCGATAGAGATAAGGTAACCCAACCTAAGGTTTTTGTTTCCGGCCCCACACCGCGGCGCACCACTGCGTGTGCGATGTGATTAATATGCGAGTTTAGATTGTAAGTAAGCACTTGGCCCATAACATACACATGGCATATTGTTGTAACTCTATACTAATAGTATTTTTCCTTTTATTTTACTTTGTTGTGTAAATTAATTTATTAAGTAAACAATTTACTAATATACATTAAAAAAAATCCTTGTAAAAGTATAATTTATTTACAAATTACAATATTATAATTACGACAATGTTTACGTAAAAAATTACAACGACGGAATAAAGTAACAAATCATAGTACATTCATAGACGCCGATTGATAACAAAATATTTAATTCTATTAATAATTATGGAATGAGAGTTGTTGAATGTCAAACAAAACATCGAATGAGACGAATGCTGCAATAAGATTGGCCGGGAGTAAAGCTACGTTGACAGGAAAAGGAAAATAACGAAAAACAACACAAACAAGGAACACACAGGAAGAGAAAGGTGATATAAAATTTAGAATTATTTACACTTGTCTAAAATATATTAAGTTAGTGTAAATAATGACGTCATCCTTGAGCAGTCCCGTACCGGACGTGACGCACACACTATACATTATATATATTTCATAATCCATGAAACAAACGCGTCCCAACGATAAAAGTTGATAAGAAAATAAAACCAGTCATATAACTTTGTATTAAAAACGGGCTCTACAACCCCGCGGGTAGTTAACTTAACTACGTCGAAGTGAGCGTTGGCTTTAAAAGATTCTTCTTTAAAAGAAACTTACAAAATATTAATATTAAAATACTTGTCAGAAATTCTTACATCTAGACGAATATTTACACAGAACATCCATGCGACATGAATAGTCCGATCTTATACAACAGTACATTAGAGTGATCTATGATCTATAGATCCTTATAGATCGCTGTCGGATCCGTCGCTGAAGCGGTACACCTTGTCCTTATCTCTCCCGCGAGTAATTTCTTCGCAAGAGCTGTCCGAGTCGGCTTTCTTCTGTCGTTTTTTCGGATTGGCCTTCTTCTTTGTCTGTTGGCCAAGAGACAGAATTATAATAAAAATAATGAAGCGAGGACAAAACAAAATTTCTTTTTGGACCTTAATTTAAGATCAACTACGTTAAAACCCTTTTCTTACAAGTTCCACAACAATACATAATCATTTCGTTACAGGCATCCTTAGCGCATATCACTGTACGTTATCAGATGCAGTGTGTGCGGGTAACCTTTTTAGTCTCGAAGGCCTCCTCGTCCTCCCCGTCCGTGCTCTGGCTGAACACCACCTTGGCCGGCCTCTTCCTCGCTTTAGGCTTCTCTTTCTCGACGTTCATCAACTTCCTCTTGGTCTGCTTCTTCTTGGGAGCAGTTTCTTGAACTGAATCGTCGTCACTCGACAGGACCGTTGTTGGTATCGGTTCATTATTTTTCGCCGACTCCTCCTTCTTGGTGTCCTCGATTAACGAATCGAATAGACAATCTGGAAAATCGATAAATTTATCAAAACACAGCCGTCCATTAAACGAGATTTAATACAGAATACATTTTTACATCGTTACGTTTGAGAATTTCAAATCAAATAACTACAAAGCTCGTCAAATCCCCCTTTCTTGAGAGGTATATCTTTTCTTTGTCTCATATTAATCATTTAACGACAGTAATCATATAAGTGCCAAGTACCGGAGTCCATTTCAGCAGGTTTCTTATTATTTTTCTTGACGGTGAAATCGTCGTCGGACATCGGTTCGGGAACGTCTCTATCAGAGTCGATCTTGTTGTCTAGCAGCTCTGGCTCTGAATCCGACGACTCGTCCGAACCGTCCTTGTACTTTTGTACCTGGTGTCAAAATATATATCGTTATTGTATAACATTTTATTATTGATGAGTGCTCATCGCGACATTAATATCATCAAATAAAATCTTCAAAATATTGTTTTATTTTTTATACAGTACAAGTGATTCTCGGTTATCTTAAAGGTATAATTTTCTGTATACATTATTTTAATATTTATATTATATGAATTATCAGACATACCTTAGTAGCGGCTCTTCTGACGATCGTCCTGTCTCTGGGCGCGGGCGCGGACGTTATCTCCACGTCCGATGTTACGGACATTTCGTCGGAACTATCGTTACTAAGAGCAGCCTTCTTCTGTAAAATTAATTTTATAATTAAAAAACTTTTGAGTTAATATTCAATTCACTTATTTAATGAAAAACTCATCGCCAAGAGCAAGATTCGAGCCTGGGAATTGATTTTAACATATGGAAAGCAAATTTAAACGTATTACCTTTTTAAATTATCATAGCATAAAGAATCTATATATATATATATATATATATATATATATATATATAGCCAAGGAATGTATGTCCGTGTTAATACTATGCGATAATCATTCGCCTTATGTAATGTATATGTTATAACATCAGTATATTGCAATACACTGTCAGAGTGTAACTCGCGTGTCGTAGTTCGTAACGTGTTACGGGACGTTCAGATTCCTGAGTAGGATATTTTGATTCAACAATGCCGATATAACTGCTAACCTTTTTGGGCTCCTTCTTGAACGTTAATTTGGTTTGTTTGAGACCCTCTTTATCGGGTTTATCTGTCTTTTCCGTTTTCTCAGGTTTCTCCTTCTTCACTCGTCCCTTCGGCTTCTTCTCTCCGCTGGCGGGACTCACGCCGGTCGGATCGTCCTGATGACATTAAACAGTATATTAGTATTAGCGTCCGGGCGACTCGACGCGTCCGGACGCTACTCGAAATGACCGGCCTATATTCGTAACGCCCGACTTAAAAAGACAATGGCATTATAAGAACAATCAATCACTCTTCCCAACCATTATGAACAGAACCCACCCTAGTTTGAGCAAAGTAATAAAATAGTGGAACAATAGTGTTTTTGTTTAATAAATGTTGCCAACTTCTATGCTGATGAAAATATTATTTAAGAACGATCGTTTAAAAATTAGTGAACTGAGAAAAAATAACAGAAATTGCTCATAATCAAGTGCGAACAAGTTATTAAGTTCAGAATTATTTATTCTCGCGAGATGAGCCTTTGTGACAATGGATATTGCTAGGAATGTTTGACTTCCCGTGTTTACAACGTTTCGGAGTGCGGTCACGCCTACTGTTATAATGTTGGACGCCGTGTCCACCAAAATCTCTTGGAGCACATTCTCTAAGAATAATATCAACTTTTGGAACATCAAAACCGAAAGTAAGTTTTCTTCACACACAGTAAAGTCATTTCTGGAGTACAATTGGTTTAAAATACCGTGTTTAGTTACTTTGGGTTCACAACCAAACAAGGCCTCGTCTGGCTTCGCCCAGAAGGGTGATTTTAATAGCCCTCTCTTCAGCCCCTGCCTCATTGTCAAAATTGTTATTCGAACAAAGTTATCGCCATGAAACAAAAATATCTCCACGAAATGTGTGACGCGAATGACGGCGGGTACAATTAAGTCTCCCTACGCACAACACAAGCCTTAAGTCGCGTAAATCTTTCCGCGAACCCACTTTAAAAAACCCTGTTTTGGAGCGATTGCAACGCGAGATCTAGTTAGTCGTAGATGTGAATGTTTAAATGCTTCATCACATAAATATCATCAGACAGATCCTCTCACCGGGTCGTATTCCTTCTTGACCTCCTTCTTTATCTTCGCCTTCTCCGCCGCTTGTATCCTCTTGATGAGATCTTCTGATATCTTCGGCTCCACTCGTCTGCCGTTGTCGGAAGGCACTATATCCATTATCGATTTGCGATTCTTTTTGTTCGCGGCCTAAAACATGACATTGTTTAGTTGTGTGTTACATTATAATAAAAGACACGGCCTTATATATGTGTGTGTGGAAAGTTTTGTATTTTTTATATCTAAAACTCTTCTAACAGTTATTATATATCATGCTGACATTCTTCAGAACCCAAATGATTACAAAACATTACCTTTATTCTGTCCATCTTAACGTATGATAGCAATGAAACAGAGGCGTATTATTAGTTAGCAGCGCGCCCGGGATCAGGACAACTAGTCGTTTTGTCTATATGTATTCAGTATATACCAATGCCTTTGATGTTTTCTTGTTCGTGTTGCTCTCGTCGAGTCGCTCTTGTTCTTCCACCTCGTCGAGTTTAATGAGGAAGGAATCCAGATCCTCTCGCCACAGCATGGCCGGGGTCTTCGCTCTAACGGGGAGATAATACGGCTATGATTCATTATCTCATATTATAAAGACTAGTACAGCGAGCTCTAGGACTTCCGCGAGTATTCATTTAAATTAGACTTATATTTTTTGGATTACTACGTGTATTTTTTGTTTTGTTTCTCGCGGTTGCTGCAAATTAACCGACAGGCCGGGAGTATGTAGTTTATCTTACTTCAGCGTTTCCAGCTCCGTGAGTTTTTGATCTCGTTGTTTGAGCAGCTCGTCTTTCTTCTCCTTGGTCAACATCCACATGGACATTCCCAGGAGATAGTTGAATTTCTTTACTTCCTTCAGTTGCTGGAACACTTTTTCTGCAATATATGTTATGTGTGTATTGTTGAAGTCTCATCCTATTCATATTTTCTTTACTACATTATATTTGTTACCAGGATCAGCTGATTTCCCCTTCACTTCCTCTTGTTCCAACTCCTCCTCGGACTCCGGTTCCTCTTCCACGGCGGTCAATCCCTGCATTTTACTCGCTCGTTTCTTCCAATCAGCGATAGGATCGGGCGCATATCCTGAACAATTATTATTTTTAATAATCTGTTAGGAATATACTTTTTATAATAAGTAAATAAACATATGGCACACTAGGAACCGAGGAACACATTAGAAACCGAAAAAAAATGTTGTTTTTTTTTCCTATACATACTCATCATTAAGTGTTTGTCATAAATAAAATATAGTAATACATTTGGATTGTTGTACTTATTAGGTGACAAATAAAAAGGTATTTTCTGGACTCAAGAATAAGAATTAAATATCAATTCTGTGTCTTTTCACACACATGTGGTACTTAATATAACTAGAATAATGTAAATCAATCAGAACTCAACCAGTCAAAATCGTCATACTACATACGGCGCGTTAAAAGTTTTTCATTCATAAATCACAGATAGTATCATAGATTTACGAATGAAAAACAGCAAACATTCCGTATGTAGTTTGTAAAGACTCGTAGTAAGACGCAGGTAACGTGTAAACAAATGAACCTCTCTTGATGAGTTCTTCCACCAGAACCTTCCTCTTCTTATTCTCCACGACGAGTCCCTTGTCGCACTTCTCCAGTATGAACCTGGCCTGGTTGGAGAGCTTGTCCGCCTCCGCCTGCAGCTGACCCTCTAGCCATTCCTTACGGCGAGCGTAGTAACGTAGACGAATGCCGTAGAACTCGTGTAGCACTTCCTCTACCTTATCATACCTGGAATATTAACAATGTTTATTTATTTTTTTAATTATATATTATAATTTCATGCTTAAACGAGTCTTCATTAATATAAACAATGCTGTGTTTAATTTTAATGTATCTTTAAAGTCTACTCTCATGTCGTATGTTTGGAAAATTCAATACTGTAAGGACTTAAAAATTTTAATTATGAAATCTAAAGAAATTAAAGAGACAATTGTATTATTTTTATAAGTAATAATTTACTTTCCATACAGGTCGAAGGTCAGATAAAATTATGCGTAAATAGACTAAAAACTAGGAAAAGTTTATTCCTATATAAAACTACTGCGATATATGTAGTGTAACGAGCTCACTTCTTGAGACAGTTGTTGTGATCGAACGCGTTCATGCACGTCATTGATATCGTAGTCTGCAGTTTGAACACCTTGTGTATGCCCTCCGCCTCCACCTCGGCCAGCTTGCCCGGCAGCAAGGTCACTACGAACCTCACCGTCGTGTCCGTGTTATATTCCTGGATACAAAATTTAAATAAGAGACGTAGAGTGAAAAATCCATCGACACGAACTAGATTCGAACCTGCGACCTATGTCCTGCTCGTGTCTATTAATTATTAATAGTTTCGTATACGCAGTGTACTCACCCTGTATTCGGATATCAAAGGTTTAACTTTGTCTGTACCGAGCATAGGCTCTAGCACGTTCTCCTTATAATTCTGCGTCCAAGTGCCAACAGGAAGCTCTGTGATTTCAATCTTTTCGTTTGGCAAAATGGCCGCCTCGCCGGAAATGACGTATTTGTCGCCGAAGCTCTCGATAGTTCCGCGGAAGTTCTTGTACCAGGGATGCATTGGCACTGGATCTTCGCCATCAAGCATTCGACTGTAATGCGAATGTTAAAATTTTATTACTATCATAATTATATCTATGCAACAACTCACACGCTTATTGTAAAGGCTTGTGTAAAATCTTTAATTTATGTTACAGTAGATTTGGCGCACAGCATTGTCATGGGCTTCTTATGCGACCCCGAATAGAAATATAGAAATGAGTATCTGTGTCACTGTATTCAAAATACATGGTTGTAGAGACATCCAATCTGCAGCCCATTTATTATTATTAGTCTGATGTCTGAGCTACATCACTCTAAAGTTCCATATCCCATATATACATAGACAGACACGCGTCCTCACAAGCTATACATGTATAACACTAGAGAGATTTCTTATTCAATCTAACTTAATAGGATCATCCAAGCACTTAATGTTATATCTTACCGGATATTAGCTACAATGTCTCTCGGATTGTAGTTTGGTATTTTAGTGGACCACCCTGTACCGATCCCTTCAGCACCGTTCACTAGGACCATGGGCAGGATTGGTACGTAATGTATGGGTTCGATCTTCTGATTGTCTTCGAATTCGTGCTGAAAGTTACAATTAATTAAGTAAATAAGCAATTAAAAAAATTCTTTATAATAGTACTTAATTTTCTAGCGTTATTTTTTTCAACTTGTGACAAACATAGTCAATCATTTATAGTTTCACAGTGAGGTCAGGAATAGCGTATAATATTATATTTCCTATAAACTGCAACATGTTTACATATTTTATCTTGTTTTGTTGGACTCATTGTATGCCAACATGTTTTTAGTGTAATTTAAATCTTAACTGATCAATGCTATATAAAATCCTGTTTACATGTTTTATCTCGTTTCGTTGGGACTTATATATGTCAATGTGTCATACCACTAGCAGCGGATCGTCATGAGGATGGAAGACTAGTCTCGTGAGTGGCGACATGAGCGTGAAGATGTATCTCGGGCTGGCCGAGTCCTTGCCGCCACAGAGCCTCGTACCGAACTGACCGCGCGGTTCCAGCAGGTTTATGTTGTTTGATCCCACGTAGTTCTGGGCCAGGTTAACGATCGTCATAGCCAGGGACTGTTCACCTGTGTTATACGTTATTGATAATAGGTGATACATCTCGTGACAGCTGTATTCAAGCGGAGGATATTATAGCAAGAGCGCATAAGTAAAAAGTATCTTGATTAACTGTTGGAGTAAAATTAATTTAAATAATAGATTGGTGGTTAATTACCATTCATAAAATATTACGAAATTATATATTGTTTCATGTTATTAAATAATATTCTGACACTGACATGGTGAAAGTGTCGCGCTATAAACTCAGGGGCCATCCCTCTTCTGTTATAAAATATTACTAGTAAATTCCTTAGTAATATAATAATCTTATTTATTGTTAGAAGTATACTGACCGTGATGGTACGCCGAGTGCTCTGCTACGGAACCAGCCAGCTGAGCCACTTTGACCTCTCGTTTGTCGTTACGTTTGATGCACGTAAATATCACCTTACGCTGGCCAGGCTTCAGACCATCCATCATTGATGGTATGGATCTAAAATGTAGTGGAAAATGTATTATAATATCGTGCATATTTAAATATAAAGTAGTAATGAGATATTAGCTGGTTCACCTGACATTGTCGCCGTTAGAAAAGAGAACCAGCTCTAAATTGACGAAATCTGAATAAGTGACGGCTTTAGTCTCCTTGGTATATAAATATCTTTCCGGTAGACCGATCTCCTTCCTCCTTTTAACTTCGTCCATATGATTCGTGAGCCACTCCTTGCGTTGGTCGGCGCCTTTCTTTGAGAAGGCCAGTTCGATGTGATGATCGTCCGTGGGCCCGCTGTATCTGAATCTGATCCTATGCCTGTCCATATTCTGGAAGTATTCTTTAGCCTCCTTGGATGTGGAGGTACCCAAACCTTTGTAGTATTTGATATTGTAAGTGTGATGGTTGTCGGTTTCCCTCTTCCACTCTTCGAACTCTGGCAGGGAATAGAATGAGAATTCCTTATCTTTCTTCGTAGCTTTCACTATGGGCGTAATGAATTCCTCTAGGAACGGTAGTTTGAGTAACTCCGGCCAGTTGTGGTGTATGAAGTTAATGATGAGACCTTTTATATGAGACCCGTCTTGATCCTGATCCGCCATAATCATCACCTTGCCGTACCTCAACGACTTCAAGTCATCCACAGTGTTATATTTCTTCTTGTACTGTAAGCCTACGATCTTAATTAAATTATTAATTTCAACATTTTCAAGAACCTGCTTGTGTGATGCGTCTCTAACGTTGAGCGGTTTACCCTTCAGTGGGAAGACGCCGTAATGATCCCTACCGACTACGCTAAGTCCAGAAACGGCTAAAGTTTTGGCCGAATCTCCCTCGGTGAGGATTAACGTGCATAGATGAGCATTCTTGGTACCCGCGTCATTAGCGTCTTCTAGTTTCGGTATGCCCTTTAACTTACTCTGTTTCTTTCCAGACGCCTTAACTAATTCATTCTGCGCCTTGAACTTGGCCCACGTGAGGACAGATTCTACTAAACCGGATTTTGTCACCGCATTTATAAACTTCTCGGAGAAATTACATTTGGAACCGAAACTCTTGGCCTGCAGAGTCATGTTTTCTTTGGTCTGTGAGTCGAAGGTCGGGTTGACGATCAGACAATTTATGAATACCCACATGTGAGTTTTAACCTGGAACGGTTTGATGTTAACGCCGCCTTTGTTTTTTTTCTTCAGTACTTCTAATACATTCTTGACCACACTGTCGGCTACAGTGTCGACGTGTTTGCCTCCTTTCGTCGTGGCGATGGAGTTCACGAAGGACACTTGTTGGAAGCCCCTGTCGGATAGAGTCAGAGCCACTTCCCACCGGTCGTTAACTTTCTCGTATACAACCTTCAGGGGTTGGCCGTTCTCGTCCTCTTTGCCTTTAATGTATAGATCGATATAGTCCTTGAACTTATTTATTTTCAATCTTTCTCCATTAAGATAAACTTTGACCCCCGTCGTAGAGGCGGCCACGTCGTAGGCTCTCCGTGACATCAACGCTACGATGTCGTCTTCTAACTTATCCATTTTAAATTTAGCCAAATCAGGGCTAAAAGTCACTTTTGTAAAATCGTCATCTTTACCGGACTCCTTAACTTTGGGTTCCGAGGCCTTTGTCATGTTGGAACCCCATGTCTGCTTGAAGTGTTTCTTGTATTGTTTGGATGCGGTCTCCACTGTGAACTTTGTTGAGAAGATGTTACATAGTTTTGCTCCATATCCATTTCTTCCTCCTGTCACTTTCTCTTCCTCGTCATTGTAGTTGGAAGATGTCAATAAATGTCCAAAGATCATGGTGGGCACAAACATTTTCTCATCCTTGTGCATAACCACAGGGATCCCGCATCCGTTGTTATATACTGATATTGTATTTTGTTCTTGATTAATGTCTATTTTGATGACATCCATTTTAGGATCCCTTTGCTTATTATCAGCAGCGTTCACTAATATTTCGTCATATATTTTATATAAACCTGAAAAAAAAAAATGGGTCAAAATCTAATTTACAAGAGAAAACTTTGAGGGTGAATACGGTATTTAGAGTTCAGTTACACACAAATCAGTCAATATTATTACAATTAATTTAGCAAAAACTATTTTTAATATAAAAGTTAAAGTAAACTATGATTGTTCAACATATTACCTGGTACATATGTCAATTCTCGTTGGACCATACACTCTTTCTCTTTATCATAGACCCACATTGTTTCTGTGGAACGTTCAACCGACCCTATGTAAGTGTCGGGTCGTAACAGTATATGTTCCAATTGCGATTTCTTCTGATATATTTTTTCAATAGCACCTTTCTGGCCCTTGGCAGCCTCTGATGTACCATTCTGAGTGCCATTGCTCATTCTATTGAACATTGACTAAAAAAAAAATATGAAATTAGCATATGGCTATGCATGGCAAAAAAACATATATGGATTTAAATAAACAAATAATTTTGAGTAATTTTATTACTTGTTATGATGCATAAAATAAATATAACAGATGTTTGAACGAGCTTGGCAGCTTTATCATTACAAGTTTCCAATGTATAATACAATCAAAGTAATGAGAACACATTTATTTTTACTTTAATAGTCAGTTTACTACTAAACCATTTACAATGATTACAGTCTTATAATAACTACTTATAGACGAAAAGACATTAAACAGTCACGGAAGTTTCAAGAAATAAGAGAAAAAACAAAAATATAGATAACATAAACATTTAGCAAAACAAGAAATGTGTCATTGGCATAAATAAACACTAAATCAATTTACAAATATCTACCGGTAAATAAGAGAAAATATTATTAATCTAGGTACTACATTAAATATATATATATAATACTGAAATAAATCAGAAAACAAGAAAATTAGTAAGTAGCCTCAAACAAGAGACAGGATTTTGCAAATGCACTCCTGATTTAATAATCAAGAAATAATTTAAGGAAATTGTAGTTTTCTTATAACTCCAGCAGAACATTTTTCTTACGATGCCAAGTAAACTGCACTTGTATTATGAGATTATTTAAACTATAACGAATTTATTGACAAAAAATGAAGGTAGATTTAAATTAATTTTATTTAATAAGCATCAATAACAGGTAAGTGATATACAAATGAAATAATAAATACAATGAAGATTTTTTTAATCATGAAATATGTTTAAAAGAATAACTCTTCAAATTAAATATTTCATGCTATATACGCATAAGTTTTTTGCTCATATTAAAAAAGCAATGTTCTACATTATTTATTATAAAACATTTAAACATTTTAATATATGGATAAAAATGAAGTCGGTTAATAAACATTATTCGACCGTTACCACTCAAAATGCCGCCAAGATTATTGCTTACCTTAATATCAGCCATCTTGGGAGTCGTGCTCAAAAAACATTGAACGATCAACGCTTCGCACGATTGTCTTGTATACAAGACACTACAGGTTATTAATTTATTAGCTTTTAGAAAACAACATTTTCACTGCCGTATTTAGCAAAAACTTCATCAGCGACGAAACAACGTTCTTGACAAAGACGCCGTGAGTAACCATAGACATTTTTTTTTTTTTGGTTAAATTCGTTCCATTCAGAACAGGCAAAGAGAACAAAGCCCATACAGCCATGTCTTTTGTATTTTGTGTCTTAAATATTTTTATATATCAGGCCGGAGCCATGTCTTATTCTTATTTTTTTTTCATTGAGTCATGTTTTTTAAATTAGGCCGAAGCCATGTCTTCTTTTAAAATATTTTTTTTTTGTCAAATTCTTGTATTATCACATTCCATCTTTTTCCAATGTCAAATCCTTGTAATGTCATTTTTGGTACATTTCATTTGTCAAGATCAATATACTTAACGGTCAAATCCTGAATATAGCTGAAATAGCTGAAAAACAAATATCTCAAACAAAACAAACAAATTAGTATTATATACATATGTACAAATAACAATTAGATTTCATTTATAGTAGAAACAATAAAGCCATAAACTGCCGAGAAGCATTCTTGAATGCTTAATATTTGCTGAAGGGAGCGCGGGATATCTTCAGCAGTTTTAAAAATACTTAAAAGTTGATCTACAAGGACCATCCTTTGAATACTAAACTGTGGACAATCAAAAAATATATGTTCAAGGGTTTCATCAGCACTATTGCAATATCTACAAGTTGAAGAGTCAAAAACACCAATCCTAAAAAGGTGAGCACCAAAACTACAATGTCCTAGACGCAAACGACAGATTGTGGTATAATACTTTCTATTGATATAGTTGTTACCCCGGGTAAACCAGGGGGAAGAGATCTTTTTCTTTATTGTAGCTAGCCATTTTCCTTTTACCTTTACGACCTGATGCCATAAGTTATAAAATTCTTCCTGTAATGTGAGTTTGAAAAGAGATAGAGCGTCTGAAGAAGGAATTGGGAAGTTTAAAAAGCTATTACTTAATTGATTGTGGGCCGGGTTTGTAATAAATTTTGCTAAATAATCTGCTTGCTCATTACCATTCACACCAATGTGGGCTGGTGTCCAGAAGAGGACTATTTGCTTGTTTTGTGACAGCAAGTGATACAACTCCCTTAATTTATATATAATATAGTTAGTTTTTGAATTTAATTGTGGATTTTGTAATGCCATTAATAAGCTTAAACTGTCCGTTATTATAATCCACTTTTGGTGAGTCTGTGTTTGAATGTGCTCCATAGCTGTGTATACAGCTATGGATTCAGCTGAGTATATGCTTGTGAGTGGATTCAGCCTATGCCCAAATCCACTTTTGACCTGACTATCATAGACAGCTATAGAGACTGCTTCATTATTCCTAGACCCATCTGTATATATCTGATGATATCCCTGCCACCTATCAAGTTCCCTATAAATGTCTTCCTTATACTTTAAAAATTTTTTAACTACAATTTTAATCTGAATAAATTTAGATTTGTATGACCCAGAGTAACAAGGCCATACTATGCTGGAAAAAATGTTGTGTTCATTAAAAATTTGTTCTGTTTCAGAAAAACCTTGCAACAGATAAGAATTAATATTGGCAGTCCTGTTATTAGTGTGCCTCAGTTTAACAAGAAGTGGATGATTACTAATGGAGAGCAACCTTGCAAAAAATTTTGATTGTAAGTATTTAAACCTAAGTGCCAATGGAGGTATATTACATTCCACCTGCATTGACACTATGGGAGTAGTTCGCATCGCACCCATTATAATACGCAAACATTTGTTTTGTATCTTTTCTAATTTATCCACTATAGTACCTACTCCTGCAAAACAAAAGTAAGCATATTCAAAATGACTCCTTACTAACGATTTATACAATGTTAATAAAATCCTTGGATCAGCACCCCAATATGTGCCTGTCAAAGATTTTAAAACATTACAAGCATTTAAAGCACGAGCTTCTAGGATTTCAGCATACTTATTCCATCTAGAATTGTTTGAAAAAATAACACCTAAAAACTTTACAGACCTATCTACAGACATTACATTATTATTGAACAAAATATTGACATTCCTATTTCTAATAGCCTTTTTTGAAAAGACAACAACTTTACTTTTGTCAATGCTGACCTCTAGCCCAAGGCTATCAAAATAGTTCTTTAGTTTCTGGAGTGCAACATTGAGGACTGATTGTACATGTAACAGACTAGTATCAGAACAATAAACAACTAAATCATCTGCAAACTGCAGATTAGAAACTTCACTCCCCAGTATTGAATTTAGCTGATGTATGAATAGGATAAAGAGTAGAGGGCTCAATACACCACCCTGTGATACACCCCTACAAGAATACCTTGGACCAAATAACCGATTGTTAACCTTAACAAACACTTTTCTGTAGTTCAAAAAATTAAAAATCCAATTTACAACTTTTCCAGGTACCTGTAGTGATAATAAAATTGAGGATAGTTTTTCCAGATTTACATTATTGAATGCCCCTACAATGTCTAAAAAAACTCCAACTAATACTTTATTCTCGGAACGAGCATCATGGATATCCAGACAGAGATGACGTAAACTCTCACAAGCAGAACGACCACAACGAAAGCCGAACTGATTGTAAGGTAAAAGATTATTACTTTCTATGTGAAAAATTAGTCTCTGTTTTATTAATTGTTCGAAAATTTTTCCAACGCAGGAACTAAGCGTAATGGGACGATAAGAATCAGCCAAATTTGAGTCTTTGCCAGGTTTTAATATTGGTACCAGACAATCAGTTTTCCAATCCTCTGGGATAATAGAAGACGACCATAGACTATTTAACAAACTTAGGAAAATAGATAGATTTTGAACATTTAAAAGTTTAAACATTCTATAGGAAAGCCAATCCAGGCCACATGAGGAATCTTTTCTAGAAGCTAATGCAGACTTTAACTCTTGTAAAGTAAAACGACCAATCATGTATGAATTATCACTATTTACTCCAAGAACATTATCTATACTTATCTGTTGTGAAACAGTATCAGGTGTGTATTTATATAAAAATGTCTGAACCCAATTGAGGTCAGAAAATAGATTAAAACTTGAGAAGCTTTTTTTGAATTTTCTCATTTTAGCCCAAATGCGACTTATTGATGTCAAACGATTTATTGAGGAGCAAAATTCAGACCAACTTTTGCGACGTTCTTCTTTTAGAGTACGTTTTTTGAAGGCTTGTGCACGTTTGAAAATAATGTAATTTTGACTATTAAGACTAGCTTTGAAATTAATGTACGCGTTCTTGCAGTCTTCTACTACTTTTGAACATTTGGCATTCCACCAAGGTACTTGACGCCTCTTTCTAAGACGGTTATTACTACTATCAGTTGTATTATGGTTTAAGCTAGGTCCAGAAAATTCGATTGCCGATAGAATAATTGCACAAAACTTTCTGTATGAATCGAGCAGATCACAGTTGTCAATCTCAAAGTTCATTAACATTTCATTAACAATTTGTTCATAATTATCCCAATTTACTAATTTCAGGTTGCTGTGAAAAGGAATGTTGTTCAAGGAAATAGAGGGTTCATGTTCGTCTCTTACGAGAGTAAATCTTGTGATAGTGGGCAGATGATAACTGCCTAAAGATTCCTGATGAACTTGCCATTCACAAGAAAGAAACAAAGAAGAAGATACCATAGTTAAATCTAGACTGTTCGGTTTCCAAATATGAGAGCCTATAGTTGTTGGTTGACCATTATTTAAAAGTATTAAGTCATTGTCATCCATGGAATCCATAATAGCTCTGCCCCGAGAATCTATACGACTACAACCCCAGAAAGTGTGATGGGCATTAAAATCGCCTGCAATTATTAACGGTTTCGGAATAGTATACAATAAACGATCTAACTTCGCCTTTTCAAAACCAGGAAAACTATTACCAGGACTATAAAAACTAACCAAAGAAATGGATTTACGTTTTAGTTTAATAACAATTACTACATTTTGTAACGAATCATCGTAAAAAGTATCGAGCTTAGAGAAATTTATACCATTTTTAATTAATATTGCTACGCCGTTATGGTCATTACCGCAGTCATTCCTAATAATGGTATAACCACGTATATTAAATTGAATGCTTGGCTTGAGCCAAGTTTCTGAAATAAGAGCAACATGTATATTATTTTGGTATAAAAAATTTTGGAACTCAAGTCTGTTACTTAACAGACTTTGAGCGTTCCACTGTACAATATTTAAGATTCGATGGTTGAATGTGACGATTTGCTATTTTTATTCTGAATGGTTTCTTTAATAGCTGAGCTAATAAATTGTGAACTTATACTAATATTTTGAGTTTTATTTAAAGTAATAACTTTTACTATAGATTCAGTTAGTAGAGTCATTGCTTCAGAGTTTGAAAGTATGGCTTGGATTACTTCTTGAGTATTCAGATGTTTGTTTAATGATGGAAAATTTAATGGATTTTTTAAGGTGTCAGCGTAAGACTTGGGTTTACTGTTTGCAATTTTCTTTTGTCTTATAGGGCACTGGCCAGAGATGGCAATGTGATTGCCATTGCAATTAATGCACTTAGCTTTTTCAATATTAACCTTGCATTCTTTAAAAGAATGCCCCTCTGTGCATATGGAGCATCGTGCTGAATTCTTACAAAATTTAGCTAAATGATCATACCGTAAACATTTAAAACACTGCTTTATCGGTGGGACATATGCAGAGACGGGCAGACGCCACATCTTAATATGCACATAGTCCGGCAGTGACGTAGCTGACGCAAATGTTATTACAACACTCTGAGTAGGTTGCAGGGTGAATGTGTTATTTTCTTGTCTGACTTTACGCATTATGCGTCGGACAGAAATTACTTTTTTTGTTGTAGAAATGGCTTTATATATTTTGTGATTGGATAAATGAGTGGGTACCGAAGGGATAACTCCTGCAAGTTCGGTGGCCCCTGCTGGTATTGAAGCCTTAAGGCGTTGCTCTTTAAGGAATGTAGCATTGTCTAAAAATGCATTTGCTAAATTCGCACGTTGGAACACAACACCGACCTTATATTTGTTGATTTTCTTTAAGTATTGTATGCCTTTTACAGAGCGTATGAAACTAGCACTTAGAGACATCATGTCCCTATTGCCGAGTGGAACTTCATTAGTACTTTCAACAAATACTATGAATTCGTACTTGGCTTCCGCATCTTCAGGGTATCGTCGACAATAATCAGCGACCCTAAAGGGAGCGAAGGCATCTGCATCCTGCAATGCTGGCGATTCTTCATAATCAGAATCGCTGCTTGTACTGGAAAGCAAGGACTCACCCGTATCCTTTTTTTTGCGTTTTTTCACCATCTTTCACTAATAATCACCTATATAATACCTAAATTTACCTTCTGTACAAAAAAATTAAATAAATATTTCCAAATTATATTATAAAACTATTTAAAATATTTAAAATTTTCAAAAGCCCGCGTCTACTTTTGAATTCCCGCGCTTTCCTCGTCTAACCATAGACACTGAACAGACATAAGACGCCCTTGATTGTTGTCTATGAATATCACTTTAGAATTATTGATAATTACTTATTACTAAAATTTCAGCATTATTCTTTTAATTAACTTATTTGTGAAATTATTTTACATGAATATAATTATATTTTATATTCTCAAATTTTGTTTCTAAAATTGATTTGAAAACCGTAAACTTCTTCAATCTCAGGTCAAACTTAATCTTTTAATGCTGTTGACACTTGACAGTAAATTTGTCAAATACAATTTTTGGTTATGATACCGAAACCTCTTCTATTTTTATTTATGTAACTTAAGTGATAATTATGTCTGTTTTATCGTTCGCCTCAATAGCTTTAAAAAGAGTTCAAGCTCTTAAATGTTTACTTTATAATAATCCAATAAAACCTAGTATAAAACCATTTAGTTCTGTTGTTACCAAAACTGTTCATGATGTAAATACAAATGTTGCTAAAGATGTTGTATTGTTTAAATATGAGAATCCAAAATTTTACATGTATATGAATGTATTTGCAATCGTTCAATACATGTTTTGGACATACTTGGGGATATTCGCCTTGAAAACTCTGAGAGACGCACCGGTCGACAAATCAAAAATAACTGAAGACACTCCATGGTTCAGAAGAATTAATTTAGGAGAAAATAAATACAGAAATACTTTAGGAACAGTAGCAATATTAATAGGTATTTTTTATTTAGTCAAAATATCAATTGTAGTATAAAAAATCCGAAATAAGTTTATCCCATGGGCATGTTTTCCTTACAGGCACTGGATCATTAGCCATGATATGGTTGTACACCCTTAAGTCAGTACGTTATTTAATTCTTAACAAAGGAGGGAGACATTTGACATTTATCACTTACGGCCCTTTCGGTAAGAACAGGATTATGAAGGTGCCAGTGGAATGTGTGTGCTCCAAAGAAAGTAGGAAAATTGCTAGAGTACAGCTGCCTATAAAAGTAAAAAATACTATGATGCATTACATGTTGGATATGAGAGGTGAATTCAAAAATCCAATGCTGTTTGATTCAACCGCTGGCTTGAAAAGGACATGGTAGAAATGTATAGAGTGATGTTATTATGTACAAAATCAATTAAACTTATTTGTCTTTATAATTAATTTAAAATCTTGAAACTGAGCTGGTGTCTGTGAGGTGTCATTATTGAATATAATATGTTATAAGTGTATATAGATATGTGTATTTATTTTTATACATACTATAATCACTTTGTTTCAGAATTGACTTGGGCAAATCTTTACCCAAAACTCTTTGTAGTAAGTCACAGGTCTCTTGGTAGTCAATCATTGTATACTTAATGTTTCAGATAAGACTAGCTCTCTTGCTAGAGGTAGTAAAAAATCTCTTCTTCTTTCTAAATCACAAAGATTTTTTCTGGGTCACGTAAAATCAATTCTATCATCCCATATTTGGCATATATGATATACATTCTAAATTTGCTTCGACGTCTGAAAGGAATAAGGATCTCATCAACAGTGTTTGGTCCAGGAGCATTGTTTTATTTTGGGAATTAGACACAAATGATCCAAACATTTTAGAAATTATTGCTAAAGGATCATTATTTAAACGCTCCTGATGGCTACATACGTGTTTCTAATGAGTAGGTATTTTATATACATTTATAATTACGTGGTTACATCTAAAAGAATATATAATTTACCACTCATTGACCGAATGATTGATATACACAATGAAAATGTAAACATTTTGGTTGGTGACGCCTGGCAGAATCAAAGCTTGTTGCTGTACTTACTTCTATCGTACATCTGTGATGTCCGAGACCATCACCCCAGTCAGTGTTAAACAGTGTTCAGCTTAAAATATTACTTGTAAGGTGTCTATATAAATATTGTTTTAAGAAACCAGAACAAAAAGAGCAAGAAATTTTTTCTGCTGTTAAACATCAAATTGGATTAAATTAAGGGAAATAAAAAAAATGCTGTTTATTTGAAAATCTTTATTACTTAAAAAAAAAATAATTAACTCAAAGTGATGTTCTATCAACACAAAATAAACGCAAAGTAAAATTTTTATAACAAAAATAAATTTTAGTAATTTTATTTACACAACTGCCGTTTTATTGGACACAAGATATATGTGTTTCTGATATTAATCACATAGACTTAGTTCAAATCATATGAAGATAACAAAAAGAGAGTTTTTTTTTAAATCATTCACTAAATAAATTGTCACAATTGAATAGCAATTTTAAATACACTTAAGCTTTATTTGTTATAATCAAATGATTGGCAGATTGGAATATAACTGTGTCCAATAATATAATTTAATGGTGGCGGCCCTCGCTACATACCATTGACTTACATAGAAGTGATGAATTCCTTCCTTATTCTATACTATAGACAATTTCCAATCTAAATCTACAAATGCTTCAACTAGCTCGCTACAACAAGCTATCGATTGAGTTAAAGAGACTCGTTAAATATATACAAGAAATCTTACAACATTAAACACATTACAGTACACGGTTACTGGAGTTCACGAGTTTTTTTTTTTGAGCTTTTCTTTTTAACGACAGAAATCGAGAATAACAATTAAAATGGATCCGCTTTAAGTACAGTAATATACCTTATTTACAATAAATTAATATTCATTATATAACTATGAATAAGTTACGTTTTAACGCTCTGTTAGAGCAAAAAATGAAAAAGCAGTGCAAGTTTTTATAATAAAATTGATATAAATTACAGCTGTCGAACGTTTCTGTTCACATATATAGAGTTAATTTTATTAAAACTAACATGCATTGTATCACTGCATTGCAGTTACACTAACATTCACGACTCACACAGCAGACTACACAAGTTACACCACACACGATACATCCATAACCATTCTACAGATGAAATTTTAAGGTTTCACTCTCCCGTCCTCACTTAAAACAAAGAAGAAATATATAACAACAGCGAGTAGTTTAATTTATATAAAAAATATCTGCCACTCCTGTGATCTTGATGTATAATTACCTAGTTTGTAACAAAACATATAACTCAAATGACATGAAATAAAGAATCACCTCAATAGTTTTCCATACAAATCATAATATAATATCCCTAACATTGAGTTACATGTCCATTTTGATCCACAAACAATCGACAGTTTCTTTCATCAGTCTCATTGTCTTAACAAAACTTCAGTCAACTTTTACACGTAAGTCACAGTATCTATGTCAAACCATATACAACTAGCAACACCCACTCCGTCTCCACATCACCATGAATATGACATATATCTTATACAATTTTAAATAAACATCAATGTCTATAGAAAATATTTGATATTTCTAATGACACTAACATATTAATAGTTTTTGATATTTTTAAGAGCAGGGGATTTGTTCGTAAGTACATCATAATAAAACACAACATTCTGACATAACGTGAGACATAAATATAATTTAGAAGAATATATATGATTTAATTAATGTGTGACATTTTCTATCACTGACATTAATACCCCCCCCCCCCCCGACTTTAGTTTTCAGCCACGTCTATATGAATCCACACTTAAGAATATCAAAAACCGGAACTAACACTAAATACAGCTTGATTTCAAAATATATTCTCGACAGGTCCTTAATAAGCATCAAAAATACTGAGTACCAAATATCCGAACTATTCACTAAGAGTTCTCACAGATCATTAAGTTCTTTTTGTTTAATTCAACGCTAATCTATAATGAAGATAAGTTTTTAAACGTATTACCTTCCATTAAACATTCTGACAATAACCACAATGTGTCGTCTCGTAATTTAATGTCATAAAATTATTTGTTATCTGTAGACGTCACTGTCAAAATATATAATATTAGAGAACATTTGCAATGTATTCACTCTATTTCTTTATATATATAACATTAATTTATGTCCAGAGATCATATAATTATAATAAATTGGCCCATTTTCGTCACGATGTTAAGTCACCTTTGGAGGCCTCACACTAACCATAGACAACGCGTGCACAATAACTTATCCTAACCTAGGTCAAACGCCATTTTCTAATTTTTTATATAATCAACATTAAATACAGATAAAAAATATGACTCAAGCATAACTTTAACAGCTATTACTTTAAGTTTTATTTTTCCGTTTAAATTTCTCCGTATCTATGACTAGCTAACGATAGCTAATACCAGCTAGTTCCTTAATTTGTACTCCTTACCGTGACATCTAAACTATTATTATAATTTACGATCAAATCTTAAGTCTTTATCATTTTCATACTTTACAACCGACATGCCATAGTGAACTTTATTACAACAGCACAGAGTTCACTTTACGTTACAACTTTTCATCTCCGCTTTTATTAAGTCACTAAAGCCCGAATAAGTGTTAACAGATTTTTGGTTTTAAAATCTGTCGGTAAGTAAAAATAGTTCGTATTGATAAAGGTTCAGTTGAATGTGTTAAGAGTTCGATATGATCAAACTGCAACTGTAATACCTTGTAATAAGGTCTACTTTAGTATCGTCAGTCTGAGATGTATCTCGTACGTTCGTCGTCGTCTTCTCGGCCGGGACTGATGCTCTCTATCTCATCCACTTCCTCCAAGTTCTTCGTATTGGGATTGCAGAGTCTGAAACATTAATATCAAAATCATAAGGATTTAAATTTAAAACATACATTAAATAAATATGTTAATAGATTAATTTAATTTGTTATATGTACGGATATAAAGAATATTGTTGTGTGTTTGTATACCTGCACTTGCAGCACACGATGCAGGGCGCGGCCAAAAGCAACAGTGGACTGGCCACGAGCAGGAGTAGACCGAAACCAGCGAAGATACCTACCACCTGCAAACAAAATATACTATCACAATACAAGCCTTATAAATATATTGGTCACATTGAAGAAACGTTAAGCCCATACTTGAGTTAAATTTATGCTATTAGAAAATATACGAACATTAATAGGGCGAGAGAGTTTAGTTGGGAAAGTCGTTCGAAGACGATATTTAACACATTTCAGGTTCGAAGCCAGCGCGTGTAAATGACTTATGACTCTATACTCTATAGGGTAGTATTTATTCTGTCGGAGATTTATTAATTATATTTATATAAACTTTTGGTACTTTTTATTATGGACTTTGTTTTATTATTATATTACAAAAACAGGAATTGATATTCAATAATTTCCTTATTATCGATTTATTATTTAGAACCGGGAACAAAAAATTCAGTTAAATTTTTAGATATCACTTTATTTAGAACTTATGGTTTTTGTCTATTAACGATACTCCCTACGCATTCTATCGTTGCCTTAAGAAAACCGAACTACTATGTAAAAATATTACATTTTTGGGGATATCCATACTTAAAAGATTTTCGAGAATACAAAGGCGAAGTTTTAATTTGAACAAATGTGTTTAATATTGAAAAATTTAAACAGAAAAGTAATAAACTAATATATAATATAAACGCAAAGAGTTCTCCGTCACTAATAAGTTATCATGGGACCAGCTCCGTTTAAACAATTGACCCTAATTGTAAGATTGCTGCGAAAATCCTTCAACGTGAAACATTTGGTCATTGAAATTGAATTTACGCAACCCAATTTAATTATTACAACTCAGCAGCAGATCTGTCGCTCTGGTACGATTTTAAACTAACGCTTGACTTTAAACTTTCAGTATTTAAGTCTATGTCAAAACGTAGTTAGCACCTTGAAGGGTTAGTTGAAAAATGTATAGTGTAACGTGAATATTATCTGCAATCCCAATGGTGCGTACAATTTTTGATCTTTACATTAATTGTTGCAGGTTTCTGATGATCTCTTGTATCTTCAAATCAAAAACGTATAAACAACGTTCGGTTGCTATTATATATAACACATTCAATATTGGATAGACCCCAACTATGTAGTTTCGTGAGAATCCGCCTACTTGTTTTCGGGTTAGTGGTAACAAACATACATACAAATGTCACAGTTGAGTATTGGGTGATAGCTTTATGAACACAATGATCATTAACTTATAAAATTGTAGATCTATTATAAAACTTTTACCTGTGCACGATGCCATAACACTGATGCCCTAGAATGGCCCAATTTGTTCTTGCAAGGTCCCTTGTCGTAGTGTCTCAGAAGGAAGTCGTCCTGAAATGTTGAATATCATTTAAATTTATAGACTCTTATATTATTTACTTATTGATATTATTTCTATTTATTACATCAAACAATTTTTTTTCAATATATCGCTTAGTCTGTGAGGATGACATAACACAATACGGGTACAAATCTGATCAATTGTCCTTATTCTTCCATAACTATAACAAAAGGAATTAATATTATTTTTCAATATTAATCTTCACTGTTATATTGTGTTTAAGTTTGTATATGTATTTGATGTAGGTTCTTGGTATGTCTTGTTCGCAAAACGGAAGTGACATCAAAGTGACGTAAGCTATCGAGCAGCAGAACCGGTCGTATGTTTAGAAAGCGTTATACTTTCATCTCAAGGAACCCGTTCTCATAAACATCTATCATTCGTGACATATTACGCAACACATATTAATGACCCATACAATAATATAACAAACATTAATCTTAACATGTCTTGTCGAGTAACAATAAATCAGAATATTCTTTAAACAGCCTCTTTGCTCCCGTAATAGAGGCTTTAGCTAACATACTTGCATCAAAATCATCTTCATACAGATCTTAGATGCTGCGAAGGGTTGCTCGATGTATCCAAAGTAAATATTTATTAATAAACACAGCCAACAACCTGTCTCGTTAGCGAATTACAATGGGTTAAACTCATGAATAAAGCAGACGTGGGCGGCCCAGCCGGCCTGGTACACTACACGTTAGGGAGATATATTCTGAGCGATTATATTAACATATAAACATTTAGGCTTTAATTTATAAAGTAACTTACAGGTGAATATTATTATAAAACGAGTATAAAAAATATAATAATAAAAACTAATATTTTCGATTGCACGACGCGTTTTATTATTTTACACTTCTCACTCCCAAAGCGTCGGGACGACATTGGTTTTACTTCAATGAATACTCGAAAACCTGAGATATCATTAATAAGGTCGAGAGAAAAATTATAAATTTATTAATTATAATAAATGACAGTACAATTTTTTTATATCTAAAATGGCTGAACCGATTTCTACGGGAATTTAACTCGTAGGTAGATAATGTCATAAGGAGTAACTACTTATTAACTTATTTAAAAGAGAAGAAACTTCTCAATTAATCTTAATGTTTGTAACGATGTAACTCCTTCAGTAAAAGCAGATTTTAAAATTTTTGTCAGTTCCATTACCATCAAGTAAGGATCAGACGAAAGAGTCCTCGAAAAATTTAATGAAGTCTCATAAGGACTATAACGCGTATCTCAAATGGTGGTTACTGTTTAGTATGCAAATCAGCATGCAACAACTAGTATTTTAGTGACATCTTATTCTCGTCTGATCGTGATCACGGTCGCCGTAAAGTAACCGAAACGTCCGTAAAACTTAATTTCAATTAAACTAGTATTAGATAACTGTTAGCACATTAAATTTATATATATATAATACTCACATCAAGCGAGGCGAGGCAGTACCAACAGAAGACGTGTTTACATCTCTTGCACATCATCTGAGCGCAGCCTTCGTCCTTCTCTATGGGGACTCGACACATGGGACAGAGTTTGATCAGCTCGGAATCTGGCAGAAGAGGAGCTCCGGCACCACCCATAGAGGATGACGCCGCAGCTGCCTCGCAGGATATACCGCCGTGCCACTGGGGTTAAACATACATATACATATATATATCAACTAGTATACAGCCGAATGAAAAAATATTTAAATTCTATTTACAGAATTTACATAAAGGCAAGATTAAAATGCAAAATAAATCTCAATCACTTTGAATATCACAGAAAAATAAAAGATATAGGAATTTCGTTTTACACAAACGACCACAATAATGCTGTTAAACAAAATTTGAGAATTAATTTATTACTAGTATTAATTTAAAAACATTATATTCATGTATTTCTTGTTGCGTTTTATTTCAACTAGATGATAACGTGTAGAAGTAAAAAAAGGAATTATACAAAAAAAAGTGATGAAAAAACGATAATATCAATAAAATCTTTATGTTCTTTAATTAATGATGATCCCACAAGAAAAAAATCAAATTATATAATTGAACAATAAAAATGAATGACCTAAGTCGTAAATTATTAATCGACTTTAATTATCAACTTTATACACATTTGTCTATGGTTTATTTTTGCCTTTTATACAGACGATACACCATAGACAAACTTTGCCCTAAAATATAAAGCTGAGTGGTTTTCTCAGGCAGTATAGTGTGAGGGTGTGTCTGTTGGCGTCCCTCAAACACAAACAATATATTAGTTTTATATTAAATAAACATATTTTCTTTTTACTTATATAATCCGCGTAAAACCTTTTGACACGCGAGTTCAACGACTTCTATTCTAGAAATCGTGTTTCAATAACACCCGTGAAACAGGTTACAATAATATTTCTCTTAAAACTCAAAGTCCGTCCGAAATCTACAACATCAAATCGCCTATAAAAAATAATAAAAAAAATATCATTTTAATTTCTGCATCAACTTTTAAAGTGCAAGGGAATTAAATTTGACACTTTATGTAATAGGTCTGTTGGCCTCCGATAAAGGTTTAAAAGAAAAATAAAAGACCTCAAACAGAAGCGAAGATTGAACTTCCATGTTACCTCAACAAATGAAGTGAAGTGAAGTGAAGATTGGCCTTGAACTTTTATGTGATAAAAAATGAAGACTAAGTTATTTATAACTTAATCATACGTAAAAAAGAAACCAGATATTCTATTTATTCCCTTGTTGCTGGCCCAAATCTATTCTATGATATATATATTGTTCAATAATTAATATTTTTTTATATGTTTCATAACTTTCCCAAACTGCAGTAACTTGTTCGGGTAAATATGTCAATGGCGCAGTCATGGGAACATTCTAAGTTATAACTGATGTTATTTATAATCACGAGACTATTATTACAGCTCGTTTATTTAATAATCTCTGATATGTTATAGTCGTAATAAATTACTGTAATAAAATATATTTACGTGTTTTCGTACATAATTAAAGAAAAAAAAAAAACAGAATCTAATCGATCGGCGTCTTGAAACAAGCCCATTATAACAAAACAAATTATATAGTACATTTGTGTCGTAACTTATAAATAGAATATATAAATTATATGAAAAAATATTATTTATCTTGTTTAGTACAAACATGTATGTATGACATTAAAAAAAGCCTATATGTGTGAGTTAGTGTGTGTATGTGTGTTTGTAGTTCGTCTAGTAGGTACCAGGCACTCATAAACGCCCAGCTAGCTAATGGATTCACATCTCAGGAATGTTGCCAGCGTCGCCCTCAGTACTCAACTCGACCTACATCATGCCGAACTCACCCTCAGCGCTGCATTGTTTATTTTTGCAGTTTTCTTAGTTTTAGCGAGGTCTGCTTTAAAATTTTAGTAAATCTTGTATAAGATAAAGTACTGAGACGATACTTTATTTAACATTTTGAGTTCTATTAGGGTTGTTAACAAAACAGTTTAGTGCTAACTGTTGAGGAAGTTAAATAAAATGTATAAGTTATTCATAGTTAAATTGAGTTTACATGTTTGAATATTTTCTCCGTATATTATCATCGAAGCGATGAAAAACAAAGGAGGGAAAGCGACACACAGCCGTTATGAAACGTTCGCACGATTTCTTATTTATCATTTCCGTGTCGCACTAAATACCAATGTAACAGGAATGAACATGACTTGTGAGGCACAAGCGAGAAACATCTAGAGGAATATCTAGAGTTACTAGGAACTTAGTAACTAATATAGTTATTATGATTGCATATATTTAACAATACAAAGTTTCAAATGTAAATAAACAAACACGGAATAAAAATTTAATAGATTTATATAAGAGTGTACTTCTTATATAAGTTTGTCAGACACTTTATGTGCAAAGCCACGGTCAATACGATACCAGCGGGCAAACGGCCAATATATATTTTATTAGGAACGTACATCTTTGCTAGAAAATATATTTTGATCTTATATAACAGGGCCTCACTTTAATTCTGATTTCGTGGACATATTGAATTTGTTTAATGTAAATATAAAATATTACAATATGTTCGATCCCGGCTTAGTGTGATCGAAGACTCGGTTCAGAACTAAACAGCTGATATATACAAGTTAAGAATAATATGTTACAGCTTTACAATAATAATATTAATCATTAATGATATTATGTATGTGGAATTGATCTTTTTAACTTGTAGATGGGTAACTCTGACCGAGTCAGGGATTGGGAATTTTAAACAAAACGTATAAACTAAACTGTTTCGATCAACTGATCACAATTGGAATGATTTTTTGTTTTCTTCAAATTTATATACATATTTACTATTTTGATATTATGAATGATTTCTTGACGTTCGTGTGTATGAATTAATGAGTGAAGGTATTCTTATTTTGGATTTTCTCACACAAAAACTATTTAGCACATTTCTGTACAAAATATATATATATATATATATATTTATAAAAGTAATACAAAGACTACAAATTCTGACAACATTCCACAATTTAACGAGATCAAAATTTGCAAACAAATCGTCGGTATAAAGCTAGTTAACAATAATCTATTGGTGCGATTTATCTGAACACTCCATGGAATTAGGAGTATTAGTGACGTCATAACTCATAAGAGTAAAGCGTCCGAATGAATAACATGCAATGCTCGGTGCGGATGTGCTCAGTGGAAGGTTTGAAGCAGTGTTGGACTGTAGTGGAAGCGAGCGGACTGCAGTGACATTAATACATTTATCCCGCGAGATAAATCTTCCTCCCAAGTCACCGCGGAGAGATCCAGTGCGGCAATTAATTTTAATGGAATCAAAGGATTCACGATTTTAAACTAATCAAGTATTTAACTTGCAATTAAGATAAATGATCTTGAATGATTAAATCATTTACAAAACAGATACGAACAAGTGTTTTCGTTTGAATAAACTTGGTATTAATGCTTCTATATATTAATGAATGTATAGATAGTTTAATATAGTCTCATATAATATTAGTAATAATATAATAGTAAGTAAATATTTATACTAACCTCTTGGTTACACTGTGAACAGAAGTCGTGTCTGCATGTTGGACAATGTGCTGGACTGGCTGCTCGGACCTGTACCACTGTGTCACAGCCGGGTCGAGGGCAGAAAGCACGCATCGCGTCCATTGCCACTTCTGTTACAAACAACACAAATATTTCAAAAATTTACATACTTAACCAGCAATGTATATCCTCTGATGTTTTATCTAAATCGATTTTTAAGGTTAAGTTCAACTGTAAGATCTTAATGAGATGTACATTATTTGTAATGCAATAGAATGCAACGTTTTGCACAATTAATCTCGACTTTCACATATTGTATTGTGTTTCAATAATTATCCATAGCTACTGGTGTTGTCTCTGACACGGAACATATTATATTCCTAAGTAACTGATTTAATATTGTAACATGTTCGGTATTTATGAGCCGACCAACATTCGTGTGAAAAAACACCAGAGTGTACAAACAAACATTATGGCGTCAGTATAATTATTTATATAAATATATATATTTATATTTCCATATAACTAACAACCATTTTTCGTTATTTGATAACCGCTCACAATCTTAAGTAGGCACGTGAATTATTTGATAACATGATTTTAAAATAACTTAGTTCAATGATATCTTTATTCTAGTCTTAAATCAAAACCCTGTTCGTAGCGATTCGCATACAAACATATCCAATATTTACGGTTCGAGAAAAATGATATTGATTTATCCTTTAATAAATATTTTTTGTGTCAAAGAAAATACAGATGAAGTTTAAACATGTGATGTGACGTTTCGGTTACTTTTCAGCAACCGTGATCACGGGCAGACGAGACGGGCAGAAGAACGTAGTATATTCGAAAAGATATTAGTTTCATTTAAATAAATAATACTCGCGAAAGTCTTAGATCTCATTATGTTCAATATTTTAATTTCTCTTATACATAAGAGTTTATCCGCTACAGGAGATGATCGTAGATTACGTATAGAGACTTTAGGCACTTCGGTTATCATTGACGTCTGTATCAAATATAATAAATATTTCGACATTTGATGGACGAGAGTTTCTGATACATTTCGTGCTGAAAAATCTTGTTTGAGCCAGCGTTACATGGCATTGGGTCTTAAATGTATCCAGGATACATTGTCACGTTTACATTGTTCAATAAATGAGATGAAACCTCTCAGCATTCCATAGATTCACCGTGCGGTTACCGGAAGCATCGCGTTGCAGGGAGAGGAGCTTCAACAGTGCCTAGGACTTGCTACCTAGGTGTAGGTTTAAGGGGCCCCTGTCTAAAGCGCGTTAAATGCTCTACTGCGATGTCCAAGCTCATCTCTCTAACTAACTAAATTTGAAACGAATCTACTAGGGCTGCCATCGACTAACGTTCCAAGAATGAACTGATGTTAGTTCTTGGCAGGCCCAAGTCTTTTAGAAGGTTGTAGAAAAATTTGGCTGTTATACCTCTCGCTCCTACTTCTACCGCATACAAATTAACGATGGAAATATTATTAGTGAGTTCATTAGCAAGCTCGTAATACCTGTTGATCTTGATGGCATGGTCTTTGAGGATGTTGGTTTCCCAAGGGACCGTGAGCTCTATTATCACAACGCGCTTTAAAATTCGCGAATATAAAAATATGTCCGGTCTGGACTCGCGCCATCGCACAAATATCGTCTGGGATTTTATATTGCTTCTCATTCAACTATGAACGTTCTTAATATGATCATATTGGTAAAAATATATATAAATATATATTGTTTTACAACATATATGTTATCCTTCTGCATTATTTACCTAAGTAAGGACTTAGGTAAATTAAGTCTTCAATAAATCATAAAACTGTCATTTCTATTTTATTTCTATTTACCAACCCTCAAGCAGCTCACGCTTGCCAACTTTTATTACAATGTGCAAGTCCCTCGCCGCCTATAGATGAGACTACCTAGATTATTCGGGGAATTGAATCCCTGATATAAAAGATTTTTCCGCCAATATTAGATACTGTATCATAAATATATATTTCCAAGAACATTCAAGTTTCGAATATAAGTTATTACATTTGATATACTTTGGATATTACAATTTAATTATCCTATCTTAGGAGTAACGATATAAAAGGTAGCACTATTTTAATATGTAAACAGACATATGTAGGAAAGATTTCTATAGTATTTTAGGTGGTTGAGAAAAAAACACTGGATTAAATTATCAAGTTGTATATCAGAATTCAAAATGAAAATATTCACCAAAGCAAAAATATCACTCAAACAGATATAACTTGGCCAATAAATTAAACTAACGAAGACTACATCGTCTAAAGTGATCTCTTGCAAGAGTTATAAATGTTTTTTAGTTCATTAACGTCGGTAGTTTCCGACTACGAAATTATACGGAACGTTATCGTGAATGTCTCTTTGATAGGTTACTAAAAAGTCAGTGAGTTCAATGAGTTAATGATTCCGCATTGCATTAAAGTTACCAGCGGAGGTTGTGTCACGGCCGGCCGTTGGCTTCGACGACATGAAAAATGTTTTCACGGGACGTGATTATTGTTAACTTCCTCGTATCTCGATTGGATATACATTACATTTAATTAATTTCTTATATTTTTTTATGTATGAGTCAAGCATATAAGATACTTTTTAAAGTAATGATCGGGAGTGATTGCAAGCTATCGCTCACACGGACATGGAAATATATTATTTTTACATCGGGATAGAGATTAATTTAATATTCCAGCACTAGTAATATAAACGCGATGAAGACTGTATGTATGTCTGTTGATAGTTCCCACTTAAGTTCTTATCTGGCAATACGGATTTTCTGTCCGCTTCGAACGATTTTTGTTAGTAACACAGATTTAAATAGTTATATCTCTTGAACATGCTCACTGCAATAAAAGTCAACGGGTAAACTTGAAATAAGAAATTTATAACAAATAAACGGAAAAATAAGTAGAGGCTGTAGTCTATATTTAATATCTTGATAAATGTTATATAAAATACTAGATTTATATAAAAATTAATTAACTTTACTCAGTCTGGAACACAAATAGACGATTTTACCTAGAACCTGAACACACAAAAGATTTTAAAAACTCCCCAATATATTTAAATAAAACTGACAAAGAAAAGTTTGTACAACAAAAGAAGACAATCGATGATGTTAAAAATATTTTTCCTCTTTTCACCTTCAGATGACTAAGGAATTACTTTTGATTTCCGGGAAAAGTACATCTAGGAAGTCAATATGATGAAGAATTAATAATGATCGTGTTAGCCATTAAATAATAATAAAACTTGCATATGAAGATAATTACTTTGTTTCCCGTTGGATTCAATTACACAGTTTTATGAAGTATACACATATATTACTAAATTAATTGTGAAATTAACATATATATATAGAATCCGATATAAATTATATCCAATCATATACAACAGAATGTAATTATTTAGATTTCATTTAAAGTATCTCAATGGCACATTCAACATTATGCAGAACGAAAATGTTATTCCTATTAGACTGTATTGCCATTTGAAGGCCGTACCTAGTTAATTGATATTCGAGTCTCCCAGTAACGCTTGCTCGCTGTGCGACTGAGGTATAATGAGTGAGAATACTCCCAAGAAATTCAAGGACGGTTTAAGTAGAGCGTGACGAAATAATTTGCGAGCTTCATAATAACCAAAAGCAACAACACTTGAGAACGTCGACTGTCGGATTGCCATCTTTCACACTATACATTTAAGTCTAATTATACTGAAAATATCTCCAACTACAATAATAAAAGAAATATATTATAGAATATTATACATAATTTTAAAAATATCACGTAAAAATAAATTCCGATTTACAACAAAATGTTAATCCCTATAGGCTGATAGTGAGTTGAACCATAAATCTATTTAGATAAATGTGGTGTATACATGGAACAACAGCTGTTGTTATGTTTCAAAGAGATTCATACATTGTAAGTCATTGTTTTATATGTTGTATGTGCATATTACTTATTTACGACATATACATATGTTTAATCGTTTTTTCTCAGCTTTCATAAAAAATTATATTTTTATAAATAGATACATTCTCGTAGACATTTATCACCCACCCTGACAATTATTATAGGAATATAAAATAAAACTATTTTTATTATATAAGCTTTGATAATATATATAGGTAATCATGTATGTATATCAAAAAACTGCCAATAAATATAAGAAAACTTTATCCGTTCGTGAGGCTCTTCGGCGGGTAAAAATATTGGGGTGCATTACTTTAGCACGCGACTCTACGTGGCACATTACATGAGATATCTAGTTTTATAGAAGTGAACGTAGACGGAAAAAATATTTCTCATTTAATTGCAAAGAAGAAGTCGCGGTCAACTGTTGATTGGTAATACACGTTTCAAAGTTGACAACATTTCTATGATACAGGTGTTGTATTTGTGGTTCTACTTTGTGATATTTTTGCATATAGTAAAAAGCGTTCGACTATAAAACTATACTTACAATAATTTTATGTATGATCAGGTTTCCAAAAAGCTTTTTTCACGTGTACTATAAAAAAGATGCAAACTTAAATCATACAAAACGTAATGACCTCGTATTTTTTACTACACGTATGGAATTCGACAGTTTCCATAAAGCACTTCTAACTCACAGCATGTACCTATTTGTATTTAGAGTTAAATATTTTTATTGATATCAATTTAAAAATCATTATAACAATATAGTATCCATTTTAATATCGTATTAAAGTAGGAACTCACACGGGACTGTAATAATTGAATACAGAAGGTCACTTCGCGCGGTCGTTGACCTTTCACTATTTATTTTTATTTATGTATTTTTATCAAGCGTTAATACAACCTTGTACACAAAGCGAGACTATTAGAGAATACTTCATGTTTCTCTGTCTGAAGACATACAATAATTGCTATTGAAAGACATCATTTAACATGAATAAAACAAATAAATAACACGTACATGAATTGTAAAGCTGCTCATATATTATGTGGCAAAAACCTTTTATAATGTCCATACATTAATATAAATAATGTTTTTGCTCATTAAAATCATTTATAAGTATTTGAAATGTAAATATATTATAATGTACATGTAAAGACAACTCATTTATTTTTAAATTACTCGGTAATAATGACAATATTCATGTAACATTATTATATGGATATATATATATATATATATATATATATATATATATTCGATTCAGAAGTACTTTTTATTTGGATATTAGAGAAAGTATCACTTGCTCTCAATTTTAAAACGTATTTTGTTATTTCATTTGTTAATGTTAAGATGGGTGCGAAGTATATATCGTAAAAATTAATAAGTTTTTAATGAGAAACCATTTGTTTACATTTAAAGTAGAAACTATAGAGTTATTGATGTGCTATTTTGTATCTTTTTCAACAGCAATCGCTGAAGTCGTAAACGTTCGGATCTTTCACAAACGAAGAACACACCTATAAGTATATATAAATTTGATTATAGGAATCGGGAAACCCAGTAGTGGCAACTTTAAGGTCAAATTTAACTTTAATCAGTGTAGGCCGTAGGGACACCTTTATGTGTTAGAAAATTAGTTTGAAGTGGGCGGTCACTAGTAACTTGGCATCTCGGTGTGACTGAGTAAACTATACCAACCGATAGATCATCTATATTTAGATAAAGGCGTATATAAAAAAATACTGATATACGATATACAACAATATTAAGATTTATCTTTATATTTACGTTTATAATGTCTGTTCTCAATTAACTAGGAAAATATTAATGAGAATTTGATGAAACTTGTCAAAGTAACAGTTAAAATCTACGGATGTTACGGAGCTGCGACTGCTACTCTAAGTCCGAACTTCCGATTGAAATGACACCGTTGGTTTCGACGTAAAAGTTTCGAAAAAGTGTCGGAGCCGAGACACTTTTAAATCGGAGTTTTCAATCGGAGGTCGAAGCAGAACTGTTATGAATAGATTCATACATGCCCGTGCGCTCTATCCCCAATTATTTTTTCACTTGCTATAGCGATACGCAGCGATTTTTTATATTTTTTGAGACTTAATAAAAGTAATATGTTTTTGTGTTGGACTATGAAACCAAAATCAAGTTGTGTCTAGAACTACTTCACTGAAGTTAATTCAGATTAGGCTGAGTGTAAACTGTTTAAGAAGTCGTTTTCAAGAAAAGGAGGTACGACAACGAAGACAAGAATAAAAAATATTTCTCCTTGTGTCCTGGTCCTTAAATAAAAAAAATATCTCCTACTACGGTTTCTGTCCCAACTCTGAAAAATCGAATTTAAAAATAACGAATTTGCTCTCGGTTCCGATAAAATTACAACCCTGTTCCAATCCACCATAAGTTTATAGAATACTTTAAATCAGAAATTACATTCATGTTTTACTCTTAAATAAAAATGCAATTCAACAGAAAATAAAAACTAGAAATGTTTAAATTTTTCAGCAATAACTGCGAATTATATTTTTAATAAAAATCAAATTATTTAGTATTGTGTACTTTTTTATATAAAAAAAAAAAACAAAAAAATTCTGTGATGAAACTTATTTATGTAAAATATTTTGTCATGTAAACACAGCTTTACAGCAATCAGAGTGGGAAGCCGTGCATTCACGTGATTTGAGCTTGAAATTAGTACGCATTCAGTACACAAACAACGGAGAGTGGTTCGAATAACCGACGTGTTCGTTAGTGGCTGGTTCAATAAAACTATACGTTCAGGAGCTACGACGTCTCTGACATACATGCACGGGTCATAACTCAAGATCGTTATTAGTAAGTTGGGGGGCGTTTTGTAGAGGCCGGGGTTGGTTTATAATTTCATTTAGCAAGGCTAATTTATAGTGGTTTTTGAGTAGGTCAAAAAATGGGGGTGCAAATAAATAATTAACTATCAAACTGGGCAGTGGACAAAAGGTTGGGAAGCCCTGGTATAGAATAAGGTAATTATGGAAATTACTAAATCAAAATATTAACGAGTAAGTCTTACATATATAGTCAAGAAGAGATATATTACACTCACTCATCATAATATTGTAACATATTTATAATAATGGCAGTTATAACAGCTTTATTTTACTACTGTAAAGATAAAAATAACATCCTATAAAAATTTGGATAAATGAGTGGATGACTGGAATGTTTCTAACGGATGCCTTTTTTTTATGTAATAACAAAATATTATGATACATTATTTAGGAGCCAAAAATATGAAACGTATTTCGGGAGCGGGTAATATTCCTCATGGCTTATACTTCATACACTACTTCAGATGGGAGAATAGATTTTTTAAAACATCGACTTTAACACTAATAGAATATGAATAAAAAATAATATATATTTAGTTCATCTTAATGATTTTATTCATGTAACTTGAGCTACATTAAGGCTTGTGTATACAAGTTACGTTAGTTTAGCCTGTTACAAATTATTGGTTATTACGAATACCTTAATGATATCCGATGTACATCTTCGAACAAGATGTTTATATCAAAATTCTAATAATCATATACATATATATATTATAATGAAAAGTATATTTTCTTGATTCGTTCTCACCATGATTAAGCCTGAACTTGAGATGCTTCTCCATCACGGATGGCTCAACGAGTAGTCCTATCTCGTCCAAGGACAGCGCTGCGCCAGCGCTGCAGCGGTCATCGGGACAGGACACTTCATACGCACCGTTGCATACTTCGAATTCCACGTAAGCTTTCATGCACTGTGAAATAAAGAAAATCAATTAAAAATATTCCGAGCGAAACAGGTTATTATACTAAATAAATTACTCTTCAATCAAGTTAGGAACTTAAATAGAGTTTAGCTATGATAATAGAAATGAATTTATAAGAAATTGTATCCACGATCATTAAAACATGGACGAATAAAACATAGAGTTATTTAATAACAAATAACATATCATAACTACATTCAGATAAATAATATTCCACTCACAACAGATAATAATATGTTATTAAGACGACATCTAGTTAAATTGTTGTTTCAACTAGTAACGAATTAATACTATGAAGCTTGAAATTTAAATTCAATCTTTAGTTGAAAAACAATTAAAATTTAAATATAGCAAGGCAAACAACAGTTTAACAGCAGTTAAATCATTTAGATGTCACTGACTCTATAATGACGGCTGAGTTAACAAGCACTTTAACATTATCCTAATCATGTCTTTAATTATCTCCAAAAATAAAATTGCATTTTTAAAGTACTTCTTAGAGTACAAGTATTTTGAAATAAGTAGGAATAATCAGATTAACGAACAGAGACGGGGTAAGATGTAGGTATACTATTTATGCAATGAATAGCTCAGAAAGATAAGGAATCCTTAAAAGTAATATAAATAAAAAAAATATCATCGTTGGTTGAGTTTGACTTAAAAAAAATCAACTTCCCTTTTGTTCAGAATTCTCATATAGCTACTTTCGTTTCATGAGAACGACATACAACTCTCGACTCTGTACCTGATAATGTTTTCAACGTTCATACATGTAAATACATATAAGATAATATAATAATATTCCTTTAAATTTACTTAATTATTAGATTTTAACATTACGCCATAAAATTTCAACATCGCCATATCTACGACTAATATAAAAAGAAAATACGTCAAGGATATACGTCGAGTGACATTTAATTAACAATTAAACATAAATTTTATATCAATTCTATCCATACATGCCACAATACATACAAATGTACTGCTAATAATAAAACGAACATAAAAATATAAAAACATTACAGTTATTAATAATATAATTATTGACTAACGTCAACAATGAATAGACGATGACAAGAGAGAGAGAAAAAAACGTGAAAACTATAAATCATATCAATTGCATACATTTATTTATAATAAAGCTCAGATTGCTATCAACGTTTTAATATGCTGTTATTACAGCTGTCACGTCACGTAGCAGAGACTTATGTTGCTGTTAATATTATATATATATATATATGTGTGTGTCTGACTGTGTGTCCATAACTATTCAACTTTGACATTTACCTATACCTGATGTACCTGGAATATTATTGAAACTAATATTACTATTATATTATATGCGTTTTATATATTATTTAATGATTTTTAAATTAAACAATGCATATTACCTTCGAGGTAAGTAACCATCGCGTGCAATGAACCATTTCGGAAGAATGACTCTAATGCGGATGAATTACTGGATGATTCGGTTAATATCCGTTCTCGTGATTACTGACAATTGTCGTTACTTTTATTGTCATAACGATACCCGGTTATGTGAAGCATTGTATACATTCTTTTCTTTATAGAGTAGGCATTAATAAAACTTACAGTACGATTATAAGTATAAGAATTCAATTCAAATCGATCGCATCGCGTGGGAAGGACTATGAATGAATCACTGTTCACTGTCTGTTGGCGTTGAAGACGAAAATTCTCTGTAATCACGTAGTTTATTACGAGGGAAGTAATTTAAAATAGTACCAGAATAATTACAGTGTTTATAAATACAGAAGGTTTTATAAAGATATACAGTATATTGGTTTCAAATCACGAATTAATCTAAACTCGTCACAAAGACATATACATATGAATACAAGAAAGTAACGAAATATTTCACGCAAGCAACCGAACATTTGACAACATAAAACATCACCCGAGCTACGAGGCCGTGAAAAATAACACTTAAAAAATAGTTTCTGTTCAACTTGAACCGCAATAGATATAAAGAACCGCCCTTGAAAAACAATGGCGTATACATATAATACAACAGACTTGGGTGACGGAAATGTGAAACACGTGCTCTTGACATAAGTTAAAATAGTGCCAGTCGAATCCTTAGGACAGTTATATGTATATATTGAATTACGACATAAGCGACTATGTCCAGAATGACAATCACTATACTTTTACAGACATAGGTGATATTGAAACGGAGACATTTGTATAGTAAACAGTTTAAACTTGTAATATTGTAGAGTATATTAATTTAAAAATCTTGAAAAGTTAGTATTTATAGACGAGACGCTAAAAAAACCTGGTCCATAGTAATAATATACCGGTGTGGACGAACACACAAATATCACAATAGAGACTACTAAACTTTACATAAAACACGCGCAGATAGTATAAACTTTTCCTGTTACCTTTACAGAACACAAACTACCCACTGACGGACAACACTCATACATAAAACAACTCATTATATATAATGGTTATGTACTAAGATTTAAGGCGCTCATCACAATAGTTTTAATTGATGAAGATGAACAAATCTCACATTATTTACTGCACGGGTTTAACTGAGAATTTCTTTTATAAGAATCCTTTATAATCCTTGCTGGAATAAACAGTACCAGGACTGCATGACTGCATAGGAACCATTCAGTGCTTTACCGAGCCGACCGCACGTAACAGATCTACATATAAGGTTAAATAAAACGTTTGACGTAACTCATAATGCTGTGTGCGGAATACGAACGCGGTAAGTTGTGCAAGTGTGCACGGACCAGTTGCTAAAACGACGGCGTTGTTATGCTATCCTAGTACTCGAAACGCCCCGAATAACAGTTCAGAGAGAAATGAGCAAAAAAACTCAAAAAAAATGTTTCTTTGGTTACATAATAAAGCGACGAATTAATTCTCAACTTAACCTACATTCGGTTATTATGGTTACGGTGAAACAAAAATTGTAAGGAAATTTTATTTACTTCACGCGAAAATAAATCTACATTGAGAGGCAGCCGTGACTCTAACAAAGTCTATTCATGTCAATTGAATAACATCAAAATGGTAAATACTTGGGAATTTGCATTGGAAGTTTCAAAAGGTTTTAAAGAAATTAGAGACGTTTTAATGTCGAATAAATTAAAAGTTAGAAAAAAACATAAAGTGCAGCATGGTTATAAAAGTTGTATGTACATTGTTAACTATCGCGATTACAAACTTTCAACGATATTAACGTCCATATTTAAATTATAAACAGTGATTAAAACTTTAGGCGAACAAACTTTGCTACATGTCAGTGAAAGTCATTAATCCTGTATGCCTACCCAAAGATTGCCGTCACACAGCACACGGAGCGTTAATAGTATTTTCATTCATAAATCTTCCCACATTGTAGTATTAACGTGTGTTACTGAATGAGAAACGCGAGACGTTTCGTGCGCTGTGTGACGATACAAACTCGGATTAAGTATTAAAGTGAAAGTTTTAGTTGTTACGTTAAAAACATTTTAACGTGACCAACATTTGACGAGACGAATTTAGGCTTTGTTATACTGCACCTCTTTATAATAGAGAATAATATTATATAATATACTATATAACTCAATAAATATATATATTTATAGTTTTGTTGTTGAGGAAGACTGACATATTTTATTATCCCTAGTATGAATTTTCCTTATCAATTCAGCGACAACAGTTTGAACGTTCCTGATTAGAATGAGAAGTAATATAAATATATATTAGTCTCGTTTTTATAATTCAAATGTATTATTTTCTACACACTTATTGCCGTGATACCTTAATTAGTTTCCGATCATTATTCATATTGAAAATAATGACGAGAATAAAACAAATGATTTTTATTGTGTTGTTTTTTGTTTGGTCTCAAACAAAGGTGATACATAAATTTACAATACCATATTGCTTTAAAAAACTTTATTTATATTATCGTTATATGTGTTAGAGAGTTTGTAGATAAACGTGTATGTACAATAAACTCTTTACATAACTCGCTAACTCATCACACACGGTCAAACTTCGAGTTTTTAACAATAATAATAAATAACAGAACAGAAAAAGGTGAATGCTGTCGAGACATCAGCTTATTTTCATCAAACGTAATAGTTTATTATCGTTTAAAGTAACATGTTCCTGTTTACTCGCGAGGATCGTTTCGCGAGCGTACCTTTAAAATAATTGAACGTTAAATTTGATATCTCTTAGATAAGGTTACTAAGAAAGTATTATATATTCAAAGTACAACGTTTATTGATTGATTCTTGTCTGTTACGGTTAAAGAATATTTAAATGTTAGTTACATTTTATACAGACCTGAAGTAGCAAGATTACGGGCACACTATAAATAGAAAGCAAATAGACAAACAGTACAAAAACGTACAAAGTAAAAAAATTTTTTTTGGTTTTACGTAAGAGAGAGATGAAAAGAATGTTCTCACTTTGTTTACAAAACAGTTTAATTAATTGAGTGACATAAATATATAATATAAATGAAAATATTTATATATACAAGGTCAGTGCGAAGGTAAAGCAGGGTTAGGACATACAAAATGTTTAATCGCGTATATAAAAATTTATATTAAATCTATGTTTGAATCAATGAAATACTCAACGGGTACTTCGATGGCTTATCTATTTTTAATTCAGTACATGCAACTTTAAGTATATAAAGACTACGATCTATGTATTTTCTTATTCAGCAAATCTCCATATTATAATAAAATACACTATATTGTATGTAATTGTTTCCTACGTCTGTATGGTCGGCTGGTGTGTCGAGTATGATGTGTGTAGGTATATGTATGACTAAATGTGTATTTAAAATGTCCTTCATCGAGTCCTCAACTCCGCCACGTGAAGTGTGCTTAATGATGCATATCAAATATTTATTTGAATACTATTTGTGTAAGACGATTTTGTAAATGAAATAAAAAATATCTAAATGAATAAAGTTTAGGGGGGAGTAAGGACTAAAGGAATGTTTAAATTAATTGATTCTAAATTGGTTAGGTTTAAAAGATATTTCAATGAACTTAATTTTTTTAAGGTTTAATGGAATAACAAGATAGAAAGTTCTACTTTAATGATTTTTTCAATTTGAAAATTTTTTGGTACTTTTTGGAAAATTTTATTCAACATACATTAATCATTATATTTCCATTACAAGACCTAACAACATCACTTCGTATTATTTTTCTTAACACAACATAACAAAATGAAAATCTCATAAACAATACATTAATAGAACTATTGAATAAAATTAATTTATTAGACTATTATAATACTAATGTATTAATATATACAAAAATAATTATATAAATACCGTGAATAATGATAAATTAGAATCGTTTTACACAATTACCGGGAACACGTTAAATGTTCTTATGTCAATATCTGTGTTGTAAACAGACGGACAGCACAAGGCTAGCCGTTATGTTAAAAAACATTCTTAAACTATTCGACCATACTAAATGTTTATAAAAACTGACGAATAATATAAATATATATAGTATTTTAATTAATTTCGTCTAAATATCAACATCTGACTTCATCTTCAGCTATTATAATTAAATGTCAGAACACAATTTAATATATATTTTTTCAGAACAGTATACATATATAAGTTCCAAATATTCAGATTAGTATAAGTTTATAATATAAAATAAAATGTTTATGATACTGGCTAACGTCCTACAGGAAATAGAATTGTACTGAAACAGTGACTTATCTGGATAATACTTGTAGACCGAGTCAAATGAAAAGTGTATAGAAGGATGACTGACTGGCTTGTACCGATAATGAATTAACAAAATGAGATCTAAAACTTTTCGCTTACTTTTCAGCAAGCGTGATCACGGGCAGACGAGATGTGATCGGGAGTATGTAGTTTTTTTTACAAAAATAAAGCACGCGTAGTATATCCGGAAAATATTAGTTTCATTTAAATGAATTAACAACTTGTCCAAACAAGAAACAAATTAATCTCAAACCATTTATACCACAAGAACTTGCAAAATACAATACCATAAATCATCCAGTTTTCACTTAAAGTTGAGGAAATTAATAAGATTTTGTACAACTAAATAAATTAAACTGACAAGAATGGCTAGAAGTCAACAAACGAAATAGAACTTTTCCATTAGCTTGGAGATTGTTTTCCAATTAGATTGAGACTGCCGCACTCTTAATTTCTGTTTACTTAACATCCATATAAAGTATATTTACAAAAGGAATAATGAAAATTATATTTTTAATTTAATCAAGATGTTGACAGTTGCGATGTCTGTATTTATCTCAGCATGTCTTTTGTAATGTTAAAATGTTTGTTTATTTGTGTCACTAAAAGGTGATATTGGGAAATACGAAAGAATTTAAAACTAGTTTCAGAGCTCTGAATTGGAAATTCCCATTTATCTCGGAGACTTTTCACTTTCATACAGCCATATATAGGAGCGATATGTTACAAATGTGCTACAAAAAATATTGTTTTAATACAATTCCTGAAATACAAAGTAAAATTCCAGTTGAACTGAAAATGCGTCATGCTCCTAAAATAACTATTTAATATAGTAATATCCAAACATTTTCTTCTCCAACGCAATACAAGTCGCGGGCAGAAGCTGGTTAGAAAACATATTTTCTAGTTTAAAATACTTAACTTCGTTCAGAAGGCGTTTAAACATGAGGGTTAACCCAGTTAGGTTCTACCGCACTAACTATTATACTGACATTAAGAACTCCTCTTAATTTAACTAATATTTAACCATTGCAGATATAAGAGGTACCAAACGTTACCTACATCCTGTTACCATCCGGAACATATGTCGTCATATTTGAATCTTGACCTGTTACTGAGGTCAATTTTATATTGCTTTTATATTACTTGATCAAACAGATATTATACATAAGCAAACATTGTAGTGAAGTTTACACTTGTGGCCGAAGATCACACAAGGTCAAAGGTTTATCGTAACAATATTTTACACTTCCGAATAACGTCAAGGGCGACCTCATGTAGGAATTAGAATAATAAAGTAATTATTTATTTTATTTCTTAATGACACATATATAATTTAACAAGGAGAGGTCAGCCTCGTCTAAACTAAGTCAATCTAGCTAATCCATTTCAATATTTTAACATCGTTATCTTAAATCACATTAAAAATACTAAAGAAACATGAAGTGAAAACTATCTGTTACTTATAATATCTGCTCCTACCAAATGTATACTGTTTAGATTTAATATTATATTGATCTTCCAAAGTACCGCATGCGTCGCGCCTTAACTCTTGATCGTAAAGTTACAAGTACCTGGAGAGATGTGTGGGTTGCGTAATAGTAACGTAGTTCGTTTTATTTATCGGCGAGAATAAACATAACTACATATTGAATATAATAATTATTTTACCAAAAGATTTACTTTTAATATAGTTAGATATGTACTAACATAAAATCAAATAGTATAACAATGAGGAAGGATAAATTAACAACGAGCAGGAAAACAATACATCGATTGAGTATGTGTCGATTTATAACACAGACACATACAAGTGCTGTGACGAAGAATATTCCATAAATAGAATTGTTGTTGAAGTTAACATTCAGTAACATAACTATTGTATTGAAACATAATTTAGCGGATACATTTTAATATACGACTAGTATGTTGTCCGCGACTTCGTCCGCATTGCTCTTGAAACTGGATCGAGAGAGATGGGTATGAAGTGTAGTGTAATCAAACAATAGTTATAGTAACCAACCGGCACCGACATTAGTTATAGACTATAGTATGTGTCACGTAGCTTCATACACAATAGAATTGTTATGAACACGCGGGGACTAAGAGAAATTCTTGAAAAAATCGTATCCCATATCCTACTCTGCGGTCAAAACTCAAAACTATATCATAAATTATCGTTATTATAAAAAATATATTAACGTTTACATAAATATAACTCTGTAATGAAGTTCTGTTAAAATATTTGTTTTATTTTGTTTGTGTGTGATGTGACGTCACAACAATTACGAATAGATAATAATTAAATACATCTATTTGTGCGTTAATTGATATTTTGTAATGAATCACACAATCATAGATATAACATGAAACTTAATAATGTAATTAATGATAATTATTGATGTACACGGATACAGTTTAACAACGGTCATTTACTTGATATTATCGATAGTATTTTTTTTATATAACATCAATTATAATATTAATGTTCAATTCACATATACATTTTGCATAATAACCAACAGTAAAAACATCGTTACAAATAAATTTAATTAAAATACATTTTATACAACAGGAACGCTTATTTACAAACACGTCTTCTAAGCTGTTAATCTAAAAATAAATGCCAAAACTACCGGTGACCTCGGCCGTTTGACACCGACTCACTCAATAAGTGAATTCAATCAGAGCATTCAAAGGGAACGGAGCAATGAAATAAATTATAATAAGTTTACGGTGTAATTGTCAGCGGTATTAGATCAGCGAATTAATGTACATATATAACTATATTATAGAACCGACTGGCATATTCACCATGCACCGATCACGAGAAGAAACCTAACAGAACGTGGCATTACAATTCAAGATTGATTTTCAATTAAGTACATAGAATTTTATTAACAACAAGTCAAATTCAAGAACAGCATAACATTTAATAAGTTCCAAACGAGCTACGGAACAAAGAAATGTTCCTCGTAACATCACCGACCCCGCTCTCTTACGAAACGTATAAATTATTCAATTTCCAATCTTTCCCTCTGCACGCGGACGTCCCTAAAGTGTAATGAATTTAATACGACCGTATAGAATGAAATTTTATAAAAGTTCTCTCACATAGAATGCTATGTTATGTTTATACATTAACATTGAACGCGATGCGCCGAAATCGTTCGTTAAAACGTGTTATTTCTGTTCCTCTCCCAGCTTCCAACCCATTTAGTATTCACTTTGCAGTCATAGAACAAGTAAAGCAGGTGACTGGCGACCCATTTACCATTTAGCCTGCCGCCAGTCAGGTCGGCTGGCTGACCCGATTCAACCTCTATACACAACGACGAGAACTAAAATCTTACAGATACTGTACATTAATAATATTATATCTCAACTTTACAATATAAACAGATTATTTGCAAACTAACGTGTTTGTTAGCTAATATTCGTAATTGAGTGAATAAATAAATTTATTCAAATCACGATACAATTTGTTCTATCGATTCTCTATAATGAAATCAGGATTAAATTAAGTCCGCGACATAATCTTAAGGTTATTAAAAAAGGATTTGAAGGTTAAGTTAATGATGAACCAGCTCTAACGAGCCAGTGTTGCCAGCAAAAAATAATCGCCATTGAATACAGAAATCAAAGAGTGGTAACACACAAGATGTTTTGATGTTTTTTCCTTTTCATTACAACATTGAACTAATGTATAAAAAGATTTGTATGTAATTTGATGGAAAAAATAAAACGTCTTCAGTTACAATGAGTAAGACGTTAGTTCAATAATTCAATACGCGTGACTGACAATCAACGACGATCACTATAAACATCAATTAAAGATCTTCCGTTCAAATGAATAGACACAAAATAAATATTGATTTACAAAAAAATACAAAATAATGAAACACAAAGTTTAAACAAGTTAATTGTTACTGTTAGCATCAATAATTGAAGTACATATAAGTACTATACTATATAAGTCTAGAGTCATCGGGTGTATCTAAAACAAAGCCACGCCTTGTATATCATCCATACAAGATATATTTGAAACATATCTGTCGGTTTTGACTCGCACGCTATGGAACACATCACTATGGAAATATAATAGACATCACCTTTTTATTAATAAATAACTCACAATAATTGACACAAAATATATTAATGTCACAAAGACTTTTAAGATTCAATTTTTAATTATAAAATATACTTAAACATTTTGTAATCTTCCGCTTTAATAAAAATAATGTCAGTCTCCATAACACTTCTCAACGAACGCGCCAGGTCGGAAGTGACCCGAAATATTCTATGTATTTTATACCAAAAGGAATATTCCTCACTATTTTTATTAAAAAAAAAAATAGTTTGTTTAACTATAAAGAAACAGAGAAAGTTATAAATAATATAATATTAAAGCTACGTATGATAAGGTCAGGACATTAATTTTTTTTTATAAAATAGGTCGATTAAATAGTTAACCTTTATAATGGCTATAAGTTTACAACAAAAATATATACATATAACATGAAAACAAATCAATTCTGGCCATGGAACCAATTAAAACAGGACTCATAAAAATATTTTAAAAATTAATTATACGTTAAATGTTCCATTTAATGATTAACAGATAAAGTAATGTATTAAAATGTATTTATGAACCAGATATTACAAATAGGGAAATAAAATTTATAGATCGGTTGAATACTATGTTATAATGTTATTGATGAAATCAAAACTACGTGTAAACGAGCCTTGCAACATCGTAGAATGAAACGCCTTAATAGGAACGAGCTATAAATTCATGTGTTTTATTTACTTCATATAACTATAGAAGCTATATATATACAAATATTTAAGATTTGAGAACACTTGAATAAATATACAACTAAATTATCTTACTATATTTTTGTTAATATATTCGTAAATAGACTATCAAATACGACACGATCAAACGTGTCTCCATATACTGAACATAGCCGTATGTGTTTACTTGATATCAAAATTAATTTACTTTTATACAACAATTATGAGACCAGGGAATTATTATTAATAATAATATCCAAAAAAATCAAATAGTGATGGAAGCGTACATTTATAACCGAAAACAAACTTAAATTATTAGACGAGATAAATTTCAATCGGTGAGTTATGACAGTGATAGCCTGCGTGTTATATTATAACTTTGTAATTATTATTAAAGATAATTAAGACGTACATACATACATAGAACTTTGATATCATCTGTTAAAACCGTGATGGAATATTTTCACAATTAAAACACAGTTCAAATTTATAAACAAGAATATAAAATATATAAGATAAAAGAAAATAAACAGATGCTTCTAACATAACCCCGCAGAGATTTCAAAGCGAGAATGATAATAACTATTGATTGTGTTAAATAAAAAAAACGCAAATAAGACGCCACCAGTTCTAAAACTGTTCAACTTTCATCCGTACAGACCGGTTCGTTATTTGCTAAAGCTTTAACATTAAAATAAAATTAAAAATAGTCTTAAATCTATAATATTCACTACACACAAATGAAAGTATAAACGGTAACTACATCAAAAATTGCATTTTCTTATATTTTCGTCTGTCTGTTCCTCTGCACGTTCCGGTTAATCTCTAAAATGGCTTGACCAATTTTGATGAGAATTTTGTTCGCAGAATGTAGTTAGCCATTTGAAAAACTTATATATTAGGCCACTTTTAACCGTCTTCAAAAAGAGGAAGTTTTCAATTCGACTCTGATTTTCTTACTATTACTATTACTCCTTCAATTAAGGCCCGTTTTTCATTTTTGTTTTTTAATCGATAGGGCATTGTCTTCGCTTAGTTTCATTACCATGAAGTAAGGATTTGATGAATGGGTCCTTGTGAAATCTAATAAAATCCTAAAGAATGAATACACGTATCTAAAAGGAGGTTAAATATGCGAGCGAATTCACGGGCAACAACTAGTCACTGATATAACATTATTCTACAACAGCAAACCGTTTTTGGAAAATAGCAAAAAAATTTATACAAAAATTAAGACAATTTTTACATTCGTCTTAATTACATATGTAATTTATTTTAAAGTAGAATTATTATCACTCCATCGTTTCTTTCTTTTACTCTTTTTATATTATAAACAGCGAACGTTCAATTATGAGACGAGTTTAAAATGTATCGCTGCTTTCCTAAAACCAGGTTTCTGATCTATTCTTATACAAAGACAATTAAACAAAACTACCAAAACTAGATCCCAAAGGTTCATAGCAGTGTAATTCACGTCTTATTTCAGACTTTCTTATAACTGATAAATGTTTGAAACAAATTACTATGGTACGATTATAATTTGTTTGACGATTAAGAAACCGATAGCAGACCTTATAATAATAAATGATGTAAAAAATATCATAGCCTCGTATTTACATACTTAAAACCATATAATTAGCGTCATTTAGTTTGAAGTATATAAAATATGCTAAATTTTAATCCTGATATTATGTAAAAATTCAAAAATATGCATATATATTTTTATTGCCTTACAAAAAATATATTATTTTAAAGTATTCATTTATGTCACTATGTGACATTGATTTTTAACCGTTGACGGACATGTCAGTGTGTTTTTAAATAAATAATATTTACATTTAGTAATAAAACAAATCACTAACATTTACGTCATTAAAAACTCCACAGAAAGAAAAGAAGTTTGTCTCCTCCATTCGACATGACACTGGCAGAATATACTGTGCACGTCTTTGCACGGATGAAGGCCATTTTAAATTTAAAAAAAAAGAAGTTATGTTTTATGATCGAATATTGAGAATTATCATAATATGTTAGCTATAATATTGCATAAAACTATATAGATGTCAGACTTGTATAAGATAAATTTAATGTTCTAATAGCGCAGTAGAGATAAAGTCAGGAAGAAAATTATATTGATAAAAGGAAAGGGTTCATAAGGAACTAGTCATTAGCATATTTCCTACTTAATAAAATTAATAATATAAAAGATTATATCATGTGATCGGATCAGGAAATCATTAATAAAATAAAGTTATAATCATCACGAGGAATATTCATATAAAAACATATTTATAGCAAAATTAATGTTATGGTTTTGTTAAGGATTGTAGATGTTAAGCGGAAATCAAATATTTTATAACTTTATACAATAAAGTGAAATGTTGACATTAGACAAATGTTATAATCCGGTGCGAGGGACCGCATTTCTAGTTGTAGGTTAATATTCGCGTCTATTCCCGTTGGTTGAATGACCCCGAGCCGGTCTTACCGACCCACACCGATCTCCACATCCCCATGTTTGCCATTTAGATATCATTATCGTTATATATACATATATGTTATATTTAATCGTTAGTTTCATTTCACTGAATACGATCAGCGTTTTATTATTGTTATAAAACAAAATTTTTAAACTTCTACAGAGCATAATGTTTTTATAGTTTATATAAATAAAAAATGGAAGTAATTTAAATAATTTTTTTCTAAAACCGTTCCTGAGATTAGCCGGAACAGACAGACAAACAAAGATGTTATAAATTATATTGAAGACGTTAAAAATTATTATGAAATAAGCATTAATTTTTATATTGCTGTTTGTTGGCAGACAGATTTTAATTATTTATTTGTATAGATTGAATGAGATGTAATCCACGGGATGTCCGAATGAATTACACTCTCTCCACCCTCGGACATTAATATCAACATTATAAGACGCGTCTAGACGAGATCACGCGAATTTGAATGGTGTCAATGAACTTTATTTCTTATAATGAAAGCGATGTTTTAATCATAGAACTCCTACTTAGCCCTATCAAGTCTGATATTCATCGAATTAATATTTTATTTTTCGTACTTTTTCAAATATATGAAAAATGTAAATTAGCGAAAAGTAGAGATATTTCTTCAGCTTATTTATGCTCAACTGAGCATATTTATAGGACTTTTATACTTTGTCCGTAATTGTGGATTTGAAAGTAGAAAATATTTAAAATTAACGATGAATAGCTTTTGGGCTCGCATTAACATTCTTTACCGGAAGTGGTTACCAGTTTATATATAAGGTAGTTGTTACAAGTAAGAATGCAGAATAACGCGAAGAAAGTAAGACAAAACCTTGATGTCTTTCGGAAATTGTTTTTCAAACATTCAAAATTACAATTATATCGTAACCAAAATGTATAGCAGGGTGAACAAAGGTCTACTCGTGGCTGAAACTTAGTAAAAATATATTTAGAGAGCCATGAGCTTAGGCCTAGAGTAGCCAGTACTCTACAGGATAAACTCTCAGGAGTACGCGCACAAAATTAAAGAAGGGATAGACTTCCTCCTTTATAACGCTCACATAAAATTTGAACAGTTTGCAGCTTGTGTTTCCAATGTATATTATAATTTTACCTATTTCAAGTACTATCCAGAGGTTAAAAAAAATGTATCAAAGCAAAAAATTAAACTAATATTTTCAGATTACTACGCGATATTTTGTTATTTTTAAAACTACATACTGCCTTTTAAATGAAACTAATATATTTCGGATATATTTCGCGGATTTTATTATTTTGAAACTACATAATCCCGACATCTCGTCTGCCAGTGATCACGGTTGCTCAAAAGTAACCGAAACGTCGGGATTATGTAATATAAAATAATAAAAATCCGCGAAATATATCCGAAATATATTAGTTTCATTTAATTGAATACTCGCGAGAGTCTTAGATCTCGTTAGGTATCAAAGCGAGTGACTTAAACAATTTATATATAAGAAATTATCTCCGGCTTACGGAGACCTTGTTATTTAATTCATTCTTTAAGATTAATGCGTTTCCTTAAAACCCATTAATTGTTAAATTTTAGCAAAGTTCAATTACGTTTTGACGATGATTAATAGTTCGTTGTTTTCATTTAGACGTTAAAATTAATCACGACCTTGGTCACGAAACAATCCACTTATTGTGTTTAATAAATGAAAAAAAAAATAATCTAATAAAAAAACGATTTACGAGCACTTGTATTTAAGTCAGACTAAAATTGATAAAATAACAATATGTTATACCAAACCCGAAGATGAAACACTAATCTTTTATAAAGGAAAATTGTTGACAACGACGATGTCTTTCCCATTCCTTCCCGATACAAAATAGTAAACAATACACAAAATTATTACTAAAGAATAACAGAGAATCTTAACAACTAAAATTTATATTCATAAGGAGACCTATAGGAGACATCATATCAAAACAAGACCTTCCCAAGGAAAATTGCTCAACTCCTAGTATATTAGTTTCATAACCTGATAACATTCTAGCCATAAAATTATATGTTTTTAAAAATAATTCCTATATTATTTTGTACTTACCCTGGTACAGAAGCTGCACCCGCATCCCGAGATGACGGTCACGTTATCGGAGGTCGCGTCGTCTAAGCAAAGCTTGCAATTGATCGGGGCGGCTGGGACGAAGCCACCGGCGTGGTCTAACGAGTATCTGAGAAACAATATCAAAATGTTTTGCATAAAAAACCCTCCGTCTCTCACTTCACACATAGCTAATAACAAATAAGTATTTTTATAAATTCTAACTTCAATCAAGTTTAACGAGAATAGTATCTTAGTATTAGTTTACATTAAATACGACTAGTATTCTTTAGGTCCAGTATCTTCCTAGAAACATGTCCTCAATTAATTTTTTTGACCCTCGATTTTTCCAAGATGCCATTGTTGAAAACCAATCTCAATTTTTATATTTCTTTATGACGTTAGCTTTATATGTGATTGTGTCAATATTTTTAATTTTCTTTATGCTACGTTTAGTTCTTGTCAGACAGTCGTTAGTTTCCTTTTTATTCCAAATCCATTCCATATCTTATAAACGTATGATTGAGAGTTTATTCAAAGTACCTTTCCAGATACTCTTTTCAAGGCTGAACCTTTTCTTTTAAATGTCGATTATCATTTCTCAATGACCGTCTATTGTATTACAGCGTTCGAATCAGATAACTAAATTTATCGCAATTTCAGATGAATGAGGTGCTTTAATTTTCTTCCAAAGTAGATTCAGATGTATATTTAATTACTTTCATCAAAGGGTCACCTTGCTTCCAATGCGAGTAAACAAGCAATGAATCGTTCTTATCACAAGCGACTGAAGCAAGCCTTACGAATGTTATTTTTCTAGTTCCATTTGATATTTTTTTGTGAACTTAAGTGGTTCTTCAATATATTGGTGTTGAGTATTTTAACGCGGTTTCAAGCTTATTTAATGAATAACGTAATTGTAAATGTAACTAAAAAAAAAATACATTTACTTTATTATTCAAGTGCAAAACGACAAGTAACGAATTACAGCAAAAAGACATCTAAATTCCATATATTTAAAAAAGTTCATTAACATGTAGAATTGCGTATTTATTTATATACAAGGACACGGAATAATTCCAAAGCACGCGATCAAATAACTTTTGTTTTTCCAACACACATCGAAAGGCCTTTAGGGGGAGTCGCATTCTGATAGGTCTGTTCCAATATGAGATCAAATTATCATCACGCTATGTTCAAAATACCTTTTATACTTTCCTATAAATCAATCTTTATCAATGTAGGGCCTCGTTTCAAGTTACGAATACCTTAAATTTAGATTATTTTTTTAATATTTGTGACAGTTCCGAGTTCGTTGAACTATTTCATAACTCTAACGCAAGATCATTTTAATATAATAAGAGCTATTTTTTATTTACCTTAATTTTTTATTACAGTTGGCGACATAATAGCCAAACCTCTTATATCAAAATTGATTGGCGATAATTCATTACTATTGGGAGGATTGTTTATTAGATAAAAATATTTAGAAAAAACCAAATTAATATTGTGACTAGAGGAGAAAATAAACGATGATAAAACGTTGCTCTTCTGACAAGCCTATGTACTTACAATTTAACCAAATATATTATACATTAAATTTTGTTACTATGAACCAGAAACGAAAAAAAATATTAATTATCATATTAAACGACTTATTAATTATAATTTCAACGCGAACGTGTAATTTAATCATAAAAATTCAAGCCAAAAAATATTAGAAGTTGAAATTTTGTTTAAGATAGTGATAAAAAAATATATTCATTTTACAAAAAAAAAATATAATAAAACGATTCATATTGTATTAATTATATTCATCTAAATTAATTATAAAAACAGTTTTTTTTCTTGATGTCTTCATTACACATAAGTATTCTTTTTCTATTTAAAATGAAACTTAACTTACATCGAAATTATAACATCATTACAATTAGCGAAATAAAAGGTGATGCTTGTTAATAAAAACCTATTTAATACAGATATATCACACGCGGCATTATCCACGGTCAGGAATGATTTGGTTTGGAGATACATATGTACTTTTCATAAAAGTAACATACATACATTCACTCTAACATATGACCTGTTTCACGACAGGATTTATTGAGATCATGGATTACATCGGCTGAACTATCGCAAGCTTCTAAATGCACATTACTCTGTGACAAAATGGACTTAAATTTCAAAAACTTTTATTGAAGAAAAAAAAAACACAAAATATATATGGGAAAATATAATTTCTTGACTTTCACAAACTCTAACTCGAAGCTACTGACCTCGACAGCTAAAGTAACTGTAAGGTAAAGTAGGTAATGATTAATGCTAAACTATTCTACCAAACTCTAAGTTAAACAAAACAAAAAAAACGGCGCTGCAAGAAGGGAGGAAATAAAGTTTCACAAACAAACGTACAGAAAACAGTGCCTTTAGAGACACGACTAACTAACAAGTAACGAACCGTTTGATGAGTTGCAGATATCAACAAGAGATTAGAAAAAGATTTAGATTCAGACCGGGCTGAATCGGATAAGAACGCTCGTTGTATAGTTTTTCACTGATGATTTAATATTATGAAACAAATTGTTTTAGAGCAGATTTCGTTAGACACGTTTATTGTCCATTAAGACATTACACAAGTCGATTTTACGCTGATATAGTAAAGAGTAACTCGAAAAATAATATAAACAAACAGATCCAATATAGTCATGATACTGCTTTACTCATGTTATCAAAGTTATAACAGTCCAAAGCATATAATAAACATCTAACAAATTGATTAATTTCACGCTGTACAATAACTTTAATTTCTTTGATGTCTTCATTCGTCTTTCCTAAACAATTAAATGAGATCGTACATTTACGAATAATTGATGCGATATAATTCAAGAACCGCGTACAACGAAGCATTCGTTAAACAGAGCACGTCTTAGGTGTTTTTAAAATTATTTCAACTTGTCAATAGCAATGTTTTAAGGACACTCGTATGACTAACGTTGCGATGCGTGGCGAGTTCGTTTCACTGTGTAGCGCAATGAGAAGACTGTCTGCTGACATATTAAAACGTATGTTTTCAGCGACGTACTATTAAGAGGAATATTCACAGACCGCTGCAGTACTCTGAATACTTTGAATAAATGAGTGTAGCATTACAATGGCTACTCGACAACACAATATTCCTATTTCATAGTAATTTGTCACGTAACTGAAACGTAAATTGTAATAACTTGTTGGGTTGCCTGATGATGCATTAAAAATTAAAATTTATGACAGTAATAAAAAGATAATACGTTGGAGAGCACGCGATTGTCATTGACAATGCCTTAAAAATGTCTAAAGGATTTCTTAAATATATTGCTTATACGTCAGAACAACATACATACATATACACCGATGACAGTTATCTGTATACGATATTTATGTACAAAAATTTCTGTTAGTATGAAACTATGTCAGATATTTTGAGAGGCTTACCGATAGCAAGGAGCGTGCCGAATGCGAGTTTGAGTGAGGGCGGACGTTCGAGTTACGAATTTAACTTAAATATAAATATTAAATCGATAACATACACTACGGGATATTACACACACGATGACGCGAGTTACGCAGTTAAGTTTAAGCAAACATACCAACATTTGATATCCTTGATAAGGTATAAGACGGGAAACTATATTCTCATAATGAGATCTAAGACTGTCGCGAGTATTCAGTTAAATTAAACTAATATTTTCGGATTACTGCGCGTATATTATTATCAATAAAACCTGCATACTCCCGACGTTTCGGTTGTTTTGCAGCAGCCGTGATCACGGGCAGACAAGATGTGTTTTTAAAAATAATAAAATACGCGTAGTAATGCGATAAAATTAGTTTCATTTAAACTATACTCTCATCCCTCGAATCAATTAATAATGGGTAATATTATAAAATGTTCCATTACATATTTTTATAGTTGGTTAAACCTAACATTATTTTCCCAGACATAACGATCGAAAGCGGAAGCGAAGCTCTACCATTCTTGACTATCAAGTTTTATTGAACACGACGAACATAGTCCCAATAGAATTGTTCATATTTTAAAAGAATATAAAAGGCTAAAAATTCAAAGTCGATCAATACTCGAAGACTAGATATATTGATATCAAACATTTCCGCGAGTACACGTTTGAATATAAGTTAAGTCCCAGGCGCTGTTGAAGCTCCTCTCCCTGTAACGCGATGGACCCGGCAGCCGCACGGTATATCCATAGAATGCTAAGAGGTTTCGTCTATAACTATGACTAAAGTAAAGCAAAACTTATTTTTTCACGGCCACGATGGCTAAACAGCTATCGAATCGTCAGGTAAAATAACTAAATTGGTAATTGAATTCCAAAAAGAATGTTTTTAAAGCTATATAACTTGATTGATATTAAAAATTGTAGGTAAACTAAATCTCACCTGGAGCCTCCAGCCCCGGCGAGTGAGAGTAATGACGAACACCTGGAACAGACGGAGGGTGCTCTCAGTTTGTTATGAGCTCTGATCGGTTCTGGGGCCTTCTCACGATCAGTTAGAGCCAGCACGGTGGAACATTTACGAAGACCTGGAAAAATAATATCAATAGTAATTGAGATATTTCAATGACGTTACCATGATGACAATCTCTGGAACCGTTCAGTGAACAGTAACAAAGGTTATTTCAATTTTTAAATAATTTAGTTTTATATAATAAAATTATCTGTAACGATATTAAAATAATAGTCCAGATGATTTGAGCTTTCTTTAATCGTGCCAAAAGAAACACAAATATGTGGAGAAAACTCAACGATATATATTTTTTATAATATTAATTAACTATGATTGTTATTTAAACAAAACTAATTCAAAATAAATGTGAAACAAGGAAAAAATGCAACACGACGGATTCGTGTTTAACTCTTAAGTGATTATATTAAGAAAGGCTTTACAACACTAATGAATTTGAAAATGTTTAGGTAAAATTAGTTTACGAGAAGAACTATACTATACTAATTGCAAAGATTTTATCTAAGTATATATTTTTAATACATTTTTACCACTGTTCAGAGGTTAGTATATTTGACTGACCTTCCAGCAACGGTTGCGGTTGTGACAGGACAGAGTCTCTGGAGGCTGCCCTTCGGACCGGTTTGGGGGGCCTGGCGAGCGACTTGAGGCCTCCACTTAATATGAGCTCCAGGGCACGACGACCCCCAGGTCCGTTCGCGCCTGCTCCCATCTGATACAAGAGAATGAAGATACTATTATTACAATACAAACATCACTAGTACATACTAAGATAACAGAGTCTAAACAATCGCTTTTCATCTTAGACAATTTCAATCTGATTAATGTTACTTAAAACAATATATGTAATAATTTTATCCTCTATATCCTCCTTCATGTGTATACATGAAGGAGGATATAATTTCCTTAGCTGAGGAAAGACGTTCTATTTTACGAGAAAACATATCTAAAAGCCGATACGCTTAGACTTAGTCAATTGGATATCTGAATTCTGAATCAATAACGGAAACATCTGATCGCTTATACGACTTGATAGAAGGTGTGCTGTCGGTGCTATTTAGAAATCAATACTGCTGCCGCTAGTTTTGCACGGCTGAAAAATTTACCATAGTGTTTAAATATTTCAATGCACGCTTTATGTGGTGGGAGTAAGAGTAAAAATATACTGCACTTGTACTTGCTTATTATATCACCGTTGACAATGCGAAAAAAATTAATTGCTAATTTTGTATAAATAATGTTGAAGGTTGAACTTGTAACTGATGAAAAATTTAATATTTATATTAAGGAATGCTAGGAACATTCATCTTCAGCCTATCGGAACTGCTGAGCAAAGGGCTCTTCTCGCATGGAGAAGGTTAGAGCATCAATCACGACGCTTGCTCAAGACGGGTTAACGATTTCAATCTTATAATTTCTAATAATAAGACCAGGTTTCCTCACGATGTTTTCGTCTAGGATTATTAGAGTTATTTTAAAACTCCAGTATTATTCTAGCAACATAATAAAAGACAGATATAAATATCGTTATGAGGTAGGCGAAAATCCATAACTTACTTATATCAGCATCTGGGTAGTGTGAATATAGTGAAATACAAATATTATTTATTCCCTTATGAAGGACCTTTGATTCGTCATAAAATCTACTTTACGATTCAATACACGAGTAACAATTTAAATGAAACTATGTTTATCGGATATGCTACGGACTTTTATTACTATATTTTACATTTTATCCGACAGTTACATGTAGCGTGATCATGGACGGGCGAGATCAAAGTGTCTGTTAGTTAGTCTTTTTATATTTCGCGACAAAGTACATCCGAAAAACATAGTTTCATTTAAAATTTGTTTTCCTTAATTATACTTTGATTGGTAGATAGAGCTTGGGCGGTGGAGGTGAGCGTTTAACGCGCGTTAGATAAGGCCTCTCTCCATGCAACGCGATGGACCCGGCGCCCGCACGGTGAATCTATGGAATGTTGATAATTTCGTCTCTTTCATCTCATAAATTTATAATATTATAAGCGTGTCACTGTATCATCAGGTCTCCTATTATGATCTGTGACGATATTATCTAGATTTCCACCCTTCATCACAATTAAATCGGATCTTATTCGTATAATTCCTATTATATTTTTGCTCCTGATAACATAAAATAATAATCAAATCATACTTTTCCCGTTCATTTAATGTTACAATGTATTATTTTGCAAACAACATGCGTTCAATTCAAGTAAAAGTTTCGATTAACTTGTAGTGTTTGAGGGAGACGGGGAAAAAGTATGTCAATTTAAATTAAATTTCATTCGTGACAACCACAGAAAATGGGACTGTTTATGTGTATATTAAGTCTTTTTTTTGTAAGTACAATCCTCGAATAACACTGTCTCGTAAGATCGGAAATACTAGATGTCTGAATATTATTTGAACTAGTAGATTAGAGCATTGATTATATTAAAATATGAAGTTAAGAAAAAATTACCAATTGTCAAAGGAAACAATATTGTCTCTCCAGTATTTTTCATAACAAATTCTTGAAAGAAGGTTGTTCACAACAATTCAGCACAAAGATTAAAAAACAAAGAATGCCTCACTGAAAGGTTACCGCTTCCGGTGGCGTATAATGCCAATGACGTATTTACACCAAGTGTTTTATTATTTTAAACCTTATCATCATAACGAAAGGTTACTTTTTATGTTAATATAATCGGAGTAAGTATATAATCTCAATCACTAAGAAAGCGTAACAAACACAAATATTTACGTTTCAAAACGCTGGAAGTGTAACGTCACCTAACATATGCAGATGTATACAAACCAAATTATACAAAAATGTAAATAAAAATATTCATCAAACGACAATATTATTTATAAAGGCGATTCGATAAATATAATGTTACATCTATGTTTGTCACAATACTTTAAAACCACGATAATAACAAACAGAAACGTCGTATATTAAACAGAATGCAACTATAAGTATAGACATGTAAGACAACATATTATTGTATATAAATAAAGAAAACAATGTTAAAAGGAAAAACTTTTTAACATACAATAATACAGACGTCACAACTAAACTGTTACAATTTATAAAATATTCAACATCCGTTTTTTTTTTCTTTTACACAAACAATTATCATGTATTTCAAAACTAGTTTTTATCCGCGACTTCGTCCCCGTCGTCTTTGGCATTGTGTTTATATAGGAATACAAGTTGAGCAGTTAAAAATACGCATGTTAACAGCAAAGAGCGACATCTATCGGCTGCGATACGTGTGTTCATACTATACGATTCTTACGATGTTTTCCCACGCAAGCTACATGGAAACTGGGGATAAATTACAGTGTTTATGTTCTTCCGATGTCTAAACGACATAATTGAAAAGTTCTTCGAAATCAATTAAATATATTTTATGTAAAAGAGCAACAAACACCCATACATCCTATTAAACTTTCTTATATATGTGTGTGTAGGATAAAAACACGTAATTTTTAACCGGCATTATATACTTAAAATTTGTCGTCTAATCACAATCATAATGAGATCTAAGACTAGCGAGTATTCACTCAAATATTTTTAAACTAATATTTTTCGGATTATACTACGCGTATTTTATTATTTTAAAAAACTACTTACTCCCAGCTATTTTGCAGAAACCGTGATGTAACTTAGAAACGGGCAGACGAGATGTAATCACGGTTGCTGCAAAGTAGCCGAGACTTCGGGAGTATGTAATTTTCATAAAATAATAAAATACGCGTAGTATAATCCGAAAAATATTAGTTTCATTTTAATCACACTCATATTATAGGCCGGGCGTGTAATCATCTCATTTCGTATACAATATAATATCAATTAAAATTAGTGTATTTTTCCGCTTGCTGTGTGAGACGTGAGTCGTATCATGAGATCTGTTTGAGTGTATTCGGGCGGTGGCCACTGACAGGGCGATGCGGATTTTTCATTGGCATTCACTATATACATTTAGTTAAAAATCTGGCTCGATTCCAGTGAGCAATTCCTTCGTACTCGCTGAACAATAAATTAATCGCATTTGCTTTTAATACAATACATGACTTGTAACAAGCCAGTGTCCTATGCAATACGAACGGTACTAACGATATTTTTCTTTCTATTATTTTTAATTGAATAAATATAAGTTAAGACTTGTATAGGGACTTTTGTTTATTGTAAGCCTACTCACAGTCGAATAAAAGGAATCAGTTAACTAAATGATTTGATAAGAATTTACCTTTCGTGACATTATAAACACAAACGTAAAACTTCGTTTGCGGGCATATCGATAAAATGATATACAGATACATATATATTCTGAAATATTATAATTTAGTACAAATTAACTATTAAACAGCATAAAAAACATTATTGAGCGATAATTTATTTATAACATTAATTCATGACATCATCTACCTCAGAATAGATTGAAAAAAAAAAACGTTCTCAATGAAACTTTTTTCTATAACCTCCTTATAGGTCTAGTAAAATTTATTAATCATTGACAATATCAATGAACTGTTCAACGATAACTTACACAATTATAAAGTTATGGCTCAGTGCGTGTTAACAAGACATTTCTATGGCGAACCAATTGTTAGCTATCCGTCGCGTCGGCTACAAACGTGTCAGCTGTCCATTAACATATATACTAATGAATTAACTACAATTTCATTAAAATAACTTAATATATTTAATTAATAAATTATCCTAAGAGCTTCAATTAAAACATTTTATATAAAATTATTCTAACGCTCAATCCATTGAAACGTTATCAGCTATTTTAAGTCTGCTTCAATAAAAATATCTCCATTGTTTTTAACTGAGCTGTCATTCGTATGGTGTGTACAAATGTCCACGAACTATCAGTTATTTAGTGTATTTCATATTTTATGTTTTTTTTTATGCCACAGAGCAAACATTTTTTGCGTGAATTTAGCATTTTATGTATAAAGACGTAAAAAGTGGGAGAAATAATCTCATCAACGACTGATTATATTACCATAATTGTCTAAACCGGTTATTAAATTCTTTTGTTTATACTTTTTTCTTAAATTGCTCCGTTTTATATTATTCATACATTAACAAGACCACTACATTTGTTCTGCTTGATGTCTTATGTTAAATTTCTTAGAATTCAATCTGACTTCATTTACAGTCATACAAAGAGACCAAAAAAAATACATATAACATCTACAAAGAATATTCTAAATCATCGCTGATTGGACTGTGATCAAAATTTATAATAAAATCACTGGAATATATAAAAAAACACTCAGTAAATTATTCGTTTGTGATTATGTTTAATATTTAAACCGAAACAAATATTTGGATTGCTTAAAAAACGTATTTTTCGGACACTGCAAGGTGAATACTGTATGGTGTGTACCATTCTGCGTACACGACCATTCAAATAAACATTTGTATTTTAATAACTTAAGATTTTAAAATGCCAACTTCACTTCCCATGTTTACATTTCCTTGTTAGCATCGACCGAGACTCTTGTTTATATTCATGATATAAATTGAGATAGCGGTAAGTAGTTCAGGAGATAAAATCACACTTCACCGTTATTGTCTGATCGCAATGAACATTGTTCATACGTTACTCGAGAGGAAAACAGAGAGTAAATTAATACAATTCAAACACAAATATAATTACCGTTTTAGGTATAAGGAATTGTAATCATTTCATCATTTACAGGCATTAAATCTAGAGATGTAATTCATGGAACTCTTATGACAGACTCACAATGGCGCGCTTAACTTTGGCTCGCCGGCGTTCATGAGATAAAAATCCTATTCGAGATGAATTAAAACTCTCCGCCTTTAAACTCGGAAGTTCTTTGAGGTATCGTAATGAAACAGCATCACCCTTCTTTTATATAAAATTTTTCAAACAACCTTATTTTGTTTCAAGATCACAAAAACGTTTCGGATTTAAGATACGATAAAATTAAGATTTATCTTGTGACGATGTAAAAAAATTAAAAGTTTTATGATTCACGAGGTTCTTTTGAACTAAAAGTCTGATCGGAAACCAGCAGATAATCGTTTAATGCTCACTATAAGAAACAAGTAGTCAAATAAAAAAACACGCTTTTTCCAACCTAAGGCATCTCAAAGTAAGAACTGTTGGTGGTTCGATCGTTTTAATAAAATAGGAAAAAAGTAACAATAGACAGGTTACATCACATAGCATTGAGAAACCGAAGCAAGAAATACAATTAAAAAGATTAAAAGAAAATTAACAAAAAAAACAGCCTTGAAGTATTGCCAAACTTAATTGCGAAATCGCCTTTTAAAAGGTGAGTTATTAAAAAACATAATCTTAGTTATTTCTTACTTATCATTTTGGTATTATTTATAACTCTTACTAGCGATAAACATTTGGTAAAATTTTCGAAGCAAAAAATTAAAATGTATGAATGATTGTTTCTCTTACAAAAATCTACTAAACAGAAGTTTATAAAATTTTGCAGTGTTTTAGATAAATGTGAGATAACAATTTTACTACAAATATCAAGAGCGAACAGGAAGTTGTCCAATCGTTTGTGTATTTAAACCGATGAAAATATTTCTATACATTTTTGAGAACATTGCCAAAGATTCGGATCATCAAATAGTAGAATAAATGTTTATTTGGTAACCGTGAAATAAAGGTGAAGATTTAGCTATTCTGATATAATAATTTTGACAAACAAGAAGCAACATAACGGTGATGCGTGAGGTCACAATACGACTAAAGATATTTAATAAATATACAATATACAATGATTCTATGAACTTCTAAACAAATAGAGCAGACTGTAAGTTTAAAAGTAAAAAAAAGCAAATCTTAAGAGTATCGTTAATATAAAAAATTCCGCAATTTTCTTTTGACTAGTTAAAAGGACTCTATGGACACAAACCCTACACCACAGGTACGAGTGCTCGTGCGTTGATACTCATCATTCCCCAGAGCGATGTCTTTTTTTCCAGCAGCACCTACCGCGGCGTAGCGGGTTACCATGGTTACCAACGGAACGGATGGTACTAAACGATGCATTTTAAATGAAAAGAATAAGAAGCTTGAGTAGGAGCTTTCAAAGGTTCCACGTAGGTTGGTGATCCAGAGATTTAAAACAATGTTTTTGTTCCGTCAGTAGTGGATGCCGTGAAATGATGTTCATAATGTGGTGGCTTCAGGTTTTAAGAAATAGGAGAAGATTTTGTCTTAAAGTAAAGATATGAACCATCTCAGGCTACCTACAGTCTAATCAAACCAAATCACCTGCAGAATTTTTTACCGACAGTTAACAGGTTATTAGTACTTGAGGGCGCACCACTATTTGTGATCCCTTGAACTAGGAGATCAAAATATTCATAACTCACAAAAGAAGTTTTTTAATTACTTTAAATATACATATCTTATTTATATGAATATGAATATATCTTTGTCACTTATTTCTGGTACTGTTAAAATATTCTTCAGCAGTATATATATAAAAAACGCTTCTAGAGCATACTATTATATGTATGTATATATAGAGTTTAGGCGAATGTTAGTTGAAAACCTGAAAATCAACTGAAACGATTTTCTTTCAAATTGTTATATAATAGTGAATGTTTCATAAAAAGAATATTGATGGTGAATTGTAGCAAAAAAAATCTTTTACTTTCTTATTCGATACTTACACTCTCTATAAAGAAAGCTATAACGAAGGCATGTGCATCGAAATAAAATGGTTGCCATAGAAGAGAACAATGCACTGATATCAAAAATATTATTTTTACTGATATTAAAGATAAATAAAACGCAGTATTAATGTTATTTTGTGCTGATTTTTATCAATTTATGCTCTGATTTACATATTTTTAATAGATGTTGTTGTTTCAAAATTGTTGAATAATTTGCATTAGAAATTCGCAATTTTAATATTAAACAAAGAGCTGGCGGTAAAAGAATCCTAAAAAACTTTAATATTATTGATATTTAAATTAAAAGTAAATGCCGAGACTCCTTTGAAAATTATTTGTCCGTTGTTATTTTAAATTGTTTTTATAAGGAACACGACCAAAAGACTTCATTAATATTAAAAATTTTAATCAAAACGAACTTATTTTCTTGAATTATTTCAAAGGTTTTTATTTAATTCATATGTACAACTTCTATTTATCTCCAGAACAAATATATTATAATTTACAATTCTTACATCGAAGGACGATTTCAAAATTTTTTGTTGTCCAAATTATTATTTCTAAAACTCATGCTTACAGATCATAAATTATGTATATAAATTCTCCATGAAGGTCCAATATTACAGCATCTACCTGGTGAACAGATTATAACAATACATTTATCAAATATTCATATACATAAAAGGCTATTAATATTTTTACAATCGCCCAACTATTATATATATACGTGTTAAGAAACAATTACGTTATGATATTTAGCATGTTATTATCTAATGATTCATACAGACTTTAATTGTATCACTGATAACAATTATTAAAGCGGTGACGTCACAAACCATACTAATTTTATCCGAGTCTTAGTCACACTCCTACTGACCACTGTAAGCGTCATTAGATTCAGCGTGTGAGAAACATACAGACGAATAACATGTTCTATTGACATCTCAGAATATCTCTTCTTAAATAGGCCATTAATTTTATATGTATTATTCTATATGCATAAATTATTTGTTTAAACAAAGGACATTTGTTCCGTCACTTCTTTGTTTAACGGTTGAATATATTATATATGTATATGCAAATAGTCAATCAGTAATAAGTCCGTCGTTTCTGCTTCCTACTTATCCCTTACCTTTGTTTCTTTTGTCTTTTCGTTTGTTTCTGTCGCAGATCATATTATTATTGTTTCACGAGTAACCAAAGTCTAAATTAGTTTAGCAAAATGTTGATAACGTTCCACGAACTGTTCGTCACATTGCAGTACGAATTAAGTTTTCTAGTAAGTCCTATCAATTTTGTATTTCTAGGTAAACTTAATGTAAAATTCTGCACAGTGATACATTGAGTTAACGGGTTTATATCTTAAACAATAGAACCTTGTAAATTATTCCGTGTATTGTGAATGCAATATATTTGTGAATGAGACCGTACATATATATGTTATGTTGCTAATGTGTTCCGCTCATAGCGAGATGAAGGTCAGTGTGTCGAGTTTCGGTAAATCTCCCCTCACACGATGGTAGCACTATGGCTGTAACACAAGTTCCGCATAAAACAAACAAACAAACATTTAACAGCCTATATTAACTATGTATCTCATTGTATGTCCGTCTGCTAAATTCTTATGCATATTTTTAACTCTATCTCTATCATAGTTATATATATAAATTTACTTAAACTAGATATCTGCTTGCTATGATGACAATTTCATAATATTTATAGGCGAAAACTTATAAACGACATCATCATGATACGTCTTTAAAATTCTATAATCGATATGAAGGCTATATATTTATATATGTCGAGGTTATGTTTATCGTGAATCGTATGTATTTATATCAATGGCGAATAACAATAATATTTATATTTCTGAGGTTATATTACTATGATACTATATGAAGCAGAAAAATATTGTCCGTCTTGACTTGTTCAGTTAGTATGCTTGTATGGTTTTTTTTTGTTAAGCGAAACCCCAAAAAAGTTATAAGCGACAAAAAAAATTTTTTTTATTGAAATTGAACATTATCTATTTATGAATTCACATAAATTTATTAAGATGATGATAAGTAACACGTTCGGAGTCCGAATAAAATGTTCTAATTTATTTTCTGCTTAAATCTATTTTAAAGAAATAATTTCAACCTTGTCGGTCATAATTTAATTTATTGAAAAAAAATCCTAATTTCACAATAGGCTTCCGACCATAACTTAGACAGCGCGAGGTTTGCGAATTAATTTTTTTTATTGTAACCAAAATATGTTTTACCGTTTCGAGTAATCAAATGACAAACAAACCCTTAACAATATCAGCTTATTACGGACTCATTTACCACTTGAATTGTATATTAAATATTTTTAATTTATAATTTTATTGGCAGTTATAAAGGTTCTTATTAATAATGCATATTGCATAACTTACGGAAAACTAATAATAAACGTATAAAAAAAAATGTCAAATAATATTTTATGATGGACCTCGATAATTTAATGGTTTCCATAAAGAAAATCATCACTAGTCCAAGGACCCACCTGTGGGTCAACAATAACTCTATTCATATATAATGAATATCATATTTAAGATAAAATGTATAAACACACCAAGGTCCAAATGTGTATACATCCAAGAAAAGGCATATAAAGACCTTACACTATATATTTATTTGAGAAATATATTATATATTTTATTCAATTGGAATTTTAAACGCATTAGTGAATGTGTTATGACCTATTTAATAAACGATTAACTCAGGATCTCTTAAATAAAAATATATAAAAGATAAATTAAACCTCGTTAGTGTTTCTCAAATAGTAATAAATGTAAAATAAATTAAATACTATGCTTGACAAACCATCAGTTATTTTGAGGAGTTCTGAGTCCGTTCTTCAGTAACGTTTACATGACCCTTATCAGTGCCAAATATAACTCATGACCCCAATACTGACGGGCCACGAACTCCGCGAAAAAAATAAATGGTAGCATAAACATAATTATCTCACCCTCGAGCGACGATCGTTCGGCATATCTTTGTGAGCAATAATCCAGAAAGTATAAGAACAACACAATCACAGACACTATTACAATAATATATACGTATATATAGCACGTGATAAGAACGGTAGCACGGTAACGTGCGCACGCGTCGACAGCCGCCCGCTTAATGCCGTGTAAACGCTTCCTTGATAATATAAAAACCGGGATACGTGAATTTAAATGCCCTATACGGTTCATGTAACCGTATCACTTCCTACAGTTGTCATGAATATGATTTCATTGACTCTGTCAAGGTTTCAACGTCTTTGATCTTAACGTGTTCGTTGCCGTGCACGATTATTTATACAATCTATATAGCTGTGTGAGGCGTTAGAGACACTTGTATATCAACATGGAGCGAGTTGGAGTCTGTTACGTTGAAACCAAAAAAGATACGAGCCAAAACACTACGAAATATTATACGAACAGTGCAACAAAGGAAAATTTAAAACCTAACCGGGTCAGCGGTATACATAGAGGCTAATAAGAACAGAGGCCTCAGGAGGCACTGACCTCAGATTATAATACACAATGATGTTCCGACTTTTGACCTACATTTATACTGGGCGACTGGACGAGGCCTCAGCTATAGGTTAGTTATGTTACTTTGATTACATTAACTCTTAAAATTGACCGCCTATTTATATACACTATTTTAATGTACAAACAACGCATAAAGACATTTTTATCCATTGTCGATCTTTTTTTGTGTTGTAAGAAATAATTTGAACTAGCATTTAAGCGATTAAATGAAATTTACATTCCAGAAAGTTAAAAGATATAGTAAATGCATCCATATGTTATAAAACTGAAGGTTGCATCACGGCAACAAATGATTACATGACAAAGTAATCGCTAAGAAAACAATGTATTCGAAATGAGAGTCATCAGTAAATAACCACGTCCGCATGACACGCGTTTGATGCGACGAAATAATACTCGTATCGTGGTTTAATGATACCTTCGTACATTCTCGACATAAACTAATCAATATAAATATAAATTTGTTTTTAATTATGAAGTGACAACGGTTTGAAAGTCAGACAGTATTATATTGGTGCAAATATTACAATTCAATTGGTTAAGCCCACCAAAAATCAATAATATCTGCCATATTCGGATTATAACTAATTAGCATTAAGTGACATGACTTTTTAAACAGAGCCTTATCTGTACTAATTAATAAAATTGATATGTCTGTTTGTAATCACATTTCATGAAAGACAACCTTTCATGAAAGTTATACGACACCTTCACCAAAACTGCAATTGTTAAAATTTTTGTCCGCCTGCTTGTTCCGACTAATCTCTAGAACGGCCAGAGCGATTTTGACGGCAATTTCACTAACAGGTAGGTCATTAGTTACTTCGTCCTAAAAAGACTTCAACAGACGGACTTTAACAATTCAACTTAACATTTGTTACGGTATTACTAAATACATCAATTAAAAGACTATAATGAAGATTACTTTTTGAATCGTAAATGCATAATCCCCAGGTAGTGTAATGTTACCAAGCTGGGATCTGATTCAAAAACCCTTGAGAAATAGAAAAAACCTCATAACGATGACAATGCTCATCTTATCAGAGTTTAATATGGCTAAGCTCATTTCCTAGTATATCTATAAAACATGACTAGATAATAGATGTACAATTTGATGCCTAAACGTATATATTTTTATCACTGAACAAGAAACACAGAATTAATATATTTCTAAAAGGCCTTTTACATTTAATGTTCTCTATAGTTCACGGACGACTGCTGTTATTCCACATTCCGAATAATTTGTAGACGTAGGCCCATCTTTGCTAATCATGGGATTCGTCTAGACTCTAGAGTCTAGACAAAGCCTCGCAGAATCAAATCAATCGCATCTAAATATAAATTAGACGAGATCATTCATATAACCACTTTTGATCGAAATACTTTTTCTATGCTGTTTTTTTTAACTAAGCCATATTCTCCGATTTCTCTAGTAAAAATCTGTTTAACTTCTAGTTAAAGTCTGTTTAACTTTGAAGCCGACCTTTCTTTTATTTTGCAATAACCGTGTTCAAATGGAGACGAGATGCAAGTGTCCATGAGTTCGTCATGTCCTCTTGTCATCTGATATAGGTATAGACGCGAGGTAAAACTGAAGATATATTCGTATCATCACTTACGTTTGGTGAAAACGCTGGAATTCTTTAAAATCGTAATTATACCTATTAACGAAAATACAAAACAAATACGCGGAACAGTTTAAGGACTTTGTGGAAAGACCACAAACTTAAATTTAATTATGTACCTTAATGAGTTGACCAGATCTAAAAATTATCGGAAATCAAAAATTGTTTTAGATTGTGTGTTAACCTTGAATTTTTTTAATAATTATATAGAGTTATTATATTTAACATATTTACAACACAATTTAAGGCATGCAAAAAAAAACTATAAAAAAAAATTCAAATTTAATATTTTTTTCAGCCTAGATGTTTCTTGTATTTTTTTTTCGTCTGTTTTAATGAGTTCATTAAAATATTATTCAAATTCCAAGGTTTCATTCTAATATTAAGCAACGATATGCCATTAAGAACGTCGTCAATAAAAAGAAACATTTTTTATTTTTTATTCTCTATATATATATAATAAATCTCTATCTGACAGTATATTAATTTAAAAAGTGATGTTTTTTTCTAAACGCAATTCTTATATAAAACAGCTGAGATAAAAGCCAATAAGTCGGACGTCCGGTACGCGGTTATATGTTAATACTTCACTATAATTTTGTACATCACGTAGTCATCTTATTCCATGTTTTAACTATATTTTATCAGACGATGTATTTTATAGATCTATTTCAGTAACAAACCGAGTTCCACAAAAACACATCCTTCTTAAAAACGAATATTTGTGATTCTGAGCATCATGACTAACAATGTGTCCGTCTGTATGTATAACATATTAAATTTTATTAAATCTTTGTCTAAAACTACAAAACTTTTATAAGTAATGAAATTTATACACGTGTCTAACCAACGCTCATCGAGGCATGTCGTTCACGATAGTCTTAGTGCAATCAACAAACAGCCTTTCGTTGGCTTAATCACAGCTTATACTTAAAAAAATATTTAATAGTAAAATTTTTAAATTCTTCATAAGAAAACTAAAAAAAATACATGTACATAAACGATTCATACTGACAACTGAAGACGAAATCTGAAACGGCTGTTATCGTAACGTCACATTAAAGATAATAAAAGATAACATTATTTTAAAGAAAACACAAACGCTACGATATTGAAATGAAATAACATAGAGATTATCTTAAACCGGTCGGCGATAAGGCAGCGAGTGCATTTTATATTGATAAGATAAAATTTACATGAGCTCGAATCGTGACGACTAGCGTACATTACACGACATTAAAATTAATAATAAATTTGCAATTTTATTCTTTTATCCATTTGTTTATGAATATTTTATTGATTTATTTTCTCCGATCTTTTTATTTTATTAAATTAACACTGTCAAGTCTTCGTTCGGATGATTTTTATATTTTTTTCATAATAAAATTTTTAAGTCGATACTGACTTTATACGACTATATAGAAAAAAAAAATCATATTGAATAAACTAATTTTAATGAGCATTTCATTAACTAAAATATAAACTCATTGTACTATATTTTTTGTGAACCATTTTTTTCTGTTATCCTTTTTGAAGGAAATATCATAATAATTGTCAAATTATTATTTTTAAATAAATATACATATATGTATATAAAACAGTGAAACTATCTTAAGCATACTTAAAAATAAAAAAATCACTTAATAATTAACATATTTCAAGAACTTTATATTTTTTTTTAACAAATTTTAAGCGAAGAAAACATACACGCCAAATTTTAATAGCGTCTTCAAGAAAAATACCTGAGCAGTTAAACGAACGAATCATTTTTTACGTACACACATTAGAATATTAATTAAAATTATCAACATTAACGCGAACAGGAGCTGTTTAGCAGCGTAAAAAACTATAAGGACTTTGTAGTGTATTCTTATAAACAAGTCACTTTCAGAGCGGGGTTCACATATCAACACAAAATGAAGTGTAAAAGCCCAACGAAATAACCCACGTTTATTATAAAAACTTGAAACGAGGAAAATATCATTATAACGATATCATAACACAATATCCTTATCGCATATCATAAAATATATATCGTAATATTTAAAACAGTTATTACCTCGATCATTTCAGAAAACCCAAGCAACATCTCAGACAGCTAGATCAATTATTTTTACGCTGAGAATAGATTTTTATATTTCTTTATTTAAACCCATATAGTGACTATACTTGGTCTGGTAAATTTACACCTATGAAGAAGTAATATTGATACCTTGAAATGTTATAACATTTAAATTATCATTTCTTATTGATATGTTAATTAATTAGTTCGTCTAGGAATGCCTACAATATTTATTACATATTGGTTTAATATAAATATTTGTAAATGTATATATATGTATATATTATTACCTTGTCACCGTCAGTGGGCAGTGTTCCATATCCATACCAGCTCCTGGCTGGTCTCAGTCTTGGCTCGTCTTTGGGAGACAGTAGTCCACTACCCCATCGCACTACCCCCTCAGCGACAGCGACCACCCCCGGCGTTATGGGGCTTCCGTTCGGTGATTTGGGGGACACGCCCTTCTCCGCCACAGGAGGCAGAGTAGGCCGAGCGCAGCCCGTTCTCCTCTCGTAGATACGTTTACACGCATCATCTATATCGGTCTCCAGTAGACCTTTCTTATCACCGCCTCTCTTAATCTCCACAGATTTCTTTTCATCTGATCTCAGCCATTTCGGATCCGAGTCTCTTCTTTTCGCGCTATCATTCGAATCTTGTCGGCTGAGCGGGTTCTTCTTGAGGCTCTCGTTTGAGTCCTGTTTAGTTAAGACCTTCTTGTCTACTTCTTTCAATGCACATTTCTTATCTTCTTTGGATAACAACGCTCGCTTGAGACTATCAGAGGAGTCTTGTTTGTTGATCAGTTTCCGAGGGCATTCCGTGTTAAGTGAATCAGTGGTCTTCGATATGAGGAGTTTGGGATAGTCGTATGGGGCGTGGTCGTTGGACGGAGGGTTTAGTTCCAGAGATCGTCTGTTCTTCTTCTTATCAACTGGTGCGATTTGTGCCTTGGCCGGTAGAAGACGGCGGGGCAGAAGGCTGCGGTGATCAGCGAGGGGTGACTCCGGGCGCAACATGCTTGGCGGTCTGACCCTGCCGCGGAGTATGATCCCCCTGAAACAAATTACATATCATTAATCATCTCCATATTTCAAGTATAATTACTTATATGTCAAAGATTTGAGACATAAAGGTATTTTATTGACAATTAGGTTCATATATTATGAATTATTTTTTAAATTTATATATTCAAAACAGGGAATATTCGTAAGAATAAGATAGGACTATTACAAAAAGAAATAAAATAGAGGAAAAACGAAACGTTTTATCTGTAGGTAGGAAGTGTCAGTGAGGGTCTGAGTGCACTGTCTTCCCTAACGATTTCGTCACTTTTTAAGGAAAGGTAAGCAACACCGTAGGAAGTAAGTTGTATTACCTAAACGCCTTACCAATTAAGCCGTATCATATAATGTATCGATACCTAATATATCATTAATAATGTTCAATATTTTTTTCTTTTATTTCAGACAAACTAATTACTATACTAATTTAATTTATAACAATTTAAATGATTTATTCTTTGTTTGTGTACACTTCGCTGTGTATGAATAACCGTTTTGTTTACATCTAGCACTGGTGACGTCACACGATAACATATCGAGCAAATAATATTACGTAATAAAAAAACAATACGAACGCGACCATATTAAATCGACCCCTATTATAAAATAATAAGTGGAATAATAATTTAAAACCTATGGGACGAACACTTATTAAGTAATAAATCACATAGAAAATTTATTAAATAATAAATCAATCGCGTTGTCATCGAGGTATTTATAGGACAAGAAAACTTACGAATACAGATTAATATAGATTGCTCGGCTGCGGCATGCAATATACAGCCGAAGCTTCTTACTAAATATTGTATTTATATATAGATGTATTAACGAAAATTAAAACCCGGAAATACGTCAGAGCGACGTCCTCCTATGAAATCTCTGCAATGTCTTCTGAATTCAACCACTCTTAAGTGAATTCGACGTTTGGAATAACAGTTTGTGCCATGTCGTTGTTATCGTTGACATTAAAAACGAATACGAAGTTGTACCACCAAAGGATTCCACCCAATAGTGGCATTGTAATACGAAAATGTCGCAGTAATGACTTCTAGTAAGTAATAATTGTATTAATAATAATTACGTAATGACACGTTATACATAATACTTCTGTTCTAGGTGTACTTCAAAATCATGTTTGCATTTCGATTTGTTTCATGATGAAAATAATTTAAAATTGAAACGGTTCTATTAACAACTCTTTTTCATTACATAATATTTTACTGAAAAGCTATCTGAATAAAACGTCTATAAATATTTATTTCTATACCAATAAAAAAAAACGACACAATCAGACAGAACAATGTAAGTAATTTGTGTTCGTTACTCAACAACCACCCTCCATCTTGTTTCGGCGAGAAACAATTTCGTTAAAACGTTCAACCCTTCATAAAGACCGCAGCGTTATACAATTTGTATGTTTGTAAAGTAATTAAAAACAATTACATACACCCTTAACATCATTACTAACATCGAGATTGTACAACAAATACTTGAAGGAATCTATAATCACTTGACATTTAAGCAGTGCATGCCTGGATTGAAATTCAAATTGATAGTGCGGAATGAAAAATTCATCAACACTAGCAGCATAACACTAAAGAATATAATTATGCAACAAATTAAATACATACATAATAAAAATGGTATAACGCCTTTAGGTATGTTCATGTAACTATAAAATAAGATTTAGGTATAACTTTTTACTCTGTGATGCAAAACGGACGGTAGAATTGACAGACGGTCATATGACATTTTGTTTTTTTTTTTCTAATATAGTAACACCACGGCTTCTCCGTAACTCTACTATGCTCGTCCAAGGATCCTTAAGAGATATTCGTGACATACTTAAAATTATTTGTACCAGAAGAGCTATATTCCTTTAAGTAAGTTCTTAACATTCAATCAATTTAAGTCTGAGTGATTCAAAATAACAAGTAGAAGTTAGTGGATGGTGAATTCATCAAGACCAGCAAGGTTCGAAGCAACAACTTGTAGTTGGTCACATCCCAGTTGATTTATCGCAGCATAATTGCAAGTTTTTTATTTGTATTCCAGATTATCAACAATTTACCTACAATTCCTCCTATCACACTACATTTCTTTATCATACAGATAAGTATGTCATTTGTATGTCTGTGAGAGACAAACCATCGTGTTAGAACTTGGTATTAGTCAATAATATAAAAACATCTGTGTGCAATGAACGGGATCCTACGGACGGTCGACTTACTGGTTTAAAATACTCGTTTTCATTTCTCAGATTCATCAAAACAGTCTTGAGACATTGTTAAGTAAAATTTACAAAGTCAAGGGCGCATGCAAAGTAAATTATAGTTTATTTCTTTATATATAAATATATGAATCATAATATTAGTAACCGCTTCACTAACACTAAGTAGGTATAGTAGAAAAAATAAAGATGATGAAATATATAAAATAAAATTGAATCAGAAGACATTTAAATTTTGACTTTTACAACTTTATTTCCGATGAATCACTAACTAACAAAATAAACATGAAGAGAAGTATTAAAGATGAAGCTAAATTATAACGTCATCATTTTTGTTCTGATCCTAGAATCTCATAACATTTGCCTTTAATATTTATATTACCGACGCTCAATTAACACGCATGACAGTGTGGGCGGCCATCTTAGCTAGTGACGTCACATGTCAACATATCGTCAAAGGCGACGCGAGTGCAACGTTTAGAAGCACACCTAGCGCATATTAAAATTTCAATCAAAATTAAAATTTAAAAAATACATATAATAAATATTTTATTACTTTATGATTTTCATGCATTTTTAATTCTGATTGCATATACATATTTTATTCTATTGTATAATTTTTATACGATATAACTAAACATCGTAGTTTACAGCAAACTGAATTCTCTAACCTTGAAATAGTATTTTCTCTAGATGAAAACCACAGTAACAGTATTTCTATATTAAGTAAAAAATACACGAAGAGATAAAAAGAAAATTATTGAATACTTTTGAATATAAGATTATATTATTTTTATTAAAACGGTGACTTACTATCATAGAGTATTATTTTAAATAGTTCATACGGTTCCGTGTTTATTTTTATTGCACACAGTTACGTTCTATAATTGTATTAAGACTCGGATGTTATTAGATAACTAGTTTTATTTTTAAAACTACCAGCGCGTTACAAAGTGGAATAACAGAAACGATAACATAAACAAATTCTGTGGAGATTTCCCTGGGAATATATATTTTCCATATTAATATTTATATATATTGTAGGAATATGAGAGGGTAGAAGAGAATCAATGTAGGAATATGAGAGGGTAGGAGAGACTCAAACGACATATAAGCCGTTGTCAGAGGACATCAGGGCTCTTTTTTCGTTCGTAACGCGCGTTGGTGTGATAGTTTAGTCGTTAGTAGATTTTCGAAGTGTGTTTAAATCTTTCGATTGTATTATATTCGGATTTCATTTAACGATTAGTTTAAATCAAGATAGTTGAAAGTTATTCATTTAGAATTGTTTTTATTTTTATGTAAATTTAATAAATTTGCAGTGGAATTGTATCGAATGTTATTTTTTAAAAAGTCAATTCTTACCTTGTTTCTAAGATCAGAAGTGGGATACGTACCTTGAGAACCCCGTTTGATGCGAGCTTGATTGGTTACGGAGTCGTCATGATGAGAGTGCATAAGGGAAATCGTAAACGAGTACTGCCTTATTGTAGTAGACTCACTCAGGGGGCTGAGAGGAAGTAGCACTCGTACGAACTGAAGACGCTGGCAGTGATTAAGGTATTAGAGTATTTCAGGCATAGCTTGTGGTTGCACACTTCATCGTGGTTACTGACTGTAAAACGTTAAAACTTACCCAACGTAAGAAAGACTTGTTGCCAAGGGTGGCTCGGTGGTGGGTATACCTCCAAGAATTCGATTCTAACCTGGAATATAGAAAAGGTTGTTTTTTGTCCCATGCAGATTATCTTAGCCGCAATCCGGTTAACTTATGTACCATTAAAAGACCGCTAAATTGGGCGCAAGTTGCTCAGGCTTCTGACGAGAAAACTCACTCTCTAAGACAAAAACTGGTGAATGGGCAGTTAAACCTCAGTCGTTATGACATCCTTTAAGTCAAGCTCTCACCTATTGGTGAAAATCCTAATTTTTGTTGTTATATTCCAAAAGGCCATAGACTGTCTTATGTGTATTTTCACGACGAACATGATCATCAAGGGGTTGATAAAACTGTAGACTTGATAACAAAACACTTTTAGTTCCCAGGGTTGAGAACATTTGCAAAGAAAAAAAAATACATTTCCCATTGTTTGGTTTGCCTTTCTCATAAAAAGGTAGCTCGTGCTCTTTCACGGCTCATTCATTCATGGGAGAAAACCAGACGTAGCATTTGAGGCAGTCCATATGGACACCTTGGGCCCCCTACCAGAAACTGACGGTCACCGTCATGTACTTATTATTATAGACGCGTTTTCAAAATTTTGTTTATTGTATCCCATGTTCCGACAAGACACTGACGAACTAAAGCAACACTTCACTACCATGGTGTCTCTCTTTGGAACTCCAAAATTAATTGTCACTGATCGGGGACGCATGTTTCAATGTTTCAAAGCACTGATTTTATTAATTGGGTCAAGGACTTGGCCAGCTGTTTTGTTGAGGTTACAGCTAATCCTAAACATAACAAAACGCAAGACAACTCAATATTCTGCTTTAAACCTGCTTATAGGTGCTGAAGCTGCCACACCGCTCATACGTAGTTTGATACGAGACGTTACTGTTGAAGGCTCAAGTGGTAATCGAGAAGTCCTTCGTCAAATGAGTCGTCAGAGGGCATCTAAACTCCTTCGTGCCAACTAAACTCGTCAAGATGCCTATGCTAACTAGAGACGTAAACAGCTCACTCTTTTGAACTAAATTCCTTAATTTTTGTTACCAAGGTGGCTCAGTCAACAAGGAAGCTGGACTCATGTATGCGGGGACCATACCGGATTATGAAGACACTATCACACTGCCGATATGAGCTGCAGATGTTAGCTGGCTCATACGGCAAATCGACTCGAGCAGCTGCGGAATATATGGTCCCGTGGAAGTGAGAATGGACTCCCGATGTGTGTTCTGCTTTCTTTGATGGTGAGGTATTTGCCTTATTCTGCCTGAAATTTTGACTAAAACTCCTTTTGAGATTTTATTGAAACTTAATCCCATTGTGTTATTTATTTTAATTTTGTTTTGACACAAATCTCTAAATGTATTGGGGTTAAAGCGAGGAGACATGAGTTTCTTGTTACGATGTGAGCGTTTGTCTTGGAGTGTATCGGACACGCTGTATTAGAGGTTAGATCTCTGGGTCTGGGATAGCTGTCTTGGAGTGCATCGGACAGGCTATGCCAGAAGTGGCGCTGTGCCTGGGACAACCGTTTGCCTTGGAGTGCATCGGGCCCGGTTGTCCTAGAAGTGGTGTTGTGTCTGGGATAACCGATTGCCTTGGAGTGCATCGGGCCGGTTATCCCGGAGGGGGGGACGCTTAGGTTGGGATAACCATTTGCCTTGGAGTGCATCGGGCCGGTTATCCTAAGAGGTACGTTGAGCCTGGGATAGCCGTTTACCTTGGAGTGCATCGGGTTCGGTTATCCCAGGAGGGACCATAGGCCTGGGATAATTGTTTATCTTGGAGTGCATCGGATACGTTATCCTGAGGTTCTGGTCTCTTGGTTAGGAATTAATTTAGTATGTTCGGAAGCTTGACTTTGATAGTGAGTTGTCTATCGAGCTGTGGTTGTAAAAGATCATGAGTTTATTTATGGGATGTTGGTCGGCCAACATTGCCTGTATCAGATGGTATGTTTTGGAATATGTTTTTATAATAACCTTCACACACACACCAAGTCATGCCTCAAGCAATTCCTTGTGGGTCTCTGACGAGGTGTGAGGGGGCGATCTTCCGACAAGTCCCGCCCCAAGTGGTTGGTTATTGGGATGTTTTACAACCACTTTGTGTGGGCTATGTTTGTTTAGCTCACTTTACATTGACGTTAACCATGATGTTACTGTTGAGTTAAATCAAAAATCGAAAAGATTTCTGCCGTTATATTTCTCAATTTCAGACGTAGACAATGAGGGAGAAGAGTTGTGTCATGACGCCAACTTGCCTCCGGAGGTTGACCTGCCTGTGGAGGGGACTGAGCCGCAATCAAGCCCGTCTGGAATGTCAAGACATTCAAAACTGAATACTTCTAGTGCGAATGAAAAGAATTTCCTGCCCTTGGTGCTAATACTACGTTTTGGACGTCAAGAAAGTTAAACACAAAGGAGCCCGGGGACGTGCTTATGTCAGGAAAGGCCGTGTAGGAATATGAGAGGGTAGAAGAGAATCAATGTAGGAATATGAGAGGGTAGGAGAGACTCAAACGACATATAAGCCGTTGTCAGAGGACATCAGGGCTCTTTTTTCGTTCGTAACGCGCGTTGGTGTGATAGTTTAGTCGTTAGTAGATTTTCGAAGTGTGTTTAAATCTTTCGATTGTATTATATTCGGATTTCATTTAACGATTAGTTTAAATCAAGATAGTTGAAAGTTATTCATTTAGAATTGTTTTTATTTTTATGTAAATTTAATAAATTTGCAGTGGAATTGTATCGAATGTTATTTTTTAAAAAGTCAATTCTTACCTTGTTTCTAAGAATATATATATATATATATATATATATATAGGGTTTTCCATTAAGGGCGCTTGATCTTTGAAATGCAAAAAAAATACATGTAGGAAAGATATTTGCGAAATTTTTTTTTTATTTGGAAGGTCTATCGACCCCATTATGTATGGAATATGACATCATTCAAATGACCGCCACGGCTTCGGTTGGTGGCGCGCACACGAAAGGTCCAATTTTCGATGACTCTGGCGCACAAATCGGGCTGTATTTGATCGATGGCGTGGCGTATGTTGACTTTGAGGGCATCGGTGGTTTGCGGCTTGTTGGCATAGACCTGCGACTTAAGAAAACCCCACAAGAAAAAGTCCAGCGGGGTCAAATCGCACGATCTCGGTGGCCAGTTCACGTCGCCTCCGCGCGAGATGACCATGTCCAGAAATTGCTCGTGCAGAACTTCCATCGTAGCGTGTGCTGTGTGGCACGTAGCGCCGTCCTGTTGAAACCACATGTTGTCCAGATCCATATTCTCGATTTCAGGCCAAAAGAAGTTGGTTATCATCGACCGGTATCGCTCACCATTGACGGTGACGGCCACACCATTATCGTTTTCGAAAAAATACGGACCAATCACGCCTCCGGCCCAAAATCCGCACCAAACAGTCACTTTCTGCGGGTGCATTGCCACTTGGTGAACCTCGTGTGGATTGGTCTCGTCCCAAATACGGCAATTTTGCTTGTTGACATAGCCATTCATCCAAAAATGCGCCTCGTCGCTGAAGATGATTTTTTTGCCAAAATCGGCGTCAACTTCCAACTGCTCTAATGCCCAGTCAGCGAACACACGGCGCTGTCTATGGTCATTAACCTTGAGCTCTTGGGTCAGCTGGATCTTGTACGGGTGCAGGCTCAAGTCACAACGCAAAATTCGCCAAGTTGTCGTCTGCGAAAGGCCGAGTTCCTGTGCGCGACGCGGAATTGACTGCCGCGGGTTTTCGAGGACACTGTCGCGCACAGCGGCGATATTCTCGGCAGATCTCGCGTGACGTTGACGCACGGGAACCGGCTGATTGTTAACTGACCCGGTTGACTCGAATTTGTCCACCAATCGACGGATAGTCGACTCGGCAGGACGATCATCGCGACCGTAAAACGGGCGAAGTGCGCGGAACGTTGCTCGAACTGAAGACCCATTTTCATAAAACAATTTTATGATTTGCACGTGCTGCTCGACACTGTAACCTGCCATGGTGGTTTGGGAGGACGGAATGAATATAACACACTGCATTTGACAGCTGTCACTCAAACAACATGGCCGCAATCAGCTGTCAAAGTTCAAGCGTCCCTATTGGAAAACCCCATATATATATATATATATATATATATATATATTCAAAAATTTGCTCTGGCTTTTTAAAGAGCAGTGTCATATATGATATGTTAATAACAGCTACACCCAAAGGAGGTTCTTAGTTATCTCAAAGCTACAATTTGCATTTAAAACAAATGTACATTATAATTTTCTTACACTGGCTATAAATTAAACATTACTTAAATGATAGGTATAACCCTAATTACGGTATTTTCCTTTTTAAAATATAAATAAACATACAGTACTGTTTTATTTAAAGTTTTTGTTATAGAACATTCCACAAAGGATATATAACATTTAAAGATTGTATTTATTTATAATATTTAGAAGAGATGTTGTTTTTTTTTGTTGAATTTTCTATATCATTACATGGATTTATAAAAAAAAATATCATTTAATTTAATTAAGTATAATGAGATGTTTTTATTAATTCATTATAATAATATAATAAAGTTGTTGACTATGTATGGTTGCTTGTTACCCCTTTAAGTTAAAACGACTACACGGATTTTGATTAAACTGTGCAGCAGTGTAGTTTTTGTATCAGAATAAGACATAAGGTATGATTTATCCCGAATTATAAATATAGTGTAATCTCCAGATGACCACAAAATATTTTGCGTATTTAGTTTACTTACACAAGTAGTCACCTGACACATACTGTAACTGTCGCCGATAGTTTATTGCCGAATGTTTTGTTAATCAACTATATACATTTGTGTCTGAGCCTGATTCTGAAGTCCACGCGGACTTACTCACAGAAAAAAATAAGAGGTAAATACATATAATACTCACGTTTATCATTACTAAATAAAAAAAAAATATAAATTTATGTTCTGTACAAAAATTATTTTAAAAAGGCGTTACTTATCACGAGAAGCCGTAATTAAGAATATACATATATGTGTATAGATTCTTATATATGATTTATATACATGAGTATTTTGCAGTTAAAGTCAGAAATTTCCTCCTACAAAGATCGCTAAACTTAACTACTAAATAAGACATACCATTATGATAATGAGATGAGACGAATATTGGCCCCTTTGTACATCTGAAACGAAAGAAATATATATTAGAATACATTATAAACAAAATCTGAGCTGTCGTTAGATTTTAAACAGCTTCTCAAATACCGACGGACTGGATGTGACTGTCGTTATGATTAATAGACGAGAGCACACTCGATCTGTTCGTCTATACGTTCCATTCGATCTCATAAACTTAATTCCCTTTAAAACAGTATATTGCTTATACGCATCACGACATCCGCCGTCAGTGACTAGTTGGACGTTTCATCGCTGATTTATATTAAAAATAATCTGAAACTAGTCCACATAAAACACTCTATTCACTGATGCACTTCATGAGTTTATGCTCAGCCTCAACTTTTCTTCAAAGTTGATTGAGTATTAATAGCAATGATGGAAGTAAATTTTCTTTTAAGGTTGGTCCTAGAGAGGCGCGGGGAAAATATAATGTTTGTTAATCAAAGTCAGCTTAATATATTAGGTACTTTAATATATATATATATAATTGTTACGCAACTATCACCGAACAATGGTATTTCTTTAATGAGAAAATCAATTGCCACCTCAACAAAGATAAGATGGATTCGTTTAAAATATATATGACGATATGATTAATTAGGACAATATGATATTTAATTTATATTACGGAATAAAATAAATTTTTCGACGAAATATATAAGTTGATGTTAACAATTAATCTATATAAACATTGTTAATCGAGCGTATGACTTTTAGTTTAATAACAAGGGTTCACTGTAAAGCTGCTTACACCTGTAAGCTGTTGACACACTCGCCTGGAAAAGCTGAGAGGGGATAACGTGTCACAGAATACGTTACTCTATATACTGGACTCAGGGGTACGGAAAAATACACGCGCGGAATAAAATTCTGTATTCATATTAACGTGAGAAACCGTTTGATATTTTTATATAGATATGATAAAAAAAAAATAAGTCTTCTTATTAATTTAACAGATTCGTTAATTCTCTATAAACTGGTGATATCTAGACAAACCAATGGTCATATTTCGTTTGATCTATTAATAAGATTTATACTATTGTATAACAGAACTGTCATGAAGATTATAACGAAGGTTTAGGATAAACCGGAGATTTATATGATGAAGTAAGCACGGAATAAGTAGATTGGGAACAACTGCTGAAAACCGGTTTGTAGGAAAAGTCCCCCGAGGATTAAACAGGGGACGGAAGTATTAATGAAAAGCAATTTTTATCCGATTTATATAATAGAACTTTTTATTAAGATTTTAGGGAAAATTTAAAAAATTTATAATACTTTGTATAAATAAATAAAATCACCACATCATTTAGTTATAATTAATCTATAAGTTTCAAGACTGAGAGTAGCTACTGTTTGTTATAAGAAACCAATTTTCATGGCTAGTCTAATAAAAGTTGACATTTGCCTGATGCGTCGAAGCGAGATTTTATTTTAAACAGGTTTTTAATGCATTGATGATATAGATCTCGGAGTAATTAAAATATTTTTACATTCATTTCGCCTTACCTACTCACTTGTTTGTGAATTATAGGAACCCTAAATCCTATTTGAAAATAGTTGGTTATCATTAAACATTGTTTTACTTTCATAAATTCAAAACTTTTATAAGGTAATGAGATTTTTAAGAAATATATTCTTTTGAACAATTTGACGAGGGATAAGAAAATTATCAATAGAATTGAAAACTTGCTCATTTAAAACATTGTTAGATTCAGCAGCAGTCCGCAAAGAAACTCACTCGTTTTTCACAACTCTATGAATATTAAAGTGTAAAGAAATCACTTTACAATGAAACTGTGGATGTTATCAGATATGTTATCTATAGTTACGTTTAACGTAGATAAGAAATAGAATACGTGCATAACGCTTATATACGTAGTTAGGATTAATATCTAAGATAACGACATTTACACTAAGTATTGTAACAATACTCATAAACAGCTTCATGTATGTCTGTTCCTTTTCTCATTAACATAAAGAACCGAACAAAACCGGTTACAACCAGTTGGATCTAGTTGCAACGCGTTAAATTTTAAGTCCTTTAGAATTTGTGAGGCTTAAACTAATGAAGCCAGGTGTGTTCACAACGCGTGATCTTAGTACGGCCGTGCAATTGTGATGAATTTAAGTTATCTACCGTACTTACTTGTATGCGTACAAACAAACTATTTGAATGTAATCAACTGATAATAATGATTTATAAACAGATTGTTTGAATTTGATTTGATAAAATCACAACTTAATATGAATTTACGTGTCAATTTCTTTTGAAGGTAACATTTGTTTTGCTTATATCACAGAACAGAGAAGTTTGATTTCATAACAAATATTTATGTTTTGATAATAAAATTAACTCGCCTCTAGCGACGCGACTGTGCCGGTATTACATGAAAATTATTCATGTACCTACCCACTGGCTGTGCCGCAGATTCGCTTTAATATTTTATAGAAAAGTGTATGCAATTTAAAAAATTTAATTCATATGTATGCACTATGCCTTGCTCATTACTTATAGACATTGTTTTTATGTAATTTTTATATAAAGACGTTCCTATTAATTAGCTACTAACTAGTACAAGTCCAATTAGAATCTATTTAGCTGTTAGAAGAAGATAAAAAATAATGATCACATTCTGTATATAATGTAATTGTAAGCACTTGAGTTAATGTAGATGTACTTAAAATTTAAATATTAAACTGACACTTTTGGTATCGGTATTTATAGTTTTACTTTTAGGTACTTATAGGTACGAATTTTTTACGTACGATTAAATTGTATCCTTATCCACTAGTCATTAAAGACGGAAATGCTTTGAAAGTAAATAATTATCTCCACAAATAAATATATTAAAAGTTGCAGCTGTCGTTTTTCTAAAGTATTTTTTTTCCATTCATTTTATATTACTACATAACACGTAAGATTAGTGCTGACATAAAAGGGACCCAAGTGTATCCGATACATGATCTCATAAATTTATTACTTATATAGAGCAATAAATACTTTAACGATTTTGAGATAACCTTAATAGTCGTGTGTGATGAGAAAAGAATAAACAGAGCAAAAACAAAAAAAGAATAAGCGAAACAAATCGATATCCTTAAACCATTCAACTTACGTAACTTAAAGATCAAGAAACGTATTAAGATATTATTTATAGAATTGTATAGAAAATGTATAGTTGAAAAAGTTGCGAAGCCGTTATTATCTGTTTAATAACATTCATATATGTATATAAATATTAAAATTAAAAGCGTCAATCAATTAATAATTTCCAATAATTCCTACACCAGAACAATATTACGGATCCATCTAATCTATATAAAACACTATCAAATTCATGAAACATAAACACGTAATGATATATTTGAAATATTTCAACAATCATTTAAATCGTTATTAGCTTCGATTGCAGTCGCGGCGTTTGACTGGCGAAAGTTGCCAGGAAAGAGAGAAAGTAACGTGAGACGACTTACGACGGCTTTCTTCCCTTAGCTTAATGTTCTGTCCTAACTAGATCTATACGCTGTACAAACATGAATTGATTCTACATTCTTAACATATAATAGTATAAAGGTCATCACAAACGATAATAGATTGGTAATTCATTTGTTGGCAGTTTAATTAAACAAGACATTAAAATGTTATATCGGCAGTGTCCACTATTAAGATAGTTCTATATAATACCAACTCATATCATGCACTTATGTGGTTCCATTTAAATTTCACACATCATTAATTGTATTTACATGAGCTGTCTAGAATTCTAGAACTATAAATAAGTTTTGAAGAGTTTAAAATGTTGTTTTTTTCATCTTGTTCAATCTTTTATTTTTATTTCCTTTATGGAATCGGTAAAGAATGCCTTCGGAAAGTTTCAATTAACAAGTTCCTATAAGTTATTATGAGATGATCGGATTTCTTTTAGTATATATGTTTAGTATATATTTAAACAATTATATACAAGCATAAAAATAAGTGTACCAATTTTACAACTGTATTTGTATAATGATATGTGTATTTAAATTGTACCAATTATTAAGCAAATAGAGTAATGTATTTGTATCTATATGTGGTTGTAATTTAAGATTATGATTTCATCATAGTCCTACAAGACTAGAAAAGTCCTTGAAACAACAATGGCCTGCGACCCTATTCTCATCTACCTTTGTGGTAACAATCAAGTATTTTTGTGAAATTTAATAATGTGTGATAAATTTAAGAGAATTACATTGTATATTTACTGTTTTTATTTTCATCTAAACAACACAAAATTTCGTGTCTAGAGATAATGAAACGTACATTTACTTTGTTTCACTAATAATGTTAAAGTTATGAGTAGCTATTAAGATACTCATTAAACGAATAACATCGACAAATAAACCTTGTACAAACAATTCGATAGAATTAACTGTGACACTGCAAACATACCTTCATGGAAACATTATTGTAGCACAATCGACGTTCGAGCATTTTCACACGACGCAAGAATTACAAACACCAATATAAAACTGAACTTTCACGCGACCAGTACGTCACAACACAATTCGTTAAAATTAATAACTGCTTTTAGAACACTTCACATATATCACCAAAACACCTGGCGTATTGTTTTCACTGAACGTACACAAATAAAGCACCTCCTTTAAAAATATTTGCGAAAAGATTGTCAATCGACGTCAAATCTTCGACAATCTATTAAAACATTCGGTATTTTAGTCGCGACAGTATATATTTTTTTACACTTTAATCACGATAAGCAAGTTTTGAATATTAGATGAATGAACCACAATGTTTCAGATAAATAGGTCTGCAATCACGGCCTGAACATGTATTCTAACTACCACGACACGATTCTTTCGACAACTGAAGTCTGGAAGAGTAAAATTCACAACGGATTACAGACAACTACTGCTCAACTTAACCGCACTGACTTCTGACATTTAGTGACAGATGACAGTTACAATGTTACCTTTATTAAAAAGATGCATTTTTTAAAAAGTACACTGCAAGTATTGATTTTCGGAATTTTACATACTGGCAACCTTGGTGCCATGCAGGAAGAGAATTGTCTACGTGGAATGAGCGGAACAATTCTATCTTTAAATTTTTCTGAAAATTTTACAATTTCTCATAAAGATATAATAATTATATTTTTTCTTTTATTTACAATATGGAAATTATATCCGTTATAAAACAGGAATCATTTTATACAGTGGGTATACGTGCCAGATTTATAATAAATCACGTTTTTAAGGCTCTCATTGCATATAAATGTTAGATATAGGTATACTCATAAAATAAAACGAAAGGTTATATATTTTATTTTCATGTTGACTACCGTTATAGCTACAAAAAATCGAAGCTATCAAAAACGGAGAGGAAAGAATATGCACCTATAACTGTACTATTTATATTTATATAATATTTACATTTAACACTAACAACGATACAAAAAGATTATTATTCTAAGAGAACAAAAGAAACAGGTCATATTATATAAATAAAAACCTGTGAGGTCACCTAATTCAAATTAGAGCCGCAATGTATGACACTGCAAGCTCTCATGAGTAACATAATATTCTTCAGTCTTACATTTTATTCAAAAGAAGTATACTGCCTGGTTCACTGAAAGGACCTACTCTGGATTTGACATCTACAGCCCGAACAGCAAAATAGTACTTATAACCAGCCATAAATTGAGTTAATGTGCAAGCCATAGGTAGTGGAAGTGCCTTCACATCACCAATTTTTTTCCATAGAGCTGTATTGGGAGGTGATGTGGTTTCCTGATAGGCGTACAGTTGAAAACTTGCTATTTCTTCATAATTTTCCTCTATAAATCCATCAATCTTCCATGAAATAACAATACCATTTTCAACTTTGGATAGTTTTAATTCAGGTGCTGGAGGCAATGATTTCCAATTTGGTGGTTCGAATTGCTTTGTTGATTCAGGCAAAGGTGCAGGATGTCTTGTCAATTGTCTTCCAACTCTAACATTACTTGGTTGTTTGCACATCAGTGACGATGCCATTCTTGGCCGAGGACCTATAACCAAAATTTTTTTTACATTCATATATTCTGCATGTTAACTATTGATTGTAGAGAAGTCACAACTTACCTTGTGCAGGTGATATAGCTTTAAGCATGAATGTTTGTCCGGGACGAACACTTTGAGTCTGTGAACCACTTATTGGTATATATACTTTACGGGGACTATTTATATTGCTAGAAAACGTTTGTCTTGGTGTAGCCATTAAATTTTGTGGTGGGACCAATCTGACTGGTGGGTTAATATTTCTCTGGGGTTGTTTACTTGGTGGTTCATCATCTGTTAGGTCCACTGTATCTGGATTATTCTGTTGCATTTTACTATGAGTCCTTTTCTCAGTCTTTGGTGCCGGAGGTGAACTCTTAACAGATACTCCATTAAGGAATGACCCAGAAGCTTGTTTATTTGTAGGTGACTTATTGCTTACATTAGTAGTAGTGACCGCCGGCACCAACCTAGGTACGGGAATCATTTGAGTCTTCTTACTATTAATTAATCGTGATTTAATCTGTTTGTTATTTGTATTATTATTTGGTCCTGCGACTGATTTCCTTCTAGCTGCACATTTATCTGTCATTAGCACTTGCATGCCGACAGATCTTGTAATTTTCAATGGATTAATGACATGATCTGGACCCTTCTTCTGTTCCTCTTGAACAGATTTCAACACAACCTGCAAATCTCTGTTCTGTTTTGATATCATTTGTGTCCTTTTCTTGTATTCATCAAGATTCTGAGCCATTGTTTTCAATTGATTTTTTATTTCTGCCAAATTGCTTCTATCAACAACACCTTCCACTATTTTCATGATACAGAATTGTTCAAGCTCATCTCGGGTCATATCTGCTAAATTCTTCTTACATGTTTTAAGGAAATTTGTAGGTAACAAAGGCTTTGTTTTTTTACAATCTACAGCAGACTTTAATTCTGAATTTTCTTCACTTTCCTTCCTTTCATTTTCGATTGTGTTTTCTGCTTTTACTAGAGTTTCTGCAACAAAAAAGAGATGAATGAATGATTTTAATGAATTTTGACAAATGATAGGAACTTCATTGATAACATTAAATTATTTTAAGCAGATTTATTAACAGTAGCTATTTATTTTGATATCACATTACAAGGGTTGAAATATAATCATACCTTCTTTCATGGTTGATGTTTTCGTTTCTTGGGTCATGTTTAATTTTGTTTCATCCTTACAAGTTTCACTAACATCGCCGGCTTTAGAAGCATCCACGAGTTCTCTGTTCACCAGCGGCGTGTTGTCATCGACCAACATAATATCATCATCGTCGTCTATATTAATACAGACCTTGTCACTATCACCAATTCTCTCCTTCTGAGATTCATTTTCTTCATCTCTCTGAGGTATTTCGTCCTCCTCGTCTGACAATATATCTAATGTGTTGGAAAGTTTACATATATGAGAAAGCTTTTTTTTATCTTCGCTACTATTTTCCGTAGATATTTTTCTCTCCGGGCTAACGCTTAAATTGCCACCATCTTTAGTAGTTATAATTCCAGTCTTTTGTTCGCTAGGAGTAGCATTATCTATTATTTTTATGTCTGATTCATTCTTTGGCTCACATAATACATCAGATTCGCTTGATTTCATTTCTGTGTGTGTGTTAATAGGTTTTTGGTCATGGTTTTGTTTTTCAACAGAGTTCCTTGCATCTTCTTCTTTCTCGTCTGATATGTTTATGATCTCATCATTGGCCGTGCTGACATGACTAGTTTCATCATAAGACGTAACATTCGTATTAAAGACTTCACTATCTTCATTTTTACAATCTCGATCCAGACACGTCGAGTCCACATCCATTGCCACATCCTGATTTTCATTTAGTTCTTCTATAGTAGTAACCTGTTTCTCATTGTCTTCAACCACTGCTTTACCATTTTGTTCCCTATTTTGTACTTCTAAAATTGCATCGTTAGATTTTTCACACGAATCAGGTTGAGCACCATCAGTTTCGAGATCACAATTTCCTATTCGATCATTATTTTCTTCCTCTGCTTGCACTTCATCGCCACTTTCAATATTATTCAATCCCGGCTCATCGCTCTCAATGTTATCCAAATCTTTCAACTGTTCTGATTGTTCAGAAACTTTATTTTCGTTTTCTTCTGAATTGACCTGAACCCTTTCATCCGCTATGATGTCCTCTCCGTCTGATAGTACCTCCTTATCCCCAGTCGCGTCCCCATTGCTATTATCTTTTAGTGTTTCGTTACACGAATCTAAAGTTTTTTCGGTATTCTCATCACCATCCTTGTGACCTTCGTAATCTTTGATCAAATTTTCTATTAAGGCAGCATGGTCAAATTTCTGGTCCAAAGATTTCTGTTCTATAGTTGACATGTTACTCTGTATACCCGTTTCTACATCAGTTGTTAAAATTAATTGCATTGTTCAGCATTTCTTAGAACTTGTCGGCTATATTTTCTGAAATTGAAACAAAAAAATATATATAATCTAAGAATTTATCGCATAATATATTATGTTTCTATAGAAAATAATGAAATCGATGTTTTTTATAACTAGATAATTAAATTTCTATTAAAGACAAATGTAATAACTTCAGCGTAAAGCGGACAATTTATAACCAAACCATCTAAATCACAAAACTATCCAATAGTAAACATTACTATGTTATGATAGGCATTTAACATATAAAACACAATATTAAAAAATAAAATCGTCTAGATCCCTCCGGCAGCTTAACCCGCGGATCGTTGTGTTATTAAATTATATATAGCATCTAGGAATTTTAGTCTATGTTCATATATCTGACATATTACGGTATGTCCACAAGAATCCGCACAATCTTTAACGTCAAAATAAAACAATAATCTGCGAATCGATTTGTCCAAAGATGTTTTCCAATTATTAATGTGTTAAGGACTATCCTCATAATTAAAACCATAAGTATTCCTCGTAGTAACCACCATTTCTACTAGAAATATAACACGCAAATCGAATAACCAAAGAATAGAAATAATACTATGAAATCCTAAATAAAAAAATACAAAAATGCATAATAAATACCAAATAACGTAACGAAAAAATAACACTTTAAAAACTATGGAATATAAAAAAAAAGTGTGGACTTATTATGAATTAATAAAACAAAAACAATGTAATAATTACAACAGCTGCCGGTAAAAATACAATAATCCCGAAAAATGGAGTAGATAAAGATGCATGTCCGATGTACAGAAAAATATAATAAGGAACCATCCCACTTTCACCAACGAGACTTGAAACATGTGCGAAAAGGATGAGGAAAAAATAAAGATAAAGGTGGAACCGGTATAGATCCGTATTGACCGGAACAAGAGACCAAAGCCATAATTTTTAAAGTAGGGTAACTTCGATAAAAAACACTCACTAACACAATATAAAATTCATGGGAATAAAAAATAACGCCGTTAGGATAAAATAAAAAAAAATCATAATAATAAAGATGCACTATCATAAACCTTGGCAAAAAGAACTCCAGTGACCGATAAAACTCACATCAAATGAAAGAACCCACCTAATAACTTTACAAAGAGTAATCCAGAAGTAAAAGAACAATTAAGAAGATAATTAAATACACGAAATACGAGCACACTGTCACACGACTTCGACACCACTGACAAGCAGAAGGATAGAGAAGAAAATGGCGGCCGACAAAATAGCAACGCTCCTTGTGGCGATAGCGGAAACTAAAAAATACAGAGCAGGCGAGTATAGAGGGAGTCTCGCGAACACTTCCATAAATTACAAGGTACGTGTAAACGGGACAGCAATAGCATAAAACATCGAAAAAAACAGAGATAGCATATTGATTTCGTCAGTGTGTCTGTAGTTCAATTTAGAATTAATATTACTCTATACACGTCATTATTCGTGACGATTGCCAAGTTATATCAACCACGGACACGTCACTGCAATCTCATTCTCTTGCATTCTCCGTTTGGGATCACTTTCATATATCGGACTCAGTTTATTTATAATATATTACATTAAGTATCACCATTAATGACGTGTTCACATTATGGTTATAAAATTTATGTCTTAGTATGAAATAACAAAAAAATCATAAAAGTAGTTTAGGTTGTGTTAAAAAAAAATCAAAATAATTGGTATGAAATAAAGTAAATATGTCATAATTTGGAAGCAATGCGATGTTGCCGCTCCGGACGGACCAGGGAATGTCGAGTGGGCTGCTCATGTCTGAGTCTCAACCGATATCGGCCGACTGATGACGACGACTGCCGAACTTGCTCGAACTCGGGTCAAACACAAACGTCATCACAAAAATAGATATATCTGCTAGCAGAATTAACAGCATTTTGTCATTTGTATTTAACCATACACGCGAAGAATTAGGAAATACTCTGAAAATACCCAAAGAAGAAACATGTAGCTGCTAGAACTAAGAAGAATTAATTTTTTTCTGATGAAATGCGTCGCAAGAAATGGATGATATACTTCAATAACGGCCTATTAACATTACAATAGAAATTTAAGGGTACAGTTAGTTTACAATTTTTTAATATTCATTTACACATAAAAGGTTATAATTTCTCCAACGCCAAGGAAAATGAAACAATATTTATTATTTTCGACTCAAAAATATAACACTAACGAAACATGCTGTAAAAGGTAAAAAATATCGTGGAAGTTATACAACACTGCGCGTAGCGCCGGTTCCCAAACAATCGCATGAACTAATTCAGCAATGAATAGTAACAAAACTAAAAATATTACAATTACAATAGGAGTTGTACCACAGTTTATATCGATAAAATGTATCTCTTAATAATGTCATATTTATGACTTGCATCGTTACTTTATATAAGTATCTACTTTTGGGAAAAAAGCTAGCCATGCGTTTGGAGACAAAGCAAAAATTTATTCAGACTATATTGTGTATAAAGTGAATAAAAATGAAAATAGCGGATGACCTTCACAGCCTTTTAGAAGATCATATTTGGTTAAATCGGATTTAAATTTAATGAAACGCAAAATCAACGAGAGAGAACAGGATATCACTGGTGTATCCTGATAGACCCATTGAAGCCGAAGATTAATAACATATAGATATACTTTGCTATTGAAATTCTGTTTAAGACTCTTCAACCGTCATGAGAATCCAGGGGGAGGAGAACCAAGAAGGTAATTTAAACCAGTAAAGACGAAAAACAAAAACGAGTGGTGGTGTAGCTATAGGTTGTCCAGGTTTCCGAGGGTTTTGAAGGACATCAATAAATTATTATCAAAGGTCATGACATGCGCATAACTGTCTTTAGTATGCTGGCTAAGCTGTATGAGATTACAATGAGAGTGAGCTCTGTCAGGGATTGATTCAGGGTTTATCGTAAAACACTAAATTGAGCACATTTAACTTGTGCATGGCCAACTGTGCACGTAATCATATGCCAGCAACGTCGCACTGTGTCGCGTTGGAAGCGATACGCGACGTTGCCGCTCTTACTGCAGCAGATATAGTATGCGGACTTGGTGAACGTGTAATATATCTATAGTTTGCTGTTAAGATAACTAGCTATATTATGTTTTACGGAAAAATTTGTGCAAATTTTTTATGGTCTTACGAGTGAATCAGATCATCTCATCCACAATATAATTTGTAGTGGACGGCCAATACATCCTGATGTATAAGACATTCTCTTGAAAGGATTGATAAACTAAAAAGAAAAAACATAAATGCAAATGTTTCCAAAATATAAAGTCTACAAAATGAAAAAATATGAAATACAGTTCCTGCAAAAGCGAAAGGGTAGACAGAAGTAGAATAATCTACATAATGAATTGGAGGCAATACCTACCTCGATTTTCAACTTAGTGATAGAAATCGAGATAGCAACTCTACAAATTTTAGTATATAACTAAAGAAAGAAAATGTTATTTCTTCTTATGACAAAATAATCAGAGGGACCTGAAAATACAAAAAATCCTGTTAGTTTCCACACTTACCGAAACAAATGTAGAAGATTTTTTCTAGCAGCACATGACGTAACCTTCAATCGCCAATGCCAAACTTCTCCTTTGGGTAAAGGTCGAAGTAACGCTAAGGAGTAAGAGTAATCAAATGCACAGTCGTGCGCCGATTCGGCTCGCGCGGCAGATCCGCCATTTTGTCGTGAACACGAAATTACACGAGTTAGAGGAGTACAGAGATATTGTTTACTCATTCTTACTCTACACTTTTGTACAACTAAGTAGGTGTTTGTTGTTTGTTCTGGTCTGTCTTCTTTGAAGTACTTCTCCCTTTTCTCTATTGCATTTCATTAAAGGCATTGTAACTAAAATTATGGCCGGTAAGGATGAGTACAATGTTTTGTTATCAGCTTTCAGCCATAGTCAAATTGACAGGTCGTCATTCCCTCGGTTGTTTTAGGTTGATTGATTATAATTGGGTTGTTAGTGCTTTTTAAAATCGATAAGGAGACTTGAAATTATTGTTTTTCGTTGCTAGGAGCCTACTATGAAAGGTTCTATTTATTTTTTTGTAGGTAGTATTCTACATTTAATCTTTTTACCTACATTAATCAAATTTTATTGGAATAGGATATATGCATTCCAATATTCTTCTCTTCTTTTAACAGGCAAATTATTACTTTGTTGTCCGTGAATACGCAATCCAATAATAAATAATTTACGACATTATGAATCAACGCACTGTAGCTCCATCTTTAGTTCTTTAATAAAATTTCTGAGTGATATACACAGAGAAAAAATTTCTTTGTTGAAATTAGATGGCGCTATGCAATTGAGCTCCATATAGAAGATTTTTTTTTTTAATATAAAAAAAAACTTTACCAATGTTGACTTGTTAGCACAAATATAAAAAGCAATATCATTTACAAAAGCCCTATTTTTATTTTCACTGAACAGTTATATTATTTTAGTCATCACTTGTTATTGTACTAGACTTTTTCGAAAACATTTATTAAAATTTTTATAATACTGTAAGTTACTATACAAAATATTACTAAAATTTTTACTTGACATACTTGGTTCTGGAGGCTGCTAAAGCCTCCAAATAAATTACGGAGACATTGAAAGTAAAATTATCGTTAATCAAAATGAATTTAATTGTGTAATCCAAAATTATGAGTATTTGTGATTTAGATTTTTATATAGACATTATATTTCTAAAACAGTCTTATTAATATTTTTGACTTATTTAAATATATTTGTACAAGTTTATAAACGAATTACATTTTTGACATTGAGAAGTGGTACTTCAAACTTCAAAGTGATTAGTGAAGATTAAATTGTCTCTTGCAATTTAAAAACTTGATATGTATACAAATAACAAAGTATCATTCAAAATGTACTGAATATCTTTTATTTACTTTATGTTACAAAAAATATAAACATGATTAAAATATTTCATACAATAATAAATAGAAACCGATTGGTATTATTTTTTTTGACAGATTTTTTGTATTGAATTCGTTGGTTGTAGTTAAATTTTATCTCATTTTGTAGGTTCGTTGTAGGTTATCGGCAGAGTTTAAAAGATTTTATAGTGTCGAACAAAACTACTCCGAAATAGAACAAGAAAAGATTTTAGAAGTTCTAAATGAAGACCAGTCGGGATTGGATAGGTATTATAACGTCTAAAAGTATTTAATACGTTTGTTTGGATGGATAATTATATTAATATTTTAATTAAATAAATATTAAGGAAATAAAAATACAGTGAAAAAATAGTAGACTACAGAAAATGTAAATTATATTTCACTAGGTATGACATAACCAAAGCCAGAGCAAAGAATGTGGCTGAGTGGGTGAAAAAAAATGGGCAAATTAAAGCATTAGCAGATATTGAATGTATAGAAGGTTTTACAGAGAGGAACACTAAGAAATTATTCAAAAGCATATTAGAGGACAAACCAAAAACTCAGAATTTAATTAAAAAAATTAGAGGACAGATATTACAACCTAATTTAAGTGAAAGTGTTAGACAGGTATTGTGGAAAATAAATTAAAAAAAAACCTATTATTGTTTTCTTAATACATATTAACACAAAGGAAATTTAGAACTCATAATATTATTGATTTTTAAACTGTAATAATAGAGTATATTTCATGTAAGTACATGATATTAATCAATTAATCATTAATATAATTTCAGTGTTGTCAGTCTGTGCTGGCTGTATACATAACAGCGAGTTCAGTCTGTTGGGTGTTTATCAATAGAAGTAATTATGAATTACAGCAATGGGTCTATCATGGCATTGACTATCCCGAAGGGAAGAAAATGCAGATCACTGACATATTAAACATTGTAAGTTGTAAAATAAATATAAATATTTATTAAGTTAATAATATCTCTTATTCTATGAGAATGAATTTATAGGATCTTTATTATTTTTTCAATGATTTTATTAAGATATTTGATATACATATATGTATCTTATTAAAGGCATGGAAAATAACAAATATATTGCCTCGAGCTGACATATATGTGACAAAGGCTGAAGCTACTACATTAAGGGCAAGTGGCAATGATCCCGGTAATGCTAAAGTATTAGCGGTCAATCTGCAGAAAGCCCAACTGGTTGCTATGATTGTGGCATTGATTAATGCTAGACATTTAGATTGGTATGTTTTAGAGTTTATACTATTCATACGGATCTTTTTTAAAAAAATTATGATTTTGCAACTGCAATTTTCTATTAAAGTCTTAGAAACTAGATATAAATTTAGGATTTTAATAAGAAAATAAATAAATACAAAAAGGTAGTTCCATTAATGATGTTGTGGGTATATACGTATAGGCAATTTGACTGGAATATTTATACTTTAATGCTTGTATAAGAAAGGATATTTTTTGTGTACATATAGGTGAATTAACTTCAACTCATGATTGATCATTATTTTTCTCTTTAGGAATGTCTCCGAAGACGAAACAAAGATTAGCCAAAAAGTTTACTTCCTCAGACCTACATTACCATTTAGGTAAGTAAGACTGTTTAAAATATTCCAATTAAGTTGCAAACATTTTGCTATAATTTAAATATATTATTCTTATTTAAAAAATCACACCAATATTGATTTTTAAATAAAAGAAATGTTTGCAAACAGGAAAAAGGTTTTTTAGGCTATATATACTATTTTGGTCAAAACCATCAATCTCAAGTCATTTACTGATACCCTCAGTGTAGTCAAAATGTTTTAAATATAAAAAAAAAATTAAACAAAAATTCTCTTTTTGGTAAATTACAAAAATAATATGCAAGAAGTTTAAAAGCATTTATAATCTGTATATAATGGCTCTGGATTATACACAACACTATTTCAGTATGATTCAACAGAATTGCTAGTAAGTTAGTTGTGATTTTTAATATAAAGAATCAGATGAATGAGTTGTTTTCAACTTCAATTTGTTTTGCAAAACATTTACAAAGAGTTTAATGAGTTAACAAGAACCTCCTTAATTCTAAAATCGTATTATTGTGTTAATATCTGTATATAACCAGTCCCTACTCCTATAAGATGTTGATAAATTATGTAAATTATTACTTATTAATATATTTTAGTAGAAATATTTTAAATAAAGTCACATACACACCAATTAAGAAGACATTCTATGATATGTAAAGGTTGTTTTATGAAATATAATTTTATTGAAAAGATAAAATTGTATGTATGTTTATGTCATAATGAAACATATCTCATTGCAGACTATACGGAACACTAGTGGGCAATGAACGTGTGTCAACAGAACAGACTATAGAAAATTTACTTCAAGAAGTTTCTAGAAATGAAGCAAAGAATCAAGTGAAAGTTCCAGAACACCTGTGCACTATGTTCCGACAGCAAAAAGATCTACAAAAAGATATGCTGGGACACTGTCTTCTTATGGCTTTGACCTTTATGGATATATGTGTGTACAGAAATAGTGATAGCATAAATAAATTGTTGAAACGTAGTGAATAGTGGCCAGAAAATAAAATGTACAGCATGTTGATTGTTTTATTGGTATTTAAATTATTTTCTTAATAAGATTTATGTATATATGCATATAAAATCAAAATTGTTTTACACGTCTTCTTAAAGCCGGTCATTCGGGCAAAAACACATTTAATCCAAATTTTTTTCAATCGATTTCTACAACTAAAGTATAGATGTCGCTACTAAGTTATCTCTCAATTCTTGACAAGTAGTAGCAAGAACGCAAAAAGTATTTAATGTGTTTAAATGAAATATGCCTATTTATTATCGGTGACTATACGTTTTTACTTTTTAATATAATACTTTCTTCTTCGTTCGGTTTTCTTCGTAGCAGTTGCTGATAGCTACCTACTGATATGATAATTTTTTTACACTGATATTGGTAAATAAGGGTTATGTTACGTATGTTTAAAATTTTATATCAATTAAAATTTGTAAATGTTAAGTTAATCGTAATTGCTTAGTCTATATCCTAGTCAGTGATTGGTTTTTACAATTAACGAGAGTGTTTCAACAGTAAGCTTTTCCTTTTAAAGATTTTTAGCTATCTGACATTTAACTTAATTAAAAATAAATATAATTGTATTGTTGTTACATTGGATACTCTGCTGATAAATAGAGAGATCAATAAGACACAAGAACAAAAAGAAACGATCATGGTAACATACTAAATTTTAAGTTATTTTTTATAGGATATTCAGCTATTTGGCTCTGCGAAGGAACTGGTGACGTCCATATTGTCTTTCATAGGGGGAAGAAAATAAAACTGCCTTATTTTGCTTCAGTTGGACTAAAAAGTGTTTATTTGATAAAATACAACGAGCTTACTTTTTACAACATTTTACTTCTATTAATGACAAAAAAAAAAAAACAAACAAAACCCTTAATACAATAATAATATACATAAATACGATGGTATCAACTTCAAACGGATAATACGTAACTAACATAAATGCAAATCTAGGCAAGATAGTTTAATTTCAATAAAAAATATATCTTAATCAGAAAGTAATGTAATTATAAAATAACTATTATAAAAAAAAAAAAAAATTACACCGAGAAGTTCTAATTCAAAATTCTCTTAAGATCACAAATACACTTTTGATCTAACCAAAGTCGAATTTTGTATTTAATACTGATATCATTTTGGAAGAACTAGAAAAAATATTTACAATTTATTTTTAATTTTTTTTTTCTTAATACGCCAACGTTTAATTTTTATCGCCTGGATGTTTGTGACCATATCGCAACCAACTGTTTAATAAACGAACACATGGACAAATAAAAACTTAATCTGATTTTCAACTGTTGTGTAAAAAGTTAGATCTTGTATTCTGGGATTGTCTAAAATCAATTGTATATAGTCTATTTCGGCGGTATTGTATGTAAGAAAATATACTCTATTGTAACATGTGGTCGGGGTTGTAGAGGCGCGATCCTTAGGCCTTTGCCTGCTCCAACTACCAAGAGTCGTCAAACCTTGCATTACGCGGGTTCCTATCAGGTAATGTATCAATGCATAAAGCACTATGCACATATTGTCAAGAAACTATAGCTGTCGTAACTATTGACGTCTGACTTCGTTGTAATAATAACAGGTGATGAGCTAAAACCCAGGTTTGATAATCTCAGCTGTTTATGAATAACATAAATGGTATAAAATAATATATATTTATAAACTATATGGAAGACGAGAGTGCAATCTCCGCGCGGATCGCCCTTTCGGATCGTACCTCGCCAACCCCGGTGGATACATCTGTAGAAACCTAACAACATTGTAAAATTACCAGTCTATTGTTTAATATTACAATAAATATGTACAAGTCATAATATAACAGCACCCATTTCACTGAAACCATATATCGGCGAAGCTACGCCGCCCATTACGCTCCTTATAAAAAAAATCTGTAATATATCACTGCTTTATTGTATAAAAATGTATTGTATATTTTGTAAAATCTGTATATCTATTGTACTATCCGGTATAAGTAAACATTTGTAGTAAATAAGTATTGTAGCAAAAATAAGCTAAATAGGCGGCGCAACTTAAGTGTTGAATCTAATAAAATCTGTAAAAAAAACTCAATCCAGACTACAAGATCATATATCTAATATGTTTTACTTTTTTATAAAAAATTCAACAACTCTTATTTTATCGTGGAACTGTTTCAACAAGTCTCTATTGTGATAAAAATTAATTATTTGTTAATAATATTTGTGACAGCGGTCGGCGAGTGTGGCAGTGTAGCTCGGTGATCGCACCCGATCAAAAATAATAAGCCGTCCGTGTTGGCTACCAATTATTTGCAAACCTACTGTACAATCACAAAAAAAATAACTATTTTAACATATAATATACAATATAACTGAAATAAAAGTGTATTGCACTAAACCGCAGTCACTGCGACAATTCGAATGATTGCAAGTAACGGTTGAACCGAAAAGTATCGCAAAACAGTAGAAAGATCTAAAAAATTCATAAAACTACTTTAAAAATGGAAGACGATTAAAATAATTCGTAGCCAACTTTCAAAAAATACAATCCGTTTTACATCACTACGCGTGGTTGGTTCGATATTATTATAATATAGATAATTTAAATTACATTCGATTTAAGGGTTACCATATAATTGTGCATGTAAAAATACACACCCACATTTTGATTCTCAATGGTTGTGTGAAAATATTATGTTCGAAAAAGTAATATTTTCTCCGATACAGTTGGTACAAATTAATAAATTCTGTGGGTTTTTATTCTGTCATACTGCATGCACAATGTTTATAATTATATTATAATATAGAACTTAGAAATTGATCGATTTTTTCTTAATTTTTTTTTATTCGAATTTCATTAATACAGACAAAAAATAAAAAAGAATTTACGCCATCTTTGATATATTCTGTAATCGATCAATTTCCTTTTGACTGCATTTTGTATTTACAGGTGCAATATAGCTTTTTTATTACATTTGAATATTCTGATCTTATTGCAGCCATTATACAATATATTTTAAAAATTAAATGCTATAATATAAACAGTTTGGAAACACATTCTTATTTAATATTTGCCAAATCTTATTAATTAGGTATTCAATGCCTGAGATCACTAATAAATGCATTTTAGTACAAAGGAATCGGAACTAGCTGACTACCACAATGTATCTACCGAAAATAATATTTATCATTATAATAAGCCAAAGAGTGTTTTATTCTACATATATAATAAAAGATTCCACATCAGCATCGTGTTTTTTTTTAAATCTATTTTTCCCAAAAGCGCTGGTAGTCAACCAGTGAGACATCGCAACCAATGCGTTCCAAATCTATCAACTAAATTATTTTCGTAGCCACGCACTGGCCAAGCACTTCTATTATTGTATTAGATACAATTGACGCTCTCTCAATAATATAATAAGTATTTATGCAAAGTATATAATCCACAATGCAATCTTATTCTCTCCTTTTAATCGTTAACAACTTAAAATAGGTATAGATATATAATTGGGAGCACTCGACTATATTAAAACTGCTCGGTCTGCAGAAATATTCATAATATTAGGTTTATAAAGCGGAGTATATAAAAGTAAAGGAATTTGATTCCATTTGTTAGAGAAAAGCGCAGCGAGAATCAAAATATAATACATTCGAATCGCCATTACTGAACGGCATACCATTCAATGTTGGACGATTTATAAATAAATTTTACGTATTAAAGGCTAGGAACATGATACGAACCTAACTAAATGTCAGTGGTATCGGTTGAAGCAAACGATATGCTAATTAAAATAATCGAAAGAACTTGTATTGCCATCGAGCCGGTGACGAAAGATTATCGGACGGCAGACAAATACGAAGCGGAGTCAATGCAGTCTTTGACTGACACCAGACGCCAGCTTTAGTAGGTACTGTCCAAACGATATGGTGTTCGGGATTGTTGTGATGAAACAAGAATGTCACTGACAATAATAACTCAAGCTCTCAACAAGTAGTATCATAAGAAAAGCAAAACCGTGCTCTCTATTAAGTATTATACAAAAAATAATATATTAAAAGATACATAGAAGATGTAACAAACTAAGACGAGTAACGGTATACAATACAATATACATACACGAGTAATTGAGCAAAACGTAACGGATCAGTGAGCAATACTAACAAAACACATCGGAATATAATCATTAAGAGACACTTTCGTAAAGGATTCCTATTCTGGTTCATCGAGTGCGGTAAATAATTTCAACAATGACCAGTACTCGACTACAGCACAAACCAGAATAAGGAGGTTGAGCTGGTACACTGCCTGTGTAACTGTGATATGTACTTACAATAAACACGCTGAAAAAACATCGCTAAAACCATTAAAATCAACGTACCCTATATATTCGAGACAACGGAAAAGTCGAGAAAAATTGAACGCGTAATATTCATATCAATTTTCCACCACTCGCGACGCGTCTCTCATAACTTACAAAAACCTGTTTCTCAAGTTACTTAAGTAAGGTACTTAGCACTTTGCAATACGACACTATAATTTAAGTCTATTCCACATTTACCTTTAATAATATTGTTTGTAATAAATGTATAAAATATCATCTTTAATCTCTGTATACTTAATCACCTTTTTATATTTAAAAATTAAATCCATTTGTATTCGGTATAAAAATCTAATAAGTATAAATTTGAGGTTATTTCTCGGCTATGGCACTGTGTTGTGTTTGTATTCAAACTTACTACGGCCCAAGCGCCGCTCCCGACGGCGATAACAGAAATATTTACCTTAAATTGTATAAAAATACTTATAGCTATTATTGTAAGGCTGTTGTATTGTGGTAGGTATAATTAAAAATATATAAGTTTCAATATTAATTATCTGACCGAGACGTCAATCGGTTGTTGTATTCGTTCGGAAACTGAACTTTTACTTGACGCTGATGAAATGGAATGAAAAGTTGTCTGTAGTTTGATGATTTTCATTTCCTCGGAACATCATTTCGTCGCGGTCAGATAAGAAAATTAAAACTATTCTGAACTGATTCCTAGTCTATTGTATATGTAAACCTCGGGAGTCGGGAGCGGTACATAGGTCCTTAGGAGGATCACATTAAATGCTGTGGAAAATTCTAGTCACGGAAGATAACGGTATTCAATATTCTTCGATAATGATGTTTTTTTTTAAGATTGTAAACCTCCAAAAGTTTGATAGGAAAATTAATCAGAAACATAAGTATATCGGCTTAGTTTGGCAATTTTGAAACCAACAAATGAAGACATTAACTGTCATCTGTCAAATAACATAGTTGAACAATCAGCCTTGAAGGTGTCTGTTAGCTGTTACGATAACTTTCATTAATATTGGCGCCAAAACTGACAAACAGAATTTTTCATATAACTGTCCAATACGTTGATTTTGTGACTTCAATATATATAATTGTAAAACAAAACTGAAAACACTGTGTAGTAGTAAATAATATAAATGGTATCTGATTGTTGTGACTTCAATGCTCCCACTTGCATGCTATAACACTACTAATACGTAACATCCCTTATGCTGTAGGAAAAGAAACCATTAAAATAATATCATAAAATAAGCTATCATAAAACAGAGATGATAAAACGCCGTCTCTATTCGAATATTCTGATACTGAATGTAGTTTATAGTCGTTGAGACTCGACGAAAGTGTTCTATAACAATACGTTATCAAGTTGATATATTTTATATATCATCTCATTTAAAATTGGCTTTACATACATGTCATACATAATGAAATAAATGTGCTGTTCCGAGTAATCTGTATCTATTGTGGACGCGACAAAAATGAGGCCTCCCCCAGTACCAAAACATTCGAATAAGTTTTTACAATTCATATATAAATTTATTTCTCTAGGTTTAAGATTATTTCGCGATGAATGGTCGAATTGCTTGGTAATTCGAATGGTAATCTAAGCTAAAATTAATAAAACTTTCTCTGGCATTTTCACTTTCCTTTCCAACATCCAAAATCACTTGCCGTCTTCACACATGTTACCTGGTAAAATTCGCTAATCTCACTCATTTTATTATTTATATCATCAAATCAGTCGTACAGGCTACAGCCGAACGGCGGAGAGCGCAGTCGGTCAAAACAAATTCGAAATTTAAAATACAACACACATTACTAACTTCAATTTTTAACGAGTCGATTGAGGTTAAAACGAAATAATAGTACAATCAAAAAGATAAGTCAGAATCTCACAAAACATTCACTCGACTCCAAAAGGGATTCCTCGAACACATTTTAATAGAAAATACGTAATTTTAATGCTAAGTGAGCGAAATAGACGCCTAACCTACCTAGCTATCACAGTCCTTTCTCAGTCTGACCCTTTTCACGTCCATATAAATGCATCTCAAATTGTCATATCGTTGAAAAAACTGGTAACAACCTTATCTAGGCCTTTAATACACTGCAATTGAAATTACATTATTTGGCACCTACACGTTAGCTGATGATTGATAAACGCTATGCTATGTTAAAAGTTTCCATTTAAAATAAAATCTTGTATATTGTACTTACTAATAAAAGAAATATGTATTGATGGCAAAAGGTAACCTAAATTTTTGGTTTGTATTTTCATTTATTATGTTTTAATTTAATTTTCTCATCGTAGTCAAAATGTTAAGCAAATTTAAATTTTATTAAAAATTTTAAGTTTCGATCATCAATTCATGTTTTCATTACACTTCGTCTGCCAGATTTTATATCCTAACATTCCTAAATAAAGTTAACATAACGTCTAGATATATGTATATATAATTCATTACAAATAGGCACAACGAGGCGCCGGAAGCATTCATCGCGAAATACTGTTGTTAAGTGGTAAAAGAGCAAAATCTTAATTCTTTATATTTCAACGAAGAGTTTTAAATCTAATCTCTGGTTCGATCCGCTCGGATTTCATCAGATCTGTGTCCGTATCGACAGAAGAATCACCGACAAACCTAACTCTTACGTGGTAACTTAATATTACGGGGCAAAAAACGCTACCTATACTCGCTTTCTGAACGGTAACACAATGAATGGTGTACGTACTCGTCAACTGTACATTCGCGACGGACCATCGATATATAAATGATTATTTACAGATCGAAGCGTGTTTTACAGCGATCCGACTAACAATACACTTCGTTACTATGGGTTAGAGTCGTATACTGGTGTTCCTCCTCAGTTGTAGAGCCGCTCGGAGACGTAGAGGTCGTGATGGGCGAGGGCCGCGTGGTGCGAGTGAGGGGCGAGGGGCGCGGGCGGCGCGTGCGGGGCGTGCGGCGGCGCCGGCGGCCACCGCGGCGGCGCGGGTCACTGTGTCGTCAGACAAGCTACGCCGCCACCGACCGCCGGCTTGAACTCACCTGCGCCGCCTGTGGGGAACTGCTGGAACGGCGGCGCGTAGCACTGCGGGAAGTACAGTTCCGGCTTCACAACCGCCGAGGCCGGCGGCAGTGGCCGAGGGGTCTTCGCGTCCGCCCGCCGAGCCTTCGCCGCGTGCGGGTTCATGTGGTTGTCGATATGTTTCTTCACCTCGGGTTCGGTGGCGAAGCGGCGACGGCAGTTTGGCATCGGACAACAGAACGGCCTGTCGCCTTGGTGAGTCCGCGTGTGCTGATCTAAAATAGCCTTCTGCCTGAAATCTTTCCCGCATTGCGTACATTTGTATGGCTTTTCGCCGGTGTGGATGCGAAGATGTTGGTTGAGAATCGTTCGCTGCCTAAAGAATCGTGGGCAATACACACAGCCGTATGGTTTCTCATTTGTGTGAATGCGTAAGTGTTGAGTAAGATGTGATTGCTGCCTGAAACGTTTTCCGCATTCGGGGCATGGATAAGGCCGTGATTCAATATGGATACAGCCGTGTTGCAGCAATGTTGACTTCTGTTTGAATTCCTTTTGACAAATAGGACATCGCACATACAAAGGCATAGCACGTCCCCCTAATACATCCGGCAGTTTTCCTCCTTTTAGGTACTGCAATGAAAGGCTAGAACCGAATACGGCATGGTTGAGGCCTTTAGTATCTTTAAAATAAGCAGGATACTGTGCAGTATCTCCTGGTGAAAAGCAAGATCCTCGTTGTTCACCATTCTGACCATCTGTGTCGCCATAAGTCGATTGAACTTCTTCCTTGTTCTCATCCGGTGGAAATGGTACATCCTGAGGCCACAAAGTCGGCGTCGTCCCGTTCTTGAAGATAAGATGCGGTGAAACGTCTGGAAAAATCGAATACTATGGTCAATTACTTGCCCGATTCGTCCGCAAAAGGATGTAAATCGACGAGTGGGTTAATCGAACTGAGGAACGGTTACGGGAACGTCCGGCGATCGGTTCCGCGTCTCGCGAGCGCCCTCCGCTAAGCGGGCGACGAGGGGACCGAGAATTTGTCTGATAGGAAGGCCAATGGATGCGAGACCGAATCGAACGGGTGAAGGGCGGTGAGGATCGCTGGCGTCGCCGGCATTGACGCGAGCCGGTCGGGTCAGTGCGGGCGACGCACGCGAGGACCGGGGCGGGGCATATATGTGTGAATAGCGCTCGCCTTGGTGTGTGCGGACGTGCTGGTTCAGGATGGCCTTCTGGCGGAAATGTTTGCCGCACTCGCCGCACGTATATGGCTTCTCACCGGAATGGATGCGTAGGTGCTGATTGAGGATGGCCCGCTGGCGGAAGGAGCGCGGGCAGTACACGCACGCGTACGGTTTCTCGTTGGCGTGGATGCGTAGATGCTGCGTCAGATGGGACTGCTGCCGGAACCGCTTGCCGCACTCTGGACATCCATATGGCCTGGAATCTGTGTGGATCCGCTCGTGCTGGAGCAGGGTGGACTTCTGTTTGAAGTCTTTGCCGCAGGTCAGGCATTTGAATAGACGAAGCTCAGTATTTGGGTTGTGCTTCCGAGGTTTCGGTGGTTCAGGTTGCACGATATCTGGTAAGTGGCGCAAGTCCGCCGTTGCATATTGGTCAAGTGGACCCTCCAACGATAGGACTCCGCCGTTCTGTTTTAGGTAGTGTAAGGGAAAACCACCAGTTCCGAGCATATGGCTCGCAGGTCTCGCTTCTTTGAAATATGGCGTGTATTGCTGTTGTAAGTCAGGTTGCGTGACGAAGCATGGCGTTCGGTCTAGATGGTCTTGCGATGGTTGTTGAGGCTGAGGTTGATTTTGTAGCTGCTGCTCGACTTGCATGTGCTCTGGGGATGTTTGTTGCTGCGCTTGTTGCTGTGCTTGTTGTTGCGCTTGTTGTTGAGCAAGTTGTGCGGCCTCATCCGCGGAGGGGTCGGGGGGCGGGGGCGCAGGGGGGTATGGGGAGGGGGCCGGGGACGCGAGTTGTGGTTCCGGCTGAGGGGAAGGACCCCCAGGGCTTTGGTGTTGCATCGCCTGATAACCTCCATCCAATACCGCTCCACCCCACTGTGTTCCAGGAGGCGCGCGTTCCACGCCATCTTTATAGAGCACGTAGGGCGCTGTCGTATCTGGAACCAAAAAGAAACCATTGATTTTTGATGTTATTGAGATAACCATATATTCCCTCTTTATTCTATGAGGAAATTAAATACACAACTTTGTCATGACTTTATGGACCATTCTTTTTTTATAGAAAATATAGCAAATGGTGGTGGTAACGAAAAGAATGCTGAATTGTTTTGTGTTCGCTTATATCTAAAATTACTAAGTGTTAGACTATTTTCATGAATCAATAACTATGATTTAATGTCGGGGAATATCTCCGCCGGTGTCGTGCATCGAGGGCGATGTCGTGCCACGCGGTCTCAACACTCTATTGCTGCCAAATAAGAATTTAATAAAATGTCACATTCGGGTGAGACATTTTTGATGGTTGCATGCTTTTATGACATACTCGTCACATAATACAGTGATTTTATGAAACGTTAAAATTTTCCATTAATTTATAAGATCGCCTCGCTCATGCATGATTAATATACTGACCAACTTCATATTAAATTTAAATTAATATCACATTATCGATCGGCAGTGATTACGGATACTCTCTATTGGTATAAAACAATAAAAACTTTATACGAAACTAAATAAATAATTTTCTAATTTCACTCACTTTCTTCATTCACAAAGCTAATACGAAACGCCGGAAAATGCGATGATTTTCTTTTCTGAAGAAATGCAAACAACGAACGAAGTTCAGTCATTATCATTTACCGCATAGTTGCTATACGAGTATGAGGTTTAGATTATGATGTCAATTTGAGTCTGTGGTGAAAAGTAATTTGTCTATATTGTGACATTCACTATTTCGTACATTTATTTTAGTGAACTCTTCAATGTTTTTTATATTAAATTCAATTGAGCCAGAGCGACCGGTTTATAAATAATGTGAAAACAAAGAACACTTTGCTGGGACGCATCCTAAAAAAATAATTCCATCCATCTTGGTCGGACGTCCATCTTTAATATCGTTAATAACCTCTCGGATGGGCTAAGCGATAAAATCGTGCTACTACTCCCTTATCGCTACAATCGATTTGTCGATATCTCGATATAATATTATCGTGATTCAACTTTTTGGTATAAAATATCCAATTAGCTTGCAGCTTCTCCCCCTAGTTTTAGTGTATCATTTTTTTATTTCTACTAATATCCTAATAGCAACCAACTTTCACTGGATGGATGTATATATTCATTACTTTTATCTCAAAAGTAAAAAAAAATTCGAGTAATTTCCGTAATACATCAGAATATAATATAGAGAATAATTTATGCTTGTATATATTTTGGACAAGGACGCAACTGTTGTATTTTCTATAGAATCGATAGATGGCGCTACCAGTTGGCTACCAACCGATTTTCTTTTAAACATACTATTCGTTTATTTTTAAGTTAATTGCTAAGTTACCGTGCACAAACTAGTGAGTAAAGGTTAGTTCTTTCCATCTTTTAAGTGCTTTTTTTACAATTTGTTGCTCTAATATTTATTGTTATTAAATGTGTCGTTTGCTGGCGCGGGCGACTTTTGTTTTATTATTTGATACCCTTTGTGATTCCTTACAATAATTGTGCGCAGAAGATAGTGAGTGTAGATCTTTTTATGGAAGACAATGATTTATAACTGAATTACATCTGTTCACAATCTCCGGGATAAATAATAAGGGAGGAAGCGTCCAGGCGATTTTATTTGACAGCGACATTTTAATGACGCGGAGTAATTTTAAACCTATCCTCTCACATGTGGGGTGTCATATCGAATTAAGACTTTTTGTCTTAACCCTTTTAAATTATATCGTTCAGATCACGTCGGGAGAGCCTGGGAATATCAGCCAACCCCTTTCCATGTGGCTTGAGTTTTTATTACTTGTATAATTTCAGTAATGACATTTTACTTGTGCGGGACATATGCTGAACGGGAGTTTGGTGAGAAGAGTTTTATATTGTTAACGGAAATAAAGCTCTTATTAATGGCCCGAGTTAATTCTTTTGTTACTGGACAATAGGAGTAAAACTATCTGTAATATTTCCTCTTGATCACAATCGCTATAAAAAACGTATGACGAATGTAAGGCAGTGGTGGATCCAGTGAGATTTAAAACTGGTCCGAAACGAACCGCCCCTTCCTGCGTCTGAAGCCGTGAAGTACGGATAGCAAAACATGCGCTGCATAAGTTCATGAGTAGAAGAAAAAAAATCTATTAATGTAGAAGGTCTTACGTTATCATTGAATGAGAAAAAATATTTTTTATTATGATACTTTAGATTTTGATGACTAGTTAATATTTAGAGAAACCGGTTTGTACAATTTACTTTCTCACTTACATTGTGTTAAAATGCAGCAACAGTTGTATACAGTAAGTTTATTTAATGTAAATACAAAATGACGTCAAATTAATGGACATTACACGAATTTAGTTTATAATTATCTCGTCGCGATATTTAATCTAAAAATTGTGTCCATATTTTTTAGGCATAGGCTAAATCAGATTGAGAAAAACATCTGACTGATCTCAATGTTAAGGTTATATAAAATTAAATTTATTTCTCAGTAACACTGGTATAGAACGTAGACCACGTAATTTTGTTTTTTTACCTTCAGATTATATTTTTTTGTATATAAAGGATATGAACGATATAATAATTATTATTCTTTGATTTTCATATTAAAGTCTGTATCTGTTTTTATACGAAATATTTATTATCTGTGCACCGTATTCGGGTTCACGGATGTTTCACGAGCGGTTGAATCCGTCACCCTAAAGTCGGGGATTAAACTGAACAGAATAAATCACATCTAAAACAACTTATATTTCACACACAAACAGAAACTAAACATAATTTTTACTTGATGGAAATCTGAATAGAGTTTTTGTGGTTTGTCCTCCGTTTTTGGACAATTATTTTTGATTGCTGCCATCGAACGGTTGAAGTGATGAGAGGTATGTGGTGCTCCGCGGCATTTTTTTGGCGTCTCTAAATGTTTTATCATGTCATAGTGATTACTTTCATTATTTAAATCACACACATTTTTTTCGGACTACAACGCATTTTTTTTATTTTAAACTACATACTCCCGACGTTTCGGTTACTTTGCAGCAACCGTGATCACGGGCGGACGAGATGATGATGGTTATAAAAATAATAAAAAAACGCGAAGTAATCCGAAAAAATTTGTTTCATTTAAATGAGTACTCGCGATTTAGTATTGAAAAAATGTTGGCTGTATGATTTGAGACCGGGGCACGCAAGACGTCTTGATACTTAATGGATTCGCGAGACATAAGTCAGCGGCGACTCATAATTGTAATTTATCGAATGTTTTGAGTTCGCTTTGAGTTATTTCAGCTGCTGATTCACGTTAACTTAACTTATTTAACAATGAAAAGGATGTCTGACTCATTGAAGGTTCGTGACTTTGAAAATGGTGGCAAGTGAACTTCACTCCTCGTTACGACTTACTTCACAAATACACATTTTGGTATTGTTTACTTAACACAAACGCTTATTTTTAAAATAACACACCGGTGTATGCAGTATAGTTTTTAATTATACGTTATTTAAATTTGTTAATAATTATTAAAAAAAAAAAATGAAATGAACATTTAAAATTTGTTAAATTGAAATCATTCACAAAGTAACCGTTCATTCAAAATGAAGACATTGGCACTACATGCGTAAGTGAATTCACTGAATGAAATGAAGACGTTACATTATAAAAAGTCAACTGTCAACAGTGCATAAAAAGTGGAACGTACGGCTGGTACATTGAATACGACAATAATACATGATACAAGTTGCATTACTCGTTTAGTTTTAATTCAGTATTCATTAGTCGTTACGAGTCGAACGTGTATTGCGATTTGCGAGGAAGCGAAAGTGACATTTTGAATAACCATATATCTTTACTGCTATACATTAATCATTCCAACTTTTTTAGTACGTTTTGCAAATATCAAAAATGTATAAATAGGTTAAGAATCAGATGACATTGAATGAGAAGAAAATAATGTAACGATAATAAAAAAAATGCGTTTATTTCTATCAAAGTTTTATCGAACAAAATAAACATTAACATAATTAATTATAAAATACAAGAATGTTTAAAGATCCCTAATTTTTTATCAGCTGGACATCGGTACCGGTTGTAAGCGCGTCACCGCGTCGCGACGATTTATTTTGGTTCGGGGCAATGCACTTCGCAGCCCTAAGATCTTAGCGAATAAACGAGAGTAAACATTAAAAGAAAAACAAACGAATTAAGGCGATTAAAATTAGTTTACATGAAGCGAGACTGCGCGGCTTTGAGATGTCGTTTTGTTCCTTACGCGCCTCCTGTGATGTGGACACTCTATTTTATATATTTTTTGCCTTCAATTATTTAATTTCGCACGTTCTATGCGTGTGTTTTGTGTGTAACGGCCGGAATAAGCCCTGAAGGCCGCAGTAAACGTAATATAATGCCTCGGCTCTCTTTATTTTTTCGGTAAAATAATAAATCTCTTAAATGGTTTTGGCCGTAATTAACGACGTGTTCACACTCGCGGCGACTAAAGAATGGCGTTGGAGCCAATAAAAGTTTAATACAGAGATGTAACCGGGATGCAGTTTGTTATTCCTGAAATAAATGAATTGGACTCGCCCTAAATCGTATCGCGACATGGAAACGCAATTTAACAGATACTAATTAAATGCGATCAACAACAGAACGATTTTATACAACATTAGTGACAGGATCGACGTAGGACTATACGGAGGCGTTATATTGTGCGTGGCTTATGATTTGTAACGGCTGCGAATGTGTCACAAATCATTGAAATGGCGTTTGGTGTAATTAAAGTGAGAGCTTGCAATAACCGGCATTAAGCTGGTGCTCCGGCGACGCGTCTCCGAGCTATATCTGTCCAAGACGCCTCCCGACAAATGCTAACGTCCTCTAGGACACCAGTGATTGCTGTTCGATTTATAAACGCTTACCGCCCTAACATATTCAACTTTTTATTAGACTTAAGTTCTCCACACACTACTACAGAATCAAACCCTTTGTTATGATTCAATTGTCCAAATTCATTCAATTTTAAGATATTTATAAAGTTTTGTAAATATAAATAATCTTGATGAATAGTAGGCTCGATATTGTTGTACCAATAATTATTTAATACGTCTTTATATCACGGAATATAACTATTTGGAATATGTTGTTATCGGTTCGGCGATGTGTTCAATATGAACATAGTTTTTGTCTCCGGTTACGACTCTGAACATGTAGAGCGTGAACGAGATGCGGCTCACGTGGAACTTACTTTTGATAATACAAATTATGATCGCACTTGATTTTTTAAGTTATTTAAAAATCATCAAAAGTGACTAAAAACTATCCTAAATATTTGATATTAATTGCATGTATTTGTAAAAAAAAAAAATAGATTATATATTAAGAAGAAATGTCACTAGTACTCGTAGCATTCACTATTCATATGTGTATAAATCAGATTTATGTTTTTTTTTTAATATATTTTAATTGCTGTCAACCTACAGCGGCGTCAAGGTCTTCGATATACTGACCAATCGACCAGTTAGGACAAAGCAACATGATGACTCATAGTGTCGAGATTCTCAGAAGGATAATTCGGTTCTAAAAGTCATTTGAGCTCAACATAAATTAATAATTTATATATCCATGCATATTAGCGCATTTCTTAGAGTTTTATTTGTTGTATGTTTTCTATAACAAAAACGATTACATAGTTAATGTCGTTGCTGTTTAGTAAGTATAATCATATCAACAGTTCGCCCAAAACAAACGATAAACAACTGTCCGTTGTTCGCACTGTCTTGGGAATGTTGTCGTATAGATATGTTTTAAGTAATGTTAGTTTGTTTATAGTGTGTATATAATTAGTCGTTACGAGGTGCGAGGGGATGTCGGTATGTACTCACCGGAGAGAGATGGGTCTATTTCTGTTAATAATGACCGGCACGAAGCGGACGCTGCATCACGAGATATATCACCAGATATATCTTCGATTCTTTTGTACATATTAATGTCGAACGCATTCAAATCTGATAAGAAAGCGACTTTGAAAACCTCGTTCCGTAGAAACTTCGATTACATCATTTATTTATTTTTTATATATTTCCTATCATTCGATATTAAGATTGCATATGAGCGAAATAAAGTATTGAGACTCTTTTGTCTCAATTTAAATCTTATCACTGAACCTCAGACGGCTTTTAAAAATGTCTCAACAACTTTAAACATCTCGAGAGTATTTCATAAAAATATCTCAATAGAAACTCACTGCATCATTGTATTAGTTATCGTGGCCGTATAATAAAGCATCATTGAGGCACAAAAAAAAAAATCTACAGCCTTACTGGCGCGATGACACTTATGGTGTTTGGAATAGGGGTCATAATCCCTCGCGTATCAACATGTGGTGTCGTAGACAAGCTCTTGGTTCACAAGGGGCTCTATTTTTAACAGATTATGCACGGGACGCGCTGACGAAGCGTGCTGAAGATTCGCTGGTCACAATGCCTTGGTTTTTTTGTGCACTTGACTCGTTTGATGAGACCAGATACTAATTTAGGTTACACTAGATGCATTTACATTTTTTTTTGTTACGTGAAAGATTTCGGTGACAGAAGGTATATATGAGACTGCATTTTATACTTCGGTCAGATTTTTTTGGTGTCCTGATAAAATTGAAGTTCAATAACTTGAAATGATTTTCCATAACAATAAATACTTCTGTATCCATCCATTACAAAATATAATATAATTTTACAGTGAATAGAATAAGCAACTCGAAATATCCTAACATTTAAAGTATTGTTTCACATTCGATTATAAAGAATTCCACAGACAAACTGCATTGCAGAAGTTACTGAAACTTCGGTGGCATTGCATGTTCTGCAGGCAATAAATTAAAAAGTAAAAGTAATAAATACGGCGGGATCAACGGACGAGTTTGGCGCCTGCACGCGAACCTTCCGTGATTTTGGATACAGGACCAATTATGTGCTTTATAAGAAAGGGTGGTCTGCACGATTTACGATTTAGCTTTCTGATGTTTTGCTTTCAATTTAAAGGTGCTCATACAAATGCTCGTTTGCCTTTTAAATTAAATGGCATTTACAAATAAACTGAATTACATCATGTTTGATAGCTGTACTCTACATGCCTTCACGAAAATATGAGATTCATGTTGAAAAGGTGAAGATAAATTGTCTTTGTTATTGTTCTTATTACATGCAATACTTCCATTATTTTCTATAATTTTTATATATAAAGACAAACAAAATTATAATTTGATAGTAATGAGACAAAACAATTGAAAGTATAAATATAATAAAGGTTTTTTCAAACTTTTCTTATTATTTTTATGAAATATGTTTAATTCAATACTGATCGAGGGAAAACAACTGCTTTCTTTCATGTCGAATATTTAGTATTTTAAAAAGAAATCCCTCAAAAGAAACCGGGGTGATTTCCTTTCGTGTGAAAAGTTGTGGTGACTTAAAATGCACCTTTCCTCATTGACATAGGCATCACGAGAGATGAATGAGGTTTGTCCTGGAACAAACTATAGTGACAGACGGTTTAAGTGATTATGAACTCTACAACTATCGTAATAGAGTGTGAGATGACGGCGGTAAGATTTTGTAAGAATGTCTGGACGGGTGAATGGCCGCTGAAAGCGCGGTTCACAAGTTTGAGACACGGCACCGCTTCCTGAAGCTTTGAGTGCTAGAATTTTGTTTTATATTTTTATGGGTGGGCCTTCATTTGCAGCGGCTATAGAATAAAACGCCTTAATCATAATCACCGACACATCTAACTATGGAAAGTTTACAAAGATCAGTTTTGTACGATAATATTACTAATTTGACTTTAAACCTTTCATGTATATTGCATGTATATTCTTAGTTAAAAATAAAAGTATTTTAAAGCATTAAAGGATTCTATGCCTATTTAGAACATTCACTATAACACAGGAAGCGTTCCTCACATTCCTAAATATTCAGATGAGAGCGAAAGTTATTTGTCAACTATTTGTTCTAAATAACTAACGAGGGTCAAGTTGCTGGCCAGAGACTTTAGTTGGCCAAAACATCCGCTTTACCTCACTGTATTTTGAAATTCAAGACTAATCGGGCATTCCTTTAATCACTTATGTAGTTTTTTCCTTTGTGCTTTAATGCATAACTGCAAAAGATTAAAAAAAACCCTAATTCTATTTCAAATATAGAACGTATGTACGATCAATGCCAATCCCATTGCAACCGCCATAAAAGAACAATCCAAAAATCTCGTCCCGTTGAAAGCCTACCTTCATAGACCACAAAAAGTTCATACGATGCACCCCTCGTATTGGATAAATTGTGTCTCGATCCATATTTCGTTTACAAATTAAACACCCTGTACATAACCGGCCCCGCACCCTGTACATATGTGAACATGATTTATATACGACGTATACATTTGGTATAATTGAAAAATGGCGGAGTGAGTTAATGGTTCAGCATCGGACAAAGCAAATAGCGTTTTACGTCAGTTACGGCCTGTTATGAATATGGATGTTGCCAGTTCCACTTCAATAAATTTGTCCCATTTGGTTATCATGATTTGCTTTTAAATATCGCGAGAGGTACTTTACTGTTAATCAAATGATTATTATATTTTCCTGTTGACATCCGTCCGAATGTTTAGTGGTTTAGATGTTTATATACGTAAGACAATAAGTTTTATACAAGTTTTAAACAATACTACTTTACTGCATAAGGCTTTATTTGGATGAACTTTCTGATTTAACTTTTAATTTTTTTTATTAAAATTTTATCTTCAATTAACCCAGGTTTATCAAGTTTCTGCGGGTAGAGTTACTAATTTTTAAAAGCGCTATTAGCATTTCTTCGAAGCGGTGAACTATTTTTTAATTTACTGTAAAGCTTAGAGGATGACGTTTTCCGTCAAGCTGTCAAATCTGACAGTTGGCTTTCATTTAATACGAGTGTTGAACTGTCAAGAGATTCGAGGAATTTAGAACGTTCAAGAATTAAGAATATTCAGCATTTACTTACACATAAAATTTTGGGGGTTAACAAAAGTTAGTTTCAAGCAGCATAAAATGTATAGAATATTATTGATACAAATTATATCGTGAGAATAATAAGGGAATCTGTAAATGAATGATGAAAACAAGATATATTTAATATGATCGAACAGGATTCAGTTCGTCTAGATGGCCAGTAGCGCACGTTAATTCCATCGATCATTACTTCGTGCAATCCGCCAATCGAAAAATAAAAACACTGCCAGCCCCACCTGCATCCACCTCGCGAACCTCCCCCCCCCCTCCTCACCACCACCACCAGTCTGTAGGGGAGATGTGATTTTTTCGAGCGTCACCCCCGATCGGTACTGTATAATAATGATCGCTTCATATTATGTATCAGTGTATGTACAATAGCATTTTTAATTAAGTTTTCGTATGTGAGTGAATTTAAAAGCTCCTCGTATTATGTTTTTTTAATATTGGAATGGTGATTATATGGAATGTTATTTGAAAAATGTGTTGTATGATTCTTTTTATTCCGATTCATATAACGTTATAACAATGATCTTAACAAAAACATTATCAGAGTGTATGTTTTTATTGTTAAGGCGAATATTTTACTTCTCCGTCTTAACAGTGCTACGACATTCCGTGTAGCGGAATTCTACAAACCGCTACGTATTACTATAGTTCACACTAATACTCCTAAATAATAATGTAGAGAGACATAAAATAATTAATATACTGAAGTATTGGTTGACGTAAAAAATTGATATACCGTCAAATATTTCAGAAGCCATATCTTTTTTCGGTCGTGTTTTGTGTATAAACAAACAGTTGTTTCATATATATGTGTTTGCATGGCAGTGTGTGTGGGTGTGTGTGTGTGTGTGCAGAGCCGAGCTCGAGCTAAGCCTCATCGCGTGCAGAGCGCCATGCAAAAATGTGCATACACACCACTATCTATGACCCCCCACCCCTCTCCCGATTCATGAACAAATAGATCTTTTGCCGGCGCTCTTGTTTTATGTACGGGTCAATCTATGTTGGTCGAGGGATAACGCCGATCCCCCTTTATGTGTCATGTAGTTTTAAATTACGAATTATCTGCATGATTCTATAAAGTGACACTGATGGAATTTAAATTTTGAAATTTATTTATTATTATTCATGTTGGAATTTTAAATGTTAAAGTTGTATTTTATATAAAAAAGGAATATATGCGACGTTTGTTCCGTACATGGGACTACTCCTAAGGGCATTCATACAGGAACAGATATTTTAGATTTTCCAATCCCCGGACATTTTACTATGTTCTGAAAGTCAATTAAGAAACGTATTTTTAAGCTCCGTTTTCAATTTTAAAACCGTCCTTTCAAAGCGCCTTTTACTCAGCAAAGTATAGAATTTAACGAAGCCGTAATTATAATGCTTAAAGGAAATTTCTTTTTACAGTGGTTTAATGAATTGCCGGTTTTCCTCGAGACATTCCCCGAACGGATGATGAACGTATAACGCATTCGATAATTGACAACAAAAACTCAAAAACAAAAGTTAACACTGCGTTCGAAAAGTTCGATAGCTGGCGGGAAAGTTTAGTACACACAGGAAAGAAAAAAAGGAACTGAGGCAAGAGAAACTGTGTTAGGAGGTAAGAAAGAAGGCCACGGACGCGATCGAAATAAAACGATACTGCGTAAGGTCGGCGAAACTGAACTTTTTATGGACAGGTCTTTTTTCTACACGTTCAGGAACACGACGTAAAGAAAATGTTACTTGCACGGTTTAAAACGTACAATTTATATTAATATTTCATTATATTCTATTTATTTGTGTATAGACTTATTGAACTAACTCTTATGACTGTTGCGAGATTCTATATTCTATATAACATATATACATATAATTGTAAAATGCATTGAACTAATGATATTATTATTTAACTTATAATCCAATATGAATCATTTATAGCTTCAAGTAGTAATTCTATTTATGTAGTGTAGTAGTACTCATAGAATGGTAGTATCCTCACTTATCACTCAACAGAATGTCAACAACTTGTAGTTTTTTTCCGGCACTCGCTTACTTACTCCTTAACCAGTCAGCTATATATATGTATTAGTTTTGTTTCTTCACAGACATTTTAATTTAACGATACAAATTTAATTTCATATTAAATTTTATACTATTCTGTCACATTTTATTTATAAATCTACTTAACCACATTATTAAAATTCATTACTAACGAATGATTTCTACTTTGTGGAAATTTAAATTAAGTTCAGAGATCAATGTTTAAAAACTATAATCGTAATATCATTATGGCAACATTGGCTGTGCGCATAATGAACGACAATCGGCTAGTGAAAGTTGAATCCCATCTTGTAGACGTTTTTGTCATATTATTGAACTTTTGACTGTGATGATTTGTTATGTAAATTTGATGCTAATATTTTGTTCCAAGTATTAATGAAGAAAAGTTTAAAAGTTTTTTGTTAACGTACATACATATTGCAATGCGTTTTAACTGAGCTTCAAGTGAACCAAATATATTGTATTAGTATTGTGTTTGTATCTTCGTAGATATCATTTCGATTTTCTATGAATAGCCCATTAAATTATGAAATGCCTTAATTATTTAAATGCTTGTGTGAGACGTAAATGAATGTTCTATTATCATGCGAAGTAATCACGGCCCACGTTCGTATATTCCTTGACTTTTAATACCTATATTGACTTATGATCCAGAGTTAAAACAACCATTACCGCACACAACTGCACCTACCCCGCCCGGTTCGTTTTTATATTTTTGCACATTCAAAAAAGTATGAAAGACAAAGATGGAATGATGATGAGATCGAGGCTCCCATAGCGGACAATGGGGTGCAAGCGGGACGATACCACTCCTGACACTGCCGACGCTAAATAAAAATAAAGCCTTTCTTTTTTCGATGTGATGCTTTTTTACGTTAGTCTGCGTTCGCAATTAGTGATGTGCGGTTGTATTGAGCATTGGATGTATGCAAATAAACTGTATAGATATGGTCGAGAGCTTTTGTCTCTCGTTTGTCGAGGAAGCGGAGCCCAAGGTCGACACTGGTCTGTCCCAAACAACAGTCGATATAATTTATAGATACGTCTCAATGTCCTTTCCTTAGCAAGCAATCCTTTTAGCGGACGAATTCTGCCGATCTCTCGATGCGAATTCGGATAAAAGGCCTTAAAATGTTTTAAACTGTTTCATTTCGTAGATTGGAGTATGGCCATGCTTTATACATAATGAGGGCATTGTTTTCGCCTTTGCCGGGACGCTTAAAATAAAAACGCGACAACTTTCGGACAACTTTTATACTATTTCATGATTACTATAAAATAATATCTTAAATAAGAAGGTCTTATAAATCCATCCATTATAAAACTCATTACTTTGATGGATATCGCCATCTAGAGACGTAGACTTCCATCAAAACCAACACATCCCAGATCCTAAACCCTGGATGCATCCTAATCAAAGGTATGTTAGAAAGAGCGCAACAAATTACAATGGCCCAAGAAAAAAAACGCCTGACATCCCGATGCAGCGCGCGCGTGTGTGCACACACAAACACACACACAAAGCCCGTGTCGGTGCATGCTTTACGCGGAAAAAACGGCTGCGTTATTGATTTTTCTGTACAGCGTTGTGGGGGTGAGGGGGGTGAGGGGTGAGGGGGTTCCCGCCCGGGGCCTGAAAAACTGTCTGTTGAAAAAACCGAGACGAAAAAGCACCCCTCCCATTTTAATTGGTAACGTAGTGTCAATAGGGCTAATCCTGGGGCCGTAATAGCCTGCTTTTGTCTACCGAATGCATTTTTCAGTTGCCAGGCGACGGATCTGAACCGCGGTTTAGTTCTTTTGGGCCTTTTTAATGAGGAATTGTAATACCCCGCCGTTCATTGTTTCGTTTTCGGTTTTAGCGAAATATACTGAGATTAATTAATAATAATTTGCCATTATTATTTTTCTTCCTTTTTTAAATCCTTATTAAAGTTTTAAATTGTTTTGGTGCAGTACTCAATCAAGCTTTTTCGGAAATCAAAATTGTGATCCACTCACAAATTTAGCAAAATGCATGTTTTCAATTACATTAAAATGCTGTTCGGACACAAAGAGGAAACTCTCTGAAGCAAAAAATGTTGAATATAACCAAAAATGTCATTAAAAAGTAAAAACCCCGGCTCGTAAACCAATAAGCAAAACCCTGACCTCTGTAATGGCTCAAGTGGCTCAATTGACTCCGGACGTGACGTCACGCATTTCCGCCTCTAATTACGCACACTCTTGCAAAATTGCGAATTATTGCCATGGGGAACAAAGGGACCATTGAAACAAATACAAATAGACACTTTCACATGAGAATTGAATGTTGTCTACTTTTATTCGCCCAAATGATTTCGCCCATCAATTAAATCCTTCCTTCAGTCCAGCGAGTTCGCTCTCGAACAACGACAACGCTTTGCCCCCGGTTTTTCATGTAATACCCATGTTTGATTTCAATACAGAATCTATCGATGCGAATTACAACTTTTACAGACATTTATGTTTTATAATATTATACATTGACACCTCGCACAGAACCGCCCGTAACATTGAAGGGACATTTCTGAAATTTCAGAAAAAACATCTCATTAATATTTGTATGCAGCAGTTCGTGTTGCATAGTGTTGTAAATAACGCAGAGTTCGTTGGATTGGCATTGACCGCTTACGCAACTACTTGACATCAATAAATATACGAACAGACGGACGGTCCAACGACATTAATATACATACGAGACTGACTTTAACTTTACTCTGATGTGAAGTGAAATAATTAAAAAATAATATATTAAATATCTTAATATTCTTATCCTAAATTATAAATTTTCTCAGTTTAATATTACATCGTTAAAAAACTGTAATTTTCAGTTATGAAAATTAATCGACAAATGGAAAATTTATAACTGTCGATATTAAGGGTTAAACTATATAATAGAACAGTATAAAAAGTATAACAAACAATACAGGTAATTTAAATATATGAATGAATTTTTTAACGATCGTTTGTTTTAAATGCCAGCAAACATATCTTCCGTAAAGCTGTGCGTATCAAACTTAAGTTGTAAGGACTATCGCTTTATAGTTCGATGTAACCGTCCGTGGTTACACTTACAGCGATAAATAGGAACTGTACTTAGTTGAACTGATTATTATATGCATTGTCTTGTTAGGATGCCATCGGAAACTATAGAAATAAATAAAAGTAATAAACTAAAATTGTATACTTTTAATAGAGAGTTTGTAATGTCACGATTTATTTGTAAATATATTTGACCTGTTTTATATCAAATTAACTAACTTCTCGATGTATAAAAGTCAAATCGCCACCAGTGGGACCACCGGTGGTCGCGTGTCTACGAGTCTTCGACCACAGAACATACAACAAATCATAAGCCGTTGTAATATGATTCAAAGTCCAACGAACACGTCATAGACAAACATAGTAACTCCGTTATGACTTATTTATGCCTTTTTACAACATTATTTATGCGCTGACGTGTTTGATGTGGTGCTTACAAATTGGTTGGAACAGAATTAATATTATATTTAGTCAGTGTACTATACGAGTAGATGTCGTTTAGAAGGTACATTACATTGCATGCGACATAAAAATTAAGTTATTTATCAAACGTATAGTTTTTATATGATTTACTTTGTGTGAGACAGCTATATGCAAGGAGATAATAAATATTTTAAATGAAGATTAACGAGCAGTGTTCTAATTCAATAACATCACCGCGGGTCAGTAGTTCCAAAGTTGGTTAATTCGCAACACTAACATTATGACAACTAACCAAATAGAGGGGCCGTATCTATGGGGGTTGTCTAGTCAGGGGTTACTATTTTGGGGTTAACTATTTGTCTATATCATGTCCGACTAATCACAAAACATATGTAGGGATGATGCCCATTCACGGTTTAATGCGCATCACACGTGTCCAATTGGCTTTTTCTGGTCTATTAAATATATGAAAACGATGCAAATGAAAGAAAAAATATTATATTTCATAAAAAGTTAGTTACTATCTAAATGACTGTAATTCATTTATAATGAAGATGTATTAGTTCTTTAAATTTTTTATTTGAAATGAAAAAACTTAATTAACATTTAAATAAAATGCACGAAAACCTTTTGTTTTTTAGTTTCTATGTCAGAGTTCAAGTGATAGTATCTTGTGAGCTGTGTTGAGGTTTGTTGGAATGAACAATGGCACCCCTATTATAACGTGGGGTGCACATTTGTGCACTTTCTCAAGGTTAGGAAGTTCAAGGTCGCGTTCAAGGGATACAGGTGCTGGGAGTGGATCGACTTTCACTCTCCAGCTATGTTTACTTCATCAGCTACATTACTAGCACGTTACCCGTCACGCTCGGTTATAGTAATAACAATCCAATAAAATTTTACCGGACGTTTAATCTCTAACTCGGTAAACTAGTCATGTTTACAAACTGGGAAAAGTGTGACTTAGCACGTGATCGATAACGTTCCTGTTATTTTCGTTCTCAATGGACGTACATTTTCTTATAAGTGCCTTATTGTTGTTATAATTGTTTATAGAATTTTATGATGGACACGCCTTAAGGCTGTCTGCGAAGTAAGTTGTTATGGAGTCGTTTTTCGTTCTCTGAACTGTTCTTAAAATTTTTAATATCTTGAATAGAAATAATTACTATATTTTTATAAAGTGGCTTGTATACTGTTATTATCACATGTTAAACTTATCAAAATGACTTGAACTTCATGGTTTTATGTACGTCTTTAGAATTTTGAAGTCTTTCAAAACAGGGTAATAAATTTTGCAAAACAAAAGGCAATAAAAAAGGCTAGTGAAATGAGGTTTTTCTATAACTGATAATGGTTCCTCGCTGAAGTTTGTTAAAACGATTGTTTTCAGTTTGTGTGTACGTGGTCTAAACGATCACTTTAAATCTCAAAGCAAATAAGTATCTCGCATTTAACTAATCTCATGGCGAACGGTTGTATGATGATTATTAACTTGTATAATTTACGGTAATTTATTGAGATAACTTTGTATAATTAATAGATGTCAATACATCATATGATACATATAAAATCTTCATAGCAATATATAATGATGTTAAAAATAAGATTTTATTGCGACAGATAAGATTTTAAGTGGCCAAGTGTCCGTCTAAATAAAATAGGATGTGATGTTTTTTTTGTTAATATCCATAACAACCTTTAAATGACTTTCGATAAAGGTTAAACATAGTGAGCAAATATAGGAACAGGTTTCTGCAATAAATGCATTACACGTCTACAATAAAACGATTTAAAACTGCACTATTATAATGTTTTTAGATGATACATTAAAATTATATTTCAAGTACATTTATTTGACTGAAATTGTTTATAAATCTATTAACTTCAACGAGTTCTCACGGCTATTCGGAAGGGTAGAGATGAGTAGAGATAGGTAGAGATATGTTTTTTTATATGAATTTTGGTTTGTGAACCCAGATTAGAGGCGTCGACGTTGTGAGCATGTAGTAATGGGCCCGCAAGTATAAGTGCTAACGCCGATTATTAACGTACCGTGAAGCAGAACATCCACAATTTGTCTGACCACATGCTTCTGCAACTGTACTTGATCTATTAGAGGCCACTGATCCGTTATTATTGTATTATATAAAACCACGTGGATTTATTAGGGATTATGAATGCATTTTAAGGTCAATAAATAAAATTTGTTTAAATGTTTGTTATATTAAAAGAGTGGTTTTTACCTATTCACATTTTGTACCAGTTTACGATATATAAGTACCTATGTTTTTTTTTATTTTTTGTCTATCTGTTTGTTACGATTTATCTCTGAAACGCTTATTTTAGCACATAGCTGATGTAGGGAGTACATTTATGTAATTTTTTTTTACGTTTATTTATATAACTAATTAAAAAAAAACTATTCCGTACAGACGAATTTCCGAGCACAGATAGTTGTAATTAAATACAATAAGTCTTAAATAATTTTTTTTTCAAGTGAGTTCTATATATTACAACTTTCATTGAGTTTAAACTACAAATGTATAGTTAGAGCAAACTTTTTGATAAGTAAGTCAAAGTAAGTGTAAGCTGAGTATAATCGTGAACAAAAGTGGTCACATTATCTATCCGACCTTGACCTTAGTGCATCGCATTAGCATATAGACGCAGCCGGCGGCGGACTGGTTGCGACGGTACGCAACTTGTTGTGCGGAGTTTGGATTCTGTTCGTTATACACAAAAGATATATCTTTACATATCTTTATATATCTTTTACTTAAGCATTAACCACGTCTTATTTATTATCTTTGAATATATCTCATTAGTAAAAATTTTGAGCAATATTTAAATTTATATCTTAAGTATAATTCCTTTGGTTCGTATGTCAAAATCGTTAATTTTTTTTTTAATTTTATGATCACTTAAAAATGTTCATAATAAATATAAAAAAAAACTGCAAATTTAATTATTAAGTTATTGACATATTGCTAACGGGTGAGCGATATTATTGACAGCTTACTTTATTTGCTAAATTACTTAAATGTCAACCCCTGAACAGGCGCTGTGTTTGAAAAATATATATATAGGTGAAGTATTTTATATGTATTTTTACTTTAAAAACAGTTTTAACAATTTCATATTATAGAAAATGATAGCTGCATAATATTGTGTTAACTTTGACCTATATCTTTTCACTAATATTTTTATTCTTCTGACCCTATATTGGAAATTTTTTTTTTAATTTTATCACGATGTTAACTGATGTTAACTGATAGATTTTCGCGACTATTCATTTAAATGAAACTAATATTTTCGGATTACTATGCGTTATGTTTTTTTTTTAACTACATATTCCCGACGTTTCGGTTACTTTGCAGCAGCCGTGATCACGGACAGACGAGATGACGTCCCGTTATAATGTAAAATTTCATAAATAAAATAATACTTTTAATATTTTATGCTCGGCTCTCATATGTTTTCTCGTTATTCATTTGGATTTGTGCTTAATAACATTGAGAGAATGTAAAGTTTAGGGAAAATCCTTATATACGTTTTATTCTATATAAAATATGAAGTAAAAAATTTACTAATGAATTATGTTACAATAAATATTAAGATATTAGTGTGATGATAAATATGATGAAAGCCTATAAGTCATTTATTATTAGAAAAAATATTTTAAATCAGTAACTTCATAGCGTTTAAAAGTAAATCTGGTAATGTTTAAAATATATTGAATATAAATAAAATTTTTACAGGTCTCTACGATACTATAGAAATATGAATTCCTTGCATTTGTTATATAATTTGAATGTTTTCCTTAAAGTTTTATATGTCAGCTACATTAATATAACATACAGCATCAATAAAAGTTTTCAACTATTAGACGTATAGTCTTTAAACGTCACATTTACTTTATAAGTATACAATTTCTGTAATTTTAATTCGGATGACATTAATAAGTAGGTCGTAAGTTCAAAGTATTAGTGTTTTTGTAATCGCCTCATAGTATTTCATTGCTTTTCCGGATTTCCTACGTGTCATTACTTATTTATTTCTGTTGAAATTGTCGGAAAACTTTTCTGACAATGTAAAATTATTCTAGATTTTGGAATTTTGTTGTGTTCGTAGAACGTCGTTTAGAGTTTGTGTATGTTTGTCGATCAACAGTTTATTACGAAGCACATATCAGCTATTTTCGGGTCATAAATCATCGGAATTGCTCTACATGATAAAGTTTAAACATGCAAGCGAAACCGCGGGTAAAATTTAGCTTTGGTTTTAATAATTTGTTTATACAAATTGACTATAGGAACAATAATTAGTTCTCTTTGACGTTTCTTAAATAATTAACAATATTTTTGTAAATATTACAATAATTTAACTTAAAAAAACCTACTCTTCACAAGTCGATACATCCAGATTTAGGTATATAAAAGTTACAGAATAATTTAAATCAAAAATACAATCGCTGCAATAAAACATTATATTCATAATATTAAATAAACAATTAAAGAAATATTGAAAATTATAAATAAATAAAGATAAATAATAACGCAACGAAATTGTGTCTGAGTTTCAAAGCGAATGAATAATGAAATAATCATCAAAAAAAAATGTGAAAAGTTACAGAATGTGTGATGCAAGTAAATGGCGCCAAAATGTATTCTCACCCGTGTGACAGTAGTCTTCCAAGTAGTGCCTCGCAGCTCGTTGTACTATGGAGTAATATAAGCTCACCGAAGATGCCAACGCCATTCTTCCGATGGTCTGTCTAACGAGTGTCAGTTATGTTACAGAAACATTTGTAAATAAAAACAACTAAAACATACGAACTGAAAACGTCCCAACTGCATTAGTTTGTGATAAATTATAATAATGAAACGAACAACCGATACAGATAAACTTTTAGTTGCGGCTAGTTTGACAAAATTTTTCCGAAAAAATCATTTTTGGTCGACAAAACGTGTTCACGATGTTCCATATTTATTTTCATTAATAATTTTATTATTTATTTTAAATGTTATTTTCGTCCGAAATCACAATTTGGTGCACATGACGCGCGATGTACCGCGGATATGTCTACGCGAAATGAAACACGTGTAACAAATGTAATAAAATAAATAACGTTGGAGCGTGCGGCGCGCGCCGCGGTGTCAGCGAGACTGGGGATTGTACGGGTTTTTTTTTTCAACTTCCCCTCAGCGCTAGATGCTGAAACATACGCGGATAAGCCGATCGCATTTATTATTATCGAATTTTTTCCAAAAGTTTTTTATAATTTTTTATTTTCAACTCCTATTTCTCTATACGTTTCGGGAATGCTTTTCATCGGTTTTTATTTATTTTTTTTAACATATGAATTCTTTTTCGTTTTGAAATCTAAGCAAATTTGAGCTGGATGAAATGCTGTTTTGCCGTTCGTTATTATATAAGTACTACTGCTGTATGTGAAATGTTTATATTTTGTGTTTTGTTCTTATTGGATTCGTATTGGCGGAATGTTTCGGAAATTCCGCGTCCTTGAGAAAAGGCGGGAAAATAAGTTTCCCGCCGAGACGAGACATGCGTACAGAAGACTCCGAGTAGGAGGACTTAAGATTGTCAGTGTTACGTTACCAGTTTACATTTAGAATATAAAACATTTGATAACATTAAGTAATGACATCATAAGTTTGAACTTCTTTCGACGCTGACAAGTCTATTAATATCTCGATACGTCTCTTGCTAGATATAAGTTAGATTGGCAACATTTTTAAGTATCTTATTAAAAAATTTAATTAATGTGTTGTCAGTTATCTAATAAGCGAGTTGGGAATGATTAAGGTGAGACAGCTTATCGGTCGTCAACATAATCGGACGCTCCGCAATTATGACGAAACCCTTTAAAAACGATTCGCGTAAAAATAAGGAAAAAAATGAGAAAAATGTTCATCAACGCGACACGACTGCCCCCCTCCGCCCCCCGTTCTCTCACACTCTCCCCCGCTCTGCCCCCTCCCTGTCCCCCCTCAGCGGGCGGCGGGAGGAGAGACAGGGACAGGTGCACTCCTCATATATATCAACTCCCTTTGCTGCATCTCGCGCCACAAGTTTCATACGAAAACTACCCGCGCTGCGCACCCATCGACACACAACGACAATGACCTAACATTAGATACACCCAAGCGAATATGGAACTCACAACCTAGACATTAGATTGATTTTTGATTGTAGGTGGTAATGGATGTTGCGTGTTGTTCCGCCGAAGTTTTGGTCTCTTGCAACTGTAGGCACACCAACACACGCGCGCTAAGTTTAGCCCTCGTACGTACAAGCTGCAGTTACCCACACAGGCTCACATCGCTCGGCGGCCGCGCGTGTGTGTGTGCGGGTATAGTGTAAGCACAAAAGTTCGTATAGAAGTTTTCGGTTGAAGTTCTTTGTGTCAGTGATTTTTTTCGTAGAGCGTTCGCATGTGTGCGCGGGTCAGTTGTATTTTTTTTCAAGTTTTTCTGTACACACACACGCAGGCTTGATGTTTGTACGGGCTGGTCCGTCTGTGTGGGTGGCAGCCCGTTCTTTGTGCCCGGGGATTGTAAAAAATGTCGTATTGGATTCTAGCTGTGCTAATGAATGATAGATAGAAATGGTATTGGTATTGGTCCTACTCTAAAATCTCATGTTGAATATTCGCCTATATTTTCTGTTCATACATCGGTGCCCTTTTTGAATATACTAATATGAAATTGAATTTCGCTGTGCATTTTTTCGTTGGATCAGATTATTTGAGTGGATTTTTTAAGTTTGATTAAAAACCAGCTTGTTTAAGGAGCTACATCCAGCTTTGATTCTACGTTACAGGATTTATATACATATACATAACATTTAGTATGGATTTTAAATTACTTTATTATTATAAAATATATAGTAATAGGAATCATACGGATTGTGATAAAAAAATATATTTTTTATATTCAAATTGTTATTATTTTAATTATTTTTATAATTGTGTTGCAGTTTTCAAGACAAAAAACGAATGTAGTACTGTAATTGTATCGGCGTACAATCAATCAAATAACTTTCGTATTTCACAAATCTAATACATAAAACAACATTTAAAATTCTGAAGAAGAAAATATTTTTCACTCTATGTATTATGAATGCAATTAAGATTAATGTAATTATAAATGACATATATGTATAAAGCACTCGTACTTTAGAATGTAGACATAAAATTACCCAAAAAAAAAAAATCATCGAAAAAATTATATATAACAAACCTGTGTCGCTCTCTGTACACACAGCCTTCATACACTTCATACACTTCCTCAATTCACTATTATCTTAATGCACTAAATGACCACATTCGTACAGCACACAAATAATACCACTTTTACTGACCAGTCACTTGTGACACGCTGGTCTCTGATGCGATATTTGATCAAATATTTTGTTTCCACCATAAATTATTCTAAAGCTATCTTAATAATCACATACTTACTATCCCATAGTGAGATGCTTAATTTAATTCGGGACCAATATGTCCCAATATAATCTATCATATTTTTTTGGCACCCATCAGAGCTCTGATTAGAGTGGTCGCACATCGCCTCGAAGAACTGCCACTCTGTGTAATTATATACGAGAGCGTCTGTATTAATCTTCCAAATACTACGTTATTAGATGAAACAAAAAATGGCCGAAAAAACTTTAATAGAGGTCAATAACTGGACTAAGAGCCACGGTAGCGAGTGACGATACAGACACACGGCAATGTGTACTATATATATATAGGTAAAATTATTACAATTGTATATTGAAAATACTTTCTCTTACTATTTTTTTATACATGAACAAAAATCTTAAATACAAGAAGCCTATATTTATCCTCATTACAATAGCCATCCGTTAGTGAAAGTCAAGTCTAAATAGATCCAGCCGTTTTTACTATAAGCCGGAATAAACGGACAAACAAACATTGGAGAAATGATATTTTAATATATATTTATCGTGTAAGAATTCATATGTATTTTAGATTTTTCAATAGATATTTTTGTCCTATCTCAAGGAAGGTTTATATCATATGAAAAAAGTTCAATTTAATTATTATTCCCAGACAAATTTTGTAATACAACCCGACTGTACGCTATGTAGCGATGTAAAATCTAAGTTAAATTACACTTTTGCTAATAAAATTTATTATTTTGTTAAAGTTCTTGTTTGTTTGTCATTATCCCCATCGTCTATACTCGCGATCCACATTCAAACACTAGATTAAAAATGTTTATTATACATTAAATATAATATATTTAAAATGCTCTTTAATTCTCAACTTTATATTTAAAATAAATGAAGTCTTTTATTTTAATAAACAAATTATATTCTGACGTATAACATTTTCAAAACACAGTTGAACGAAAATAGGTTGTTTCGGATACAGCGCGTTTTTTATTGTTTTATATCTACATATACTGTGGGGGAATTATATTTTTATTTTATTAAAACAATGTTAATTTATGGCGCCTTATAAAAACGAGTAATGACAGAGATATGATCTCGGCCGGGCTTAATCTGCAATTATACGTCTTTACGACGTGTTAGACGGTTTGTTTGCGTGTATGTTTGTATTATCAATTAACTATTTACTATAGTAATAACTTTCTTGAAGATATCAAAGAAATATTGATATAGCATATTATATCAGATCGTACAAAATACTAAACAGAATTACTAATATCATGTAAAATTTTTTGCGTATAAACTTAAACTTACTTATAATTATAATACATAATTTGATACTCTTTTCCTATTTTTGTTGATTAGGACCTAAAATTTTAAAAGGAAGGTCTTAAACTTTTTTACTTTTACTTTTTAAATAAAACAAATACAAGACTATATAGGAACGACAGACTTAAACATCAGAACACAATTAACTCAACCAATCATGAATATATGTAATGTTATTCCGTGTGTAACCCACGGTTAGTTTTAATTTCGGTAACTGTTTATTTGAGACGAGATGAGAGCACGTATCACTAAGTCTCGTTACTTGTCACCGTCAACCATTTCTCTATTTCTCTCGTATTTCTCTATATTCAAGGCACTCGCTAACTCTGTCTTGAGATCTTTGGTTGAGCTACAGATACGGATTTATTTCCGATGACAGGACCCCATATGTTTAATAATCGCTGGATTCTCTGCTGACATAATAAGTAAACAAACATCTTCATTAGCGAAAGTCTCCCGATAGTCACGTCCGATTGAAATTCAATCCCATCAATGGATTTGTCGTGAAAATACTTGTAAAACTAAAAAATCTTCCAAATTATATGAACATTTGCATAGACAAATACATTCATATTCGCAGCCCAGACTCTTTATATAGTAACGTCATGTTTGAGAAGACATGCTTGAGGTGAGAACATAATTGTCTCGTGTAAATAATTCGTGTTAGTTTTAACCGCGGGTTAGCGAAGAGTGATTCTAATTACATTTTACTAATTATAAAAATGAAAGTGTCAAGCACTACTGGTCAGGCGGCTTATAGTCTTTAGCTTTTTGCCAAATATTTGTAGCTACAAGCATATAATGTGTAAGCTATAAAAATCATCGCGTGTTTAGAGCCTTATAGTTTGATACATTAGGACATAAGTTGAAGCGTCTGAATTAGATTATTATGGATATTTATATTTTAATTATTTCTATACAAAATGCGAGCGAAACAATGTCTATAGTGTATTTTTATATAACGTTTCCACTGTAAGTTTACCGATTTAAATTTTTTACCAAAACATAATTTCTTAGTAAGAACCGATCAAACGTTACCAGAAATTAGACAGAACTAAATAATTTTCTAAGATAACTCGTTATAAATAAAAGTAAGGTCTAATTTTGTGTTAATTATCTCTTATCCTTTCTCAGCATCTCATTCAGATGCTAAAGAGAAGTCATCCATCTTCGTCAAGCCGAGACGCAGCTTGCATCCAACACTGAAGCTGAAGTACAGAACAGAGTCCGTCTCTTTTCTTTAATAAACACAACTCACTATCTCTGTCTTACACTGAAATGATTCAGCGACTAACTTAGAATGCATGTTAGACGAGCCTCATAAATTTTAAACTCTATTATAATCATCACAAAGTATATTTTACTTCAACAGTCACGACTGAATTGAATTTCCGAAGCAAGTGCTGATGCAGAATAGCACATTCCTTTATTTTTCATTAATAAATAGAATGAATAACAAATTACAAGAATAACAATGAATACGTAAGAACTATAGAAGACGAATTTAGGGACTTGGACAAAATAAATCATATTACTATTAAAATAAATACCAATGTTTATATTACTATAGATAAATATGACTTAATTGTATACTTAAATAAGTTTATTACATCATGTATAGGTAAGTCTAAGTTAGAAGTAAGTACATTATAAGTGTTGGTAGATTTTCGAGACTGTAATCTATCTACTTCAGAACTGGTGTGTGGTGTTAGTGAGAGCGGGAGAATGTGTTAATAAAAATTACCTTCCGTATTTGAACATGACTTATACACATTTTATTTAATTGTCTTCTATTATATAAATAAAAATATTTTCAGCAGAGAAATTTTTCGTATAAAAAAAATTGTTTTTTTATTTTGCTTTTTTTCCTTTATAACCACAACATGTTTATATAGGTAATGAAGGAGATATACAAATAATTTATACATAGAAATTTATTGTTATTTATACGTTAAACATTAACCGCTAGTATTAGAGCGTAAACCGCGCCGCATGATGCATTAATCCCCGTACTCGCCCTTAATATATGGGCGCGGATTGAAGCGGTCACGGTTAACTTGAACTAAGATCATTATTAGACTGTGTTATGACCCAACCATGGCTCACGGATGCCCATAGATGATGTAGACTTCAGAGAAATGTATAGATAGCAGCTAACATAAATAAAATATTACTTTTATACGAGCATATTCCGTTTTATGGCAACACAGTTAAATAACATGTAGAGCTTTTATTATATTCTGCATAAATCATTTTCTTTTGTAATGTATGTATGTATGTTTATTGATTATCCAAAAACTACCGAACCAATTACATCGACATTACAAATATTGATCATCTAAAGCTGCTGTGTCTGGTCATTAAACATTTAATTAACGAGCGAAGTCGTAAATAAAAGCTTGTTGCTATATGTTAAACTGATCTCATGAAGAAATATCTGTAATAAGAAATGATCAGTACAAAAACTCCTGAGATTCCTCTTCATCCATTCTTATTGCTATCAAATGTTCATGAGAGACGAGAGTCACTACTCACATCCTTAAGAAGACTGCCTGCTCGTTGGACAGTAGAAAGAAATACAAACAGTACATACTTAGAAAAATTATTGTTATTAGATTCATAATTAAATTTCATAAAAACGAATCAAATAATGTTGGTAAATGATATAGAATAGTTTTTTGACAAAAGGTTCTTACTTCTATATCGCTGTACCAGTAATAACAAGACGTAATTTAAATCTACCTCTAGAGAACTGTCTTTGAGATGAAAAAAAAAACAACATCAAAATCGGTGGACCCATTGCAGAGTTACGATGCCACAAACACACATACAGACATCAACGTCTAACTTATAACACCATCTTTTTTGTTTCAAAGAAAAGATTATTTTATTTACATTACTTTATAACGATCGCTGTTGTATCTCTAATCTAATATTGATTATTTTTATCTATAACTGATCAATCATAATTTCGTTTTCGAGATTTCAGTGTGTTTCCTTTCTTGCAGATGATAACTTAAAGCAATCACTTTAGACGAGGTCAGCTATTTCTATCCGACGAATGCTTGACCCGGTGGTGGCAGCGTTAAACATATCTAGAACTTTGTGCTGTAACAAATTGTTTTTCTTATTTTATTCATGTGAAATTAATATGTGTAATAAATAAATTATCTTATTGCATGTAAAATATATGTATTTTTTAAACATTTTATTGCAACCATCTTCGAATTAAGATGTGATATCCTTGTGTATCTCAAAGGATAATATTGAATTTTTAAAACCTCTGTAATGTTTGATACGTAATTAATACGTAAAACGTAATAAATAGATCACATAAACTAATGATACACCCGTCTTTACACGCTTTGTTAAGAGAAATATAAAAATATTATCACTCTGCCGATGACATACTTCTTATTAATTAGTTAAAAACTAACATACAATATAATTAATGATTGCAATAAAAGCTCAGATTTAAATAGTTATTTATTAAATAATTTAAATACTGGTGCATTACAATAATATTGCTTTAAATAATTTGAAAGATTATAAAAGATATTAGTGTAAATGACGTCATATATTTCGTGTATCTTGTATGCTACACTATATATTTGTTGAAATGTTCTCAATATTGTATATACAGTAGACATGTTATTAATATTTGTTATTGTAATAGTGTGGGGGCGACCTTGTTGTGACCGATTCGTTCTTTAGTAGATTCAAACGAATAATATACGCGTCCGCTAAAACTGTGGTCTTAGGTAACATACTGCAAATATTAGCGCATTCTGGTTTAATAAGTAGATGTATTAAAGATGCATACAAAATTAAAATATTTTTGCATGGATGCTATATTCCGTGCATAAATTTTTTTATATATAAGTCCGCAGCGTCAGTGGTCACAGATAAATTCTAGTCGACTCGATGACTTCACCTTCCATATGTGAATAATATAATTACAAAATTTTCTAAAATATATTAAATGGACAAAAAACGTTTGGCATTTAGACGTTCATTAGTCAGAAGAAATACCCTTTAATTATCTGACCAATACAACATATTAATTATTATGTACATATATTATTTAAATGCTTGTATGAAATATTAATTATTTTTACTTCATTTTTCTTTATTTTCATAGCAACGGAAGACTACGGCTTTGATGTGGGAAATTTAAAACATTTTTAATTTTTTACGAACTGCGTTCAATGTTCTGGAATTTTGTGTACTGTATTGTAAAAGAAGAAACTTTATTACAAGGCATGAAAATAACATATATTTAGTTATTAATTTAATATATATCTAAAATTTTAAAGTGATTTATATTTATATAAAATATTCGTACAAACTGAACGCGTTCTGTTCATGTAGCCTTATTGGTAAAGGTGATTTTTAGGATCGAAAACAGTATTATAGTTGGGTTCCGAGGAAAATGCTGATAATAATCAAACAAACATACTAAAACTTTCAACTTCGCTTAAATATATATATATTTTTGTAACAGACATGATTATTATAAGGCAGAGAGGTTATTTAGAAAAAAATGTTCTATATTTTGTTTCAAAATACATGTTATACGATGGAATTTTAATTACTCACTGAAATTAATTTTTTTTCAAAGATTTTTTTCAAATCGAACAATAATATCCACTATATGAGTAAAAACATCCGGAACCCGTTCAGTTAAAAGTAGCTTAAACCGCTTAAATTTTTTTCGTCAATTGATTGGCTCTCGCAAATAGATAGAATGCAGTCCGACTGAATTTGCGATCAGGCTTCGACAATTTATTTCACATGTTACAACAGCAACGAAATTTTATTTGTCAAATTTGATTTTGCTCTACAGGATTCTATGTTCAGGAACAAAGACCTATCCTACAAACTGGCCCGACTTGTAATTGCACTAATTGCATGTTCCTACCGTACGGATTGTTAACGTGAAAAACACTTAAAATGCAGCCACCGGCTCCGTGGACGTGAACAGAGAGGTTTTTGTATCGTTCAAAAACCAATATTGTAATTCAAAACTATAGAGCATAGACAATACAAGACTATTATTTTTACATCGTAACATATACACATTTTAATTGTTCCACGTTAATTGTCATGTTTCCGTTGGACCGATGGTACTTGGAAAATGGAGTGCCTTTTGGATTATTTTACATTGGCTGGCTATGAGGGAGATGTAAATATATATAGATATATAGATATTTACAATGTAATGAAGTTTTTGATTTAATATATTTTAAGTTATATGTGTGTGCTAAGAGCGATATTCTGTCTTAGAGTATGTTACTCGAGTGTCAGATATATTTTTCATAACAATATCAAAAGCTGAGGATATATATTTTTGAAGCGATTAGTATTTTTCTGGCACAACGTTTTTATGCACTCTCAACAACTTACATCATCAGTCTTCGTTGGATGCATGGGAGAAGTTTCTGACGGATGACTACACTCAAACACAGGATAAGTATACAAATATATATATATATATATATATATACTAATATAAAAAAAATATAATTATAAATATAAGGACCATTTACTCTCACTAAGAATTTTGAAAAAAAATATTTTCTAGTGTGACTAAAAAATAATAAGGATTTGCATTATTATCATAAAAGGAATATAATTTTCTGAATAAATAAAAATCTATTGTTAAATAACAAATGTATGGACTCTCGTTTGTCCCGCGTTGTAACTACGATATACCGACGTCTGCTAATTTATGGAAATCTCTGAAAGTCTCAGCAGTCGCTTCGGCTCAAGTGTTTTCCTATAGATAAAAATAAAACATTCAAACTAACCTTTGTATTCATTGTCTGTGATGCATTCTTGCCATATAAGATATATTATTTCAATATAGAAACACACACACACACACAATCACACACACACACACACACTACACACACACACACACTACACACACATACGTATATATATATGTTTGTATATACGTACAGAAGATAATATCAATTGTAATATATTACGATAACATCCTGACGATCTTTTAATGTAATTTCTTTATAAAAATAACTATGATATTCTAATAGAACCGGTCTAATATAAGGTATAATTATATGACGACCTGGCAGGTCAGTACCGTCACATGTATATGTGTATATGTCGTAATGGTCAGTAGCGTCACCTTGTCCGCGACCTGTCTCAACGACACATACATATAGTGGACTGGACGAGTCGGTTCAGGAGATTAACATACGACTACATACACACATTCGCGGGAGGACAAACGTACAGCTAAATCATTTATTACATATTTATAATTCTTAGAAAACAAATTATATTTTAATTAACATTCGCATAAGCCCTTTTGTGTGTACGTAATTTTTTTTATGTTTTTTTTTTTTCTGAGTTCATCTCATTACACGAAGACACGTGAATGCTGTTAAATCGTTTTCTGCTTTGTTTAACATAAATTGGAATTATGTTTCGTTATTCTCTCGCATGATGCTTTTACACAGAAATATATACATTTTTTAATATATCTATTTTAATAATAATATCTTATTTTGTTAAACGAATATTTAGTGTACATTTCATATACAAAATTCTGTTTATTATAACTTTCCGTATGTTAAAAATAATATATATATTATCAGAATTAAGTATAGATAATATTAAATTCTAATTCATTATAGTCAATATAAAATCAGGCGCATTAAAATTAATAATACGAGCAAGAATGCAAGAACAAGTTGCACATTCACCTGGGGTTAACGATTCGCCTTGATATTGAACCGACCAAGGTCGGGCTTCCTTGAAATTTCACTTATACATACAATAATATAACAAAAACATATATTATTTATATATTTAATTGCAAAATACATTATAAATTTTCCTAAGTCACGACTGAAATCGTCGCGTTCAAAATCATTTTGTGTCGTAAAAAATGGTGAGTATATTTTTATGAACTGAACATATGTCCAAGTCCTAAGGTTCCAACGTGTGATCTTAAACGTTTGACGTAAAGAAATGTTATAAAAAAAAACACATTTACGTTACAGAATATATTTTATTTATAACACAATACAGACGTAACGATTAACTTGTTTCTTTAATAAAATTTTAAAGGCTTGGAAATTGTTCATTTAATTTGTTTCAGATGGACGACTTTAATTTTAACATAATTGTCATTTCTAATACAAATACACTTAAAAATTTTCTAACACAAGGTTCTTCTATTACTGTGGCTTAATTATTATATGTGATTGTGAATATATTTTCGTTCGTTTCGATTTATTTTCTTTGACATTATTTTTGATTACATTTTATTATTAAGATAAAATAAAAAATTCAATAGACTACGAATTGGTTAAGTGTTACATCAATTCTGAATAATTTGATACAATGTTATTAGGAACTAATGAAAAACAAATGAACAATACGAAATACATTATTTTCATTATAAACGGCGGTTGTTATTTATCTAGCTCTAATTCGAACTTTATATAACCTAATGCATTCAAAATGGTATCTAAAAAATATGAATATATTATTAGAATATTTGATACCTCACTCGGCTTGAAATCGGTCGCGAACCAGCGCACCAACCGGTCAAACTGCTTTTTATAAGATTCCACCCTCATCTGACGACCTGTTCTCTAGCAGACGAACGGAAAAGGACGTAAGATATCAAAAAATAGAACTTAAAATCCTTTAAAACATCTAGCGATTGACAGTCACGACCTGTAAAAGAAGGATAATGTTAGGATAAGTGCTATTTATACGATTATAGATTTTATTATAATAACTATATGAATCTTATTACAACGCTGTCGAGCCTATGAATAACTCCTTTGATTTTTATCGTCGAGCTGACCCGTCATGTCCAATGTCCTGGGAATTCGTAGTGATCAAATAGTTGTAATAGTAATCTTGTTACAAGATGCGGGAAACAAAGTAAATTCCTTAGTCTGAACTCAAACTGTAACATGTCGCGTCACAGTTATCAACTTTCACTGTTTATTTTTCATAAAAATTATTTCGTTATACGATTTAAAAATACAACGAATTAAATTTCAGAATATTAGGTAAATAATGAATTCTTATTTGATTTCTACTATTTAAACTCTTTGCTCTAAATTGAAACAAGTAATTAATATTAGCTATAACGTTTTTTCTTTACAATCCTATCTTAATTTCAAATAAACTTTAATGTCACGTAATAATCACTGTTACTACTTATAAGCGTCTAAAAATATAAATATTTACGAAAAAAATATAATCGGTCATTAAAAAGCAATAACAACCTTTTAATAACACGATTACAATAATTCGGTTATTCGTAATTAAACTTAAACTTTTATATATATAATTAATTTAAAGTAATCACTCTATATTTTTATAAACTTAAGTTACAATGACGCAAACATACTAATTTTTATACAGATATTTAATATTTAAAATTTTGTGCACAATATTTGTAGTTGGTACTAACTACTGTCATCATAAAGAGTGAATTTTAACTGGAGCCAGCTGCTTATGTGCCGTGGTCATGGCTGGATCATAGAAAAAATGTATTGTTATGTTAAAGTCCACACTGCTACTGTATTTTTATTCCGTGTTATAAAAATGCATATAAAACTATTTACATTTTACTGGTTAGGTAGAGACAGGAGCTTAAGGAGAGTGGAGGTGAGCGTTTAACGCGCGTTAGATAGGGGCCTTTAAACCTACACCTGGGTGAGGTCCCAGACATGTTGAAGCTCCTCTCCAGGCACCCTCACGGTGATGCCATGGAATGCTGAGAGGTTATCTCATATGATTTTTTTTTATATAGATTTTAATATTTGCTTGGAGACATTCCTAAAATGGGATCCAAGAGTAACTGGTTCTGGTTCTGGTGTTGAAACTATTGCACGTGTTCCTCGAACGAACAATGAGCTGACATTCACAAACATCATAAATTAATACATTAATATTGAAATATATATAAATAAAACGTATCTTATAAATTATTATCTACAAATCATTCAACTACGTATATATTTTATATGTAGGTATATTATATATATGTTAACCCTTACACCACTTTAACACTAATGGTATTAGAGAAGTTACTAAATTTATATAAATACTAATTTATATTCGTCTGTTAAATATAGTTTGACAGTATTTATAAAGACACATGACATTTAAATCTTCACGAAATCAATAGATACATAATGATATATTTTTTATAGTAATAGACAATGCATAAATGTATAAATAAATATTGATGAGAATATAACGATTAGATAAGTTGAACAGCTTTATGTTAACAATAAAGTGTTTCTGAAATAAATAAGAAGGGGATAAATAATTATGATTTTGTTTGTAACTTGAGTTTTGACTCATTAGCACGTTCTTACAGCGGACGGTATATTCGCTTCCCTCGTTACAAGTTTTCATAGTTTTTATTCATCAGTTCGCAAACACTTATCGTGTTTCTCAGGTTAAGGGTGACCTAGATGTCTTGTAACAAGACGTGGACTTAATATGAATCTCGACAGTCTTAAAACATTTTGGTACCACACTCTTTCGTTGTACATCAATTATATAACTCGCCTCTGTTTCTAAATATATGTATTTGTGTCTGATACATTTATAACAGCATACTGGAGGGCTATCATCACTTTAGAAAGTTAATTAGTACTTCGATGTTATTAAAACGCATATTAAAAATCGCTTTAAACTGTATGTAATGTGAAGAAACATTACCGGTTGGAGATAATTTTTTTAACTAGCTTTTATGTACGGCTTCGCTTGAATGAATGGGATACTGTATTTGATAAGAAGCCTTTAATTGTTTTATGCAAAGGTTATAACATAGATAATTATTTATCATACTATTCATTGAAATCCAAGGTACGGAAATTATATTTTTGCGTATTTTGTGAGGGATTTCCGATAAACAGTGTGACGTACATGCTGCCCTAGAAACTATAATTCAGTGAAAGTTCTATGAGAACCGGTTGCCCCGCTCAAAGATTATCCCGGACAAACAGAACGACAGGTGGATTATATAAAAAAGGTTTTTTTTTGGATCCTGGACTTTGTGTATAAAACATACAGATCCTATAGAAGGGCTAATAATATTATATTGAATTACTTAAGACAGTACTCGGTATGTAAGCATAGTAATATTTTAGTCCACCCTGGGTAGTCCTTGATACTCATTTAATTAACCATAATATAAATATTTTTTTACAACGTAATTGGTTTTCTGTTTTGTAAATGAATTTACTAAAATTTAATGACATTTTATTTCAATATTGCAATACAATTCATTAGTTTCTTTATTTAATTATAATTAAAATGAATATTTTTTTATACTAAAATATAATTATGTTATATCTTACATGTCGTTATAATAAAGATTAGCCTCTTAACATTGTATCAGCAACTTCGGATGACGTCATTATATTCTAAAATAAGTTTTTATTTACTTTTAATTTTACATGGAATCAACATAATGCACTTTATATCAGTGAGCGGTTTCAATACGTATAAAGGGTCATCAATCACTGAGCGCATCAATCTTGCACTCCTACAGAGTGATGCTGCCCTAGTGCTTCTTGTTTAACAAATAACTTAGTCGTTATTCAAATTTTAAACGAAATTAAAAATTATATATTTAATATTCATAACAATTAACATGATTAATTCCATAAACAATATTAGTGAGTGACGGTCGACTCGACCACAGCGTGGAATTGTTTCCCAAAAACACGGGAACGCACTTCCTGGATTGTAAATAAAAATCCTCACCGTTATTACAATACCGGCACGAGAACGTTCAAAAAAATGCATACAAAAATCAACGTTCAACGTAAAAACTTTATCCTGTCAAAAAATAGTAACAGGAATAATTATCGTGAACATTGCATTAATCAAATTCCGCGCACGGTGCTATCGGGGGTTGGGGGTGAGGAGGTGGGGGCTGATGGTCGGGGGTTATGGAGGCTGTGGGGAGAGGCACGGGGTATGAGAAAAACGAGTGCTGCGGACTCTGTGCGAAAAAAAGCTGAAAATGACAGTTGTACATGTAGTACGGTGCAAGGATCAATCACGAGATATTGAATTGGTTTTAATTTATTATTTTGTATACTACTGTTACATAAACAAATAAAAAAAAAAATCAAAACATGTTTCATAAGCTGAAACATGTTTTGATATTGAGAATGTTTTTGATTCGTTATAATTCTACATTGACGTCAATAGTCCATATATGGTAAAAGCAACTCTTTAATTAGTGGTCACTCGTTTATTTGTTTTTCAGTTATTAAACGTAAACATTAAAAACAATTATTGACTTATACAATAAATATTTTCACATGCACCGTATAAAATTATAATACGTACTATTATAATTATATCTTAAGATGTATCTCTAGAGTACAATCTCCTGTAGAGCCTGGTAGTCCATCGCAGGCTACCTATAGCTGTAAAAAACTCCTCCCAATGGGGGCCCTTCCTGCCCTGGCGCATTCATTAATTGCTAATTTACAGATCGTGCACCATGTATGAGACTGATCTGATGTTTTTAGGTTAATACTTAATATATACATTACCAATAATTTGCCTTAATCACGACCATTACAAACGGATCTCCCACTATAGCTTCTATGCTTATTCTTCATTATTATTTGGCCTTACAATTAGGCTAATTAGAATATTTCGGGAAAGTAGAAAGTATTTTAATAATCCTTAGCATTCCTGAGACGTTGTTCTGAAGAGTTGTAACGTTAAATATGTTTTTTTTTCGAGGTCTGTGTTTCAAAAGATGTAAAAGCTCAGTTAGTTTAAATATTTTGTCATTTAGTAATGAGCTTTTGACATTTACTAATTTAAAATCCGAATCTTCGTAATGGAAGTACTTAATAACGAGAATAGAGGGTGTTTCGCCGAACTCTTAATATTATGTTTGTATATAATAAGTGCAATGTGAGGTGTACAATATGATGGGCGGCCCCTGATGGATCGATGAAGCCGCGTCTGATCGGGCGCATGTGTGCAGCGAAATAAACGAAACAAGCGGGAAAAAATCGCCGCGTCAAAATGGACGCGATGCACATCGACGCATTTAGATTGGATGTTTAGTGAAATATTCGTGTTATATAATTTTTATTAAAAAAAAAATTATATTGTAATGGTTTAAATGTCTTATATATGTAATAAATCTATTTAAATTATTCATAAAATGACTCAAATTCAATGTTAGATATTGTCAACTCGGTCAACAATGTTGATATAAATAAAACGATATTATTCAATTATGTTCATATACAATTAAATATGCCAAACGACCAATACTAATGGGTGTGACTAAAGAGGTGCAACGTCACCAAACAGTCAGGGTGGTTCCCCATAAAAAAAATTGCACCGTTTTGGGGGCAGGGGGTTGAACTTTGGCGGCATTTCGGCCACCCCCTGTTTGCCCTTAATTGGTACCGTTGTGTATTAGGAATTTGATTTGTGGACCTGTTTATGATAAATTATATGTGCATGACATTACCTCATCATCTCACAGTAATTAATGTATACAAATGTTCATAAACTTATAGGCGTAAACTTAATTTCTTTATAAACAGTATTTATATTCGCGTGTGGACCTTAAAGTACTTTTTTTTAAGCGGCCATTTTTATACACCAATAACGTTTTAAGAGTGTCGATGGTTCGTTGTTTACGGACGCACGGTTTTTAATAAGTTATAAAATTTTCATATCCCTTGGTGAAAATATACATTATTTATTTTACGAAGGTTAAACTGTCTTTTTTTTATTTTTTTACACAGCCTCTGTCAACGGCATACAGTTATGCATTTTTAAATTACAATATTCATTTGGGATTTAATTAATATTAATAAATTAATAGAATGACTGCTATTATAATATTTGAAATTAGGTAAATGTTTGATAAAATACAGTTTATATATAATATAATGTATTGATATATTAAATAACTTCGTGAGACATTCTTCATTAATTGACGAAAAAATTACAAAAACTAAAGTCATAACAGAACTGTTGGTTTGTACGTTTTAGTTAGACACAAATATCATAAACTATTCCAAATTAGACAGTTTTCACTGTTTAAAGTATTAATAAAAAAAAACGCACAAAAATTTCGGAAGCAAACCCGATAGTAATTACTAGTGTACAAACATATATATATATAAATCGCATAATGTTAAGCATATATATTTTTGTTTATTACGCAAGGAGATAAAAAAAAATAAGTCAACTGACATCCTCTTTATATTGTCCTGTAGGAAAAGTATAAACAAGAATTGATTCAATTGTTACAAGCAATTAATTATTAATAAATTTTGTTAAGATATCATAGTAATGGTTTTGACTAGAGGGAAAATGGTTTTTATTCGGGTTCAGAACATGAGTTATTTTAGACTAGATGTGTATATGTAATAGAAAAAAGAGAAAACAGTAAATGGTAGGTGTTTTGACTATAGAAACATATACTTAGCTCTCTAAAGTGTTAAAAATATATACGTACTTTCATAATATATAATCCTTACCTCAATTTGTAAAAAGGATATTTCGTTTTCTCACATTATTTTACTATATAAATATAATTTAATCTGTTCTCAACTTAAGTAATATAAACTAACTATACGTCAAATAGATTGCTTTATAAATAATTAATAACTAATCGATAGTTAACTATATGTTTTGAATTGATTATTTTCAATGTTTTTATATATATTCTTAATATTGAATATAAAGTTTAAGTATTTTTCATGATAATTTAAACAGATATCAAACAAAGGAAAGTATAAAATTAAATTGACAAATGACTTTTATATGTTGACCGGCTAGTCATAGTATTTTTATGACTATAGTCATTATCTATATATAAAGTATAAATACGACAGACCTAAAATATATTTTTTTATGAATATTGCTTCATTATGATCGGAGCTTTGGCATTAAGCCTTTTGTTTAGCATTTATTTTAATTAAACCGCCTTATTCCACGTATAAATTGTTCCTTATAAAGACTCATACAATACAAGACACAGCCTCTGATCAAAGCATTGAAACATATTAATTTATTTGTTTAATAGGTACTTTTTTATTTCATTGTAACCAAAATTACTCACTGAAAGAAAACTGTATACTGACTAACTCTCTGAACTAACTGGCAACACTCCAACGACTACAGATCTATTGACTACGAGTCAATGTTTGATACAGATATAATAAAATCTTTATACAATACATAAAGCCTAGTACTACTATAAAGAAAATTAATTCCGACTGATTTCCTATACTAGAAGTAAAAGTTTTTTTTTTAATACAAATAATATGCCTAAATAAAATCGTTTTACTATATTCGTTCCAACGAGAATGTATTGAATATTATGATTGTAAAATAATAATAAAAGAAATTAAATTTCAATTACAAAGCAACGTTATTTCAACATCACATACATATAATTCTTAGAAGGCGCTAAGTGCGCTGGCTCGCTTCCAGCCATTGATGGATTTATAGATACTTCTATTTATTTTCTAATCTATGGTTTGATCAGTGTCACTCATTATGACTTACACTTAAATAACACTATTAAATTATCACAGCTAACAATAAACTTCCTGATAAATATGTTTGAAATATTCTGTTCACGATTATTATGACTTCTTCGTTATAAATAATAAAATGAAATATATGACGTTATAATTTTACTTGCAGAGATTCTTGATTTATGGTTTACTATTGTATTGTTAATTTTTAATATATCGAGCATAGACAATGCGTTCCTGCCATGTTTCAGTGGTAAGAAAGCTAACAACCAGTTTCAGTAGACTTCACGCACATAAATTCATCACACATCTTGGCCGGTGTCCAACACTGAGTCGGTAACACGCCAATAAAAAAATTTAACTAAAACTCTTTGGAATCGTACTCGTTATATTTTAAGTAACGTATTGTACAATTCGAACAAAAGGTATCCTTGTAAACAAGCTTGTAAGTTTACAAATAAAAAATACATAACCCATAAATGGAAATAGATTATATTGGGTGATTTTTTTTTTGTTTAAACTCATTCAGCCTGCGAAATTACGTCGCACCAAAAAGTTTACATGTTACAATACTGATATAAAACTTTTAAAAAGGTGTTTTAAAGATCGCTACCGTCCAAGAAGTAGTTAAGCGGTAACGGTGGTCTTGATAGAACTTTTTGGGTTGTCTTTTTATAAGACTAGTATTTATGTCTCGATTCATTTTTTATGTGACGGAGTGTTACAATTCATTCGATGAAAGGCATTTCGTTTAATTTTGAAATGACTTTATTATTGCTCGAATAATTTGCTGGTTTTTTCTATATAATTGCTATAATAAATAGCTTCAGATATTAAAACGTTTTTGATTGCACATCCAACCCATTATATTATTTGCCGTCGGTGGTAGAACCTTATTTAGAATAATCATTTAATTTGATAAAGTTTATTTAAAGATAAGCTTTAAAATCGGTTTGAAACAGGATAATAAAATTTTATATTTGTTGTCGTTAAGTTTTTACGGCTACAGTATATGCTTGTAATTATTTTATAATGTCCTGCCAGTGACTTAATGGAATTCAACTGACTTAATAGGCGTCAAATGTTCCAGTTGTTTTTGACAAACGAAAAAGAAGGTCTCATATTATACCAATAAAAAAAAAATGACAGTATAGTTACAGCAGTCTATTAATAAATATATCATGTATTACGTAACAATATTTTAACAAAATTCGTATAAAAATTATATGCAATAAAATAAACCAATTGACGCACGAGGAAATTAAAAGTGAATGTGTTTACAACGTTGTGTGGTTTAAAAACGAGATGACCTTCGTACAAAATATTAGTTAATTATATAATGTGAACAAAATATATAATAAAAGACATATCGGGGCTTCAGTGTATATGCATTTCTTATTAATTTAAATCTATATCCGCAATTGTTAGTACTTTCATTTACTTTCATCTCGCGTCCACGGAGAAAACTATGATCTGAGATGTTATCAAGGTTATATTCGGACTCGTATATTTTGGGAGAATAATAAATGACTTGAAATGAAAATCTAGCTGAGAGGTGCATTAGCTCGGTTTTTTGTGGTAAACCCGGTCATTAATACGCGATTATGTCAAGCATTGAGGAGGTTGTACTGTTATGTGGTGGAAGGCTTACTACAGGCGAAATCATACAAAAAAACTAAAATAGACACTTAAATAAAAAAAAATTAAAAACTAATTATATAAGTATATTATATAGAAATAAATATTTCTTTATTAGTTTGTACCACAACTAATAAATATTAATTATTTAGTAGCAGTAACTTGCTAATAGATTTCATTATAATAAACGGTTAATCCTCTCACAGACGATTCATCCTGTAATTTTGTCCATCCACCACTTTAGGACCTGTATATAATGAAGTCTGTAGGCAGCCTTTTGTGAATAATCTCGTACTGTTACCTTCCTCGGATGTTACAGATGCTTGGTCGTGCTAAAAGCTTACAAATGTTTTCTAGTACATTTTAGATTTCTAGATATTTGCAGATACGTTATTAAACAGCGTGACTTAGCTGGATTCAATTTTTTTGTTGTAATGATATAATTAATAATATTATCAAAAAACATGATAACTGATGTACATACGGTACCCGTCACCTAATATAGGTAGATTTTTAGTTTCATACGTACATACATACATATATCACTATTTAATACAGTTGAAGCAGAGTGCATTTTTGTTTCATTCTCTTTATCACAAAGCATTTTTATGTATAAACAACAATACATTTATTCGTAATTTAAACAAACATACATTATTTTATTTCCAATTAAGTCATACGCTTTGATTAATTTGTCAATCTTATAGCGTATAAGTTCTATGTGTGTACCAAAGTCTAAGTGATCTCTTGAATTTCATATAATCGTATGAGCACATAAAATATAATTCAGATTCCAAGCTTTGGACATCACCATAAATCCACAGTAGCCGGCGTGGCTGTCGGCGGATGTGCCAAGTTTTGCTATAGTTTTAATTGTTTTTATATTATTATATTATTTAACAAGCATTTCTCGTTATGAATTTATGTTCAAATTTATGTCCTTTAAATTCTGTGACAGTATTTGTTCAATCATCGATTAATATACCACTGACATGTAAATGTTTTAAAGATATTTTAGAGTCCCTTAACACCAATTTGTGAAGGAATGTGAAAGTATTATATACGGCATATATGTTGCAAGTAATATTTTAATGATAGATACAATCAAGGCTCATTATAATGTATCTGCTACCGTTTTTTTTTGGAAACAAAAATATACATTCTTTAACAACCTCAGAAGCCTTTCCACGCTCGCACTTTTTCTTTTATAGTAACAAATCAACTTCCGATTTGTGATCGGTTTGTATGATAATCGGATATGCGAAATTTATGCTTAGATTAATAAAAATTAGGTTCATTTTTATTTAAATCTGAATAACCGGGCTTGCACATAACTGTGTGTATCTGATTGTTGAATTGATACCGTATTGTAAGTGTTCAGAGTTTGTTTTTGTACGAGTGCGTTTGTAAACAATTACAAGCTAATAGATGTGGAGAATGCTTCCGTTAATAGAATTTTAATGAAGAAATGTCAGATTCGACGATGTGCGGCTCTTGGGCGTCTTAAGTGTTCGCGGGGATTGCCTCGCTCGGTAACGGTAGCAAATAATACAAATTATTATTAAAACATATAATATATTACACATTAAACACAATACCACATAACTTACAACACTTCATTTCATTTTGTTTTGTTAAATGAAATTTAAATACGACCACGTCCATTGAAATGTAATGCGTGTGTCAGATGTTAATTTAAAATTTAATTGTAATCTTAATATGAATATTAAGTAAATAAGTTAATAATTAACTTAAAACTGTCGGTTTTTCGGTAGTAATTCAAACTCTTTCTATGCGTCACACATGTATTTGTATTATATATATATCATATATATAATCATATATTATTCTGTGTCTATTGTTCTCACATTATTTATGTTACAAACCGTACAACTTTTATTTGGCGAGTCCATTCCATCACAGATAATATAATAATTACATCGATACAGTTATAGATGGCAGCGATAGAGAGAACAGGGTGGTAATTGGTTGAGGCTGTGCTGGTTGCTCTGCCGCTCCTAATGTTACTAATAATCAAAACGTGAAAAAACTTATGTTTTTTTGTGCGTTTGTTACATAATCGCGAAAAAAAAATCGGTTGAAATTATTTTAATACGATCGTGTAAAATTAATTGTTGTCTGGTTTTGGTTAAAACTAACACACATTTTTTTTTAACATACAATATAATATAAAAAAAATAAAATATCAGTATCTTCTGAATAGTCTACTTATGTATATAACAATACCAAAACTATGTTTAGTATCTAGTAATCTGTAGTTTTTGAACGCAAAAATCATATTATTTTTATATTTTAATGTATAATGTTTTCGAGCTAGACTTGTTGGTATGACACCGCACTATACAGCCTTCCGTCTGCCCTACAGCCTGCGGCTGATCTAGTTGAAACGGTTTTTGTGAACAATGAACTTTGATACTATAAATAGTATTTTGTTATTAGACATATGCGTATAGTATTAAAGTGTTGGAATTAATTCGTAGCGTTTGATGATAGATGGCGTGGTTATAATAGCGTTCTGGTTTTACCTTCAGAAACAAATTGATCGTTGAACAGCTGTTATTAGGTACTGTTTTACGACGCATCTTATTTTTATATTGTTAATAACAACGAGCGGCAGCTATTTAATGATGTCGATATTTGTATCAAATAAAGTGTTTTTGCGGGGAGTTTTATTGCATTATTTTAATATGAACAAAAGCGCTGCAGAAAGTCATCGGATTTTACTAGAACTTTACGGTGAACATGCTTTAGCTGACCAAACTTGTCGGAAATGGTTAGCGTGTTTTAGGAGTGGTGGATTTGATTTAGACAACATGGAACGACCTGGACGGCGAAAAAATAAATTGAAAATAGAGAATTAGAGGATTTACTCGAAGAAAATTCACGTCAAATACTTCAAGAGTTGTCTAAATTTTTGGAAGTTGTCTCATCCACGATAGGAGAATGCCTCAAAGCTTTGGAAATTATCCAAAGAGAAGGAAATTGGGTGTCATATGAATTAAAACCGAGAGACATTGAAAGACGTTTTATGACCTGTGAATTACTGCTTGCACAACAAACAACAAAAAAAGTTTTCTACATCGTATTGTTACTGGCGATGAAAAATGATTATATTACGACAATTCGAAACGCAGACCATGGGCTAAGTCCGGACAAACATCATCATCAGTGGCAAAACGCAATATTGATGGATCTAAGCTCCTCTTTTGTATTTGGTGGGATCAACAAGGTGGGGTTTATTATGAGTTGTTAAAATCCAATGAAACTATCACTGGGGATCGCTACCGGTTAGAATTGATCCGTTTGAGTCATGCATTGAAGGAAAAACGGCCGGGATGGAGCGAACGGCACGATAGAGTTGTTTTTGTGGCGAAACCAGTGAAAACATACCTGAAAACAATGAAATGAGAGGTTTAACCCACCCAATTTATTCTCCGGATATTGCCCCTTTGGATTACCATCTGTTTCGATCAATGCCTCATGGTTTATCAGGGAGAAAACTAACATCTTATGAGGATTGCCAAAATTGGATCGATTCATGGATTGCCTCCAAGGACGAAGAGTTTTTCCGACGGGGTATTCGACAGTTACCTGAAAAATGGGAAAAATGTTGCAAGCTATGGCCAGTATTTTCAATAAGGTAATTTTTATTTTCATTACAAATAAATCGTTATTTTTTAATAAAAAAAAACAGCTACGATTTAATACCAACACCAATACATAAGTACCTAAATGTTGTTTTATCTTGTTGTTATTTTGAATACTTGATTTTTTAAATATAAACCTTAAGTTTTATATAATTCAATCGCAGTTTTTAAATTCTTAACTTTTTAATTAATAACACTTTGATTTATTTATCTATAGTTTTAGAATCTAATACAAACTCATATTATGAGCGAAGTGTGATAATTTCTTTAAGAAGACTATATCACGCAACCAAATAAAAAAAATATTTAATTTTTACATGTTCATAACAGAAATGAGAAATGGACAGAGATTTTTATAGCGTATCTTATGTTGTGTATGTACGTATATCTGGTAAGATCTCTATACCCACGTGTGCAATGCCGTCAGAAGTTCCTCGGCCGACAACTCGCACACCGCCCGCCGTCAATAATTACAATGAAGTTGGGTCTACGTTTGACGATTACCATTAAAACTCACTACCACGTAAACTGATCCCTATTCTCAAACATTTTGTATGACATTCGGATTTTTTTACAGATGGTTAGTTACAAAAAAGCATTATACCATTCATATTATTCTCACAGTTAATCGATTGAAAATTTCCAGATTCTAGTTTTCATAGCGGAAGTAAATTTATTAAGGCTTCCATATTACTTCTTTACATTTAAGAAGTAATATGGAAGCCATTCCTAGCTAGTTCGAATCCTTGTCAAATTGATGCTGTCTTAGAATAAAAGGATTTTTTTTAATTGTTATTATCGTATATGGGACAAAGCAATGGTCTAAAAAAATTGTTAAAACATTATTTGTTTGAAAATAATTATCTACCACTTAGGTAAAGGTAAAGCCTTTTAGTTGCATTTTTTAAATATAAAACCTCATATTTTTCTTTTCCCAAGACGATGTGCTAAACACAAGAGTTGCACCTTTATGCACTCGGATTCAACCTCAAACAACCCCAAAAATTTTTGATAGTAAGTTTGCGGGGGTTAAAAGGGTAAAGGGTTGCGTGCTCTGACAAATGCATGCTAAGTTCAACTTAACGGTTACATTCCTCACATGTCAAGATATAAAAGTTGAAGAAGTTACTCACTAAACGATTGTAGGCGATTGTATTAGCGTTCGAAATTAGTTTTACAATAACCATTTTTGACTTTGACATTCAATGTTTGACAGTAAATGACATGTTAACATTTGTAACTAATCAAATTTGACAGCGTTTCCTAAAGGGTGCTAGGTTAATGATTGCACACGAAAAGCCTCTGTGTATGTGTGTGCGTGTTTGTGTGTATGTGTATGCTTAAACCATAACAACGTAAAGTATGAATAGAATAAATCTTTGAAGATAATTTGCCAGGAGGAAAAATAAAGTCCTAGAATATAATTTTATAGCAAAGACTTTATTAAAATAATTATATGATTATTATTTTTTTATTACTGGATGATGCATGGTTATTTTACCTGATAGTGAGCACTGATATAGCCTTGGATGGTAAAAGAAACATCTCAATACAAATCTATTCACTCTTTCCTTAAACACCTCTAAATTTAAGTGGAACGAAACAAAGACCAAGATCGTCTTTTCCTATCCTTTGCTGAATAAATCTGAAGCTTGAATAAGAAGTATGATAGAAAAAAAACATTTCGGTATTAAAAAGAAATTGTTATAAATTTAAATCTTTAACATATTATATGTTGGTGTGTTGCACCGTCCTAAACCAGTCACGCCGACAGAAGTCGGTACAGACGCTAAATGCCTTCAATCATTACTGTAATTGCTTCATATTACAATCTAATTTGATAGATCTTAAAAAGTAATTTTAACATTTTGACCCGCTTGTTTGACGAGCATCACTAATACACAAAATAGAGCCATTAATTCACGGATAAACGCGATTTGAAATATTGCTGTTAAATGTCAGTCAGTCTGTATTTCAAAATTAAACAAAATCGAAACGTTACATAGGGATATTTGCTCTTATTCTTGACTATATAATATAACAAACAATTAAGAAGTATTAATAAAGTAACTTGAAATATAGGTAAAAAAACATTAAACTAAATTTTTATCAACTAATATCGACCATTTCCTTCCTAGTTAAAAAAAAAACACATTTTACCAAAACCATCTGAGCGGCTATATATTTAATTTATTTTGAGATATATTTTATGACAAAGCTTTTTCGTAAGCAGACTGTTTTAATAGAAAGTAGTATTGAAGTAATCTAATGTATGTCGTTTTTTGTATCTGTGAGAGTCAAATGTGTTTTTAATTTTATACCAAAACATAATTAATAGATCGAAAGTCTTTAATGTGGGACTATTTGTTTTTTGTTTGAAAAAACCTATTAATCTTGAATGATTTTATACGAGTTAGTTTCTTTGCCAATGGACTGAATGAACAAATATGAAGCTTTACGTCTTTCATTCGTCTCTTTGAACGGTTTTTTTTTAAATATGTAAAAAAAATCACGTTAAAACATAATTTGCAATGTTATTTAAATTTCGAAATAGACGAATACTATATTTTTATTTACAACGTGAAATAAAAAGTGTACACATTACTAACATATAAAAAAAAATTAAATAAAAAATCGATTTAATAATTTTGAATGTAAAATTTGATGATATATTTATAACTGTTAATGATAAATGATAAACCAGAGCTATAGTTTGCGACAACTTTAAAAAAAAAAAACAGGTGAATTGGAAGCAACAAGTCGATGTAAAAAGATATAAAAAGTTTGGAGATCGTGCGTAACACGACACGCGAAATGAATTGATGAGCGCGTGGCGTCCACGAGAAATCGATTCTGTATTAACGGAACGCTCCAAATATGACAAACCACTTCAGCCAACACATTTTCGTGCATGTAATTCAACTTTTTTCTTTCTATTATTAGAAAGTTACATGCCCTTTTAAATACGAATTACGTTCTAGAAAATAGCTAACAATATTTGAATTTATATTCTACGACATTTCAGTAAAGTTAATTTTCAATAATAAGTTTCGAATATGAAACATTTTCAAAGGAATAGCATTCTGTCATCAGAGTTTTTGACGAGTATTTTATTCGTTTGTATTATATGTAATATTTTTTCGAAAGTTTCAGCTTTACAGTTGAATTAAAAAATATACAGGTGTATCTTCAAAACTATAGGAAACCACAACGTTTAATTATTAATTAATTTTGAAATTCTAACTAAATTTCTAAGGACACGAATGTTTTTCGCTGTACCTAATGGTTTCAATACGAAATTCCTTTAGCTGTATCTGCCGCTGGAGAATCTCTCTATCAAAGAAATCACTAGTTAAAGGACCTAAGTTGATTAAACCTTCCAGCAGAGAGTTCAAACATATCCACGTGCGTCGCTAGTATTCCTCGGGAGTAACGCTCCTACCATTATTATTCTTCTGTTACAGGCCCCAATATTTTGGTAAACCTAAATCAACATCCTGCGTGATTTTCAGCAAATTTTTTCATCTACCTCCGAAATCTGTTGAACTTATTGAAATGATATATAAATGATATAAACTCTCTTATCAACGATATGTTGTTGTTAAATAATTTTATTCCCGCCGTCCATGTTTATTCAATTGTGATATAATCTATTTTATTAAATTTCTACATATGTAATTTGTAACTTTTAATTAGACGTATTAATAATATAAGTTATTAAGTCTACTTCCATATGTATGCTAAAAATAATAAACGTTACAGCCTTAAAATAATATGTCTCACGTTGTACATTTTTGATGTAAAAACGAAAGAAAACTCAAACACTCATTTAATGTTAGCGTGTCGTTTCTAGGCACACCGACATTCAGAACGTTAGTTAGGGTTGATGAATCGTTTAAAAATATCAAGTAAAGTATGAATAATATATATATTTTTTTATGAGTAAATCATATACGATCTTCATACTTCAATTATACACTCGTAAAATAAGAAATTACTGTATAACTTTATCATCACACAAACAACGCAGTTCATATAAAGGATGATTAAATTTAAATAATGAAATTACGTCCAATATATATTTTAATGTAATAATAATATAAAAGTATCACCCCTTAGTGTATTTTGGGTGCTGTTTTTTCATTTAGATATATTTTTCTTGGCGCACGATATTTTTTCAGCTTGTTTCCCCAGTTGTAAGATAAACTACACGCGGCCGAACCTATCTGTGTTATTCTGTTGTTAAATGAAGGGAAATGTAATACTTACATAATTAATATCATCTGTCAACTGTGCTCTGATTGTGAATTCTTTATCATCGTTTAAGAATCGACGTATAGAAACTAATGTTGATATCAATTTATTTGTCAAAATAAAAAACTAAAAATCCCTCGACAGTTGACGTAGCTGTGCTTTAATAATATATGTATAACTTTGAAATCGTATTATGTATTGAGGTTTAATATCAGGAGGTACATTTAAAAGAAAATTTGAAATTTATTAATCATTTTATAACAAAATTTTAAGGTTTATGTTAACTTATAAAGGGTAATGGATATCGCTACATGGAGTAATAGCATTAGAATGAATTTGTATCCTTGAACTGTATACAGACAGTTAAGAGTTTTTTATTTCATGATGGTTTGATCTGTGGACGTTTATTTATATAAATAATGAGACAGTTAGACACTTAAAACTGTGTGTATCTTGTTTGGTGATTAAAACAAATTGTAAGCTATGGAATATGGACGTAGCCATCTATTCCAATTCCATAATTGGTGATAAGATGAGATGAAAATTACTATGACTAGTGTGAACGAGTACTGAAGAAATAACAGTGGAGCGAAATGAGTTATATTACTTTCAAAATATAAGGCTTATATTAGAAATAGTTTTAAAATAAAAGAACAAACGGTTCCATAATTATTCCGTGTAATGACGAACTGTTTTTGACGATTAAATCATTAAAGGCACCTATCGGTTTTGACCAGCTCAATATCCGTGACGTTTTCACCCGGGCGTGACGTCACGCTGGCGTTGTTTCCACAAGTAACGGATGAATTTTGTGAATTCTCGCAAAAAAATAAATTGAACAGAAAACTAATTCGAGAAAACCGAGCTTTGTATCGATTCTAATAAGAAAGTTCGATCTCGTGCCGGACCCACGGTTACTACTGAAGAATTAGAATCGCCTTTTTTGTGTACTAAAAAAAAAACAACCTCATTTCTTAGAAATTTACGAAGCGTTCTTAATAATTGATTTTTAAACACAATTATTTATATACTAACTAAAGATCCAATCTGTCGTGATAGCTTCTAACGTATTGTAATTTTAAAAAACTACATAATTTTTAATTATATACATTTGGAATACAGATTGAAATTAGACACTGGCACAAATATAATATATAAAAAAACATAGAAAGTTATAGATACAGTAAATATAAATATAAATAGTTTATTAGCGATTGGGTTCAAGTATTTTAAATTTATTAAGCAGGTCTTTAAGTCGGACAAAGGAAAAACAAAAGTCAGTATTACCAGTTAATAATTTCAAAACATTTTTTTAAATATACTGTTATAAAAACAGAACTACTTATTCATAAAATTAAGATGAATTAAGACACTTTATCAATATGGTGATGAAAATATTTAAAACAGAAATTTTTTATGACGGGTAAGTGAAATCATAATTATCTCTTGTTATAACCATGAGACGAAACCTCGGATGTCGGGTCCATCGCGTTGCTGGGAGAGGAGCTTCAACGATGCCTGGGACTTGTGACCCAGGGCAAGTCCCAGGCAGGTAGGTATATATATTACATAATGAGAACAACGAAAAGAAATCCGGGGATACTTCATGATCCATCCGATCGTGTGTCCAGGTGTGAGACGTAGCCGGCTCGTCCCGTCTTGATACTTACAAACTAAAACACAGTCTTAAACTTATTCAGTTTTAAATTTAATTTTTTTTTCACTGAGTTCACATTGGGCTTAATTTGAATATTTTGATTGGCTTATATTATATATTTTTTTTCGAAATAAATTTTATTCTGTAATAATAATAATTTAAAGCATAAAATATTTTGACTATTACTAATTAATACGATTAGTACTTTATGCCTTTTATTTATTCAACTTCAGCTATCATATATAGTTAAGAATCATATATGAGATTTTATTTATAATGTGTATAAGGTCTAATACTGTTTATCCATAACGATTTTTTGAGTTATTCTCATGAATAAATATTTTTAGTTAATTCGTATCTCGATATACTGAACTGATATTTAAAATATAAGAAAAAAAAACACAATATTAACGTCAAGTATGAAGACTATTAACAGCCAGCATCCGGCGATCACGCCGGAGCACCTGTTAGCTGCAGGCGTTCGGCTAACATCGGCTAACCTCGGCAAACATCGGTTACTAACCGAATTTTGAATTTAAAGCCCGATTTCCTATAGAACTCATAAAAATAACAAGTAACTACCCGAAACTTCGTCTGTCTAGATATTGAAATTAGATTAATAAATTATTAAAGAATAGTGCTTTTAAAATTTATATTCTAATTAACCATCAGCGCCATCTGTGATCAGCACCTGATTTCATATAAAATACAACCGGTATGCTATTTACACGGAGTTTCGGGATCAAATCCAGCTCACATATTCTCGTTATATAACTACATTATTGGAAAGTTTTATCACATTCGCATACGCAAGAATAACGTTAGTTGTCTTAACACTTAGGGATAATAGGCTCGCACCAGAATTTCTTATAGGAAACCATTTTTCCAACATTCCCACTGTCATATCTTTCTTATTAAACGCACTGTGATAATGCATGGCTTAAAGATTTCCCTTATGACTAAGGTAGAAGGCATTTGAAATCACACTAGCAACACTTCAGATCAGAAAGCTGAAAGAAACAAACTTTTGTTTTAAAATTATTAGAAATAGGAACTGTAATCCTTTAACGAAATAAAGACTGTAAAATTAATTGAAATACTAATTTTTTTCTTCTTAAAATAGGAATAATCGGTTTTTGTGATGAAAAAAACAACAGTTAAACAAATAATAGAATTAAAAAATGGAATAAAAATAATACTACTTTGTTCGTTTGTGATAATTTTATAAGCAATGAATTCATTTAATACACATGTCTATACAGCAATTTATTAATCATTACTAGTAATACCGATTCGTAATAATTTTTTTTAAATCAGGAAATTCTTATCTGAACCACACTTCGAAAGCAATATCGCGTGATAAAGACTTCTCTTACTTTGTTATGCACAAGACAAAGAAAAAATATTGCAGCCAATTAACCTCTATCCCTCTAAATGCTCTATTCTGTTGTCTCCTTAATAAAATATCTGCATTCATATAAATGGTCCTAACAAAGAATTTTTGACTGGACAAAGTTGACACGATTTATATCAAACATATACAGGATGTTGATTTTGTACAAATATTTTGTACACACCATCGACGTTACACTTTCATATGATAGCTGAGGTAAAAATATCGTGTTGAATCTATTTTATTTGCTCCTACCATCGCTCAATTACATACAAAAAAAAAAAAAATAAAAAAAAATAAACGCGAACAACTTCATGTTGGAGCAAAAAGCTCAACACCAGTTCTCTATAAATAGAAACTGATCATACTATGAACATTCCAGTAATATTATCAATCCAGCAAATAACTGTATTGAATTTTATAGCTCATTATAGCTCTAATGTTCTATTTTTTTATTTGCAAGAACATATTAAACTTTCCTTATCTTTATAGATAGAATATTAAGTTCTATTTGGAAAGAGCGACAACACTGTTTTGGTAACTGTATCACTTGCCCGTGAGCCTCACGTAGTTGTAACGTAATCGTATTTACATTTTTAAAACAACAACTACAAAAAGCCAGCCACCTGTAGCTGCTGAACCCTTTCTTTGGTGTACCTTTTTAATCTTTTTTTCCTTTATTTCTTCTATTTTGTATAAATCCTTTTTCTTTTTCGTGGCCATTAGGTTTTTTACCCGTTTGGCTATCTTCGTTTTTGTGGTGATCCCAAATTAATATAATCTTTTTTTGTCGCTATCGGAACGGGTTCGGGGCCTCGGTGGGAAATGTTTAATGAAAGTATTTTTTGATTCCGATAGTTTTATAAGGCGCTTTCGTTTTCATCACGACCTTACCTGTTTGGACTTTATCACGTTGGAGATCTCTGTTACTAGACGTGGGATATAGTCCGCACATGCTGACAATACTATTGTCATTTAATTATTATTATTGTGTTATATTTATTAATATAAATACAGTTCAAACATATTTTTTTGCTATGAATGAACCATTTGTTTTCCATTCATTCATCGCGTGTAGTTCGGTACATTTGAACGGACAACTGTTATAACTCATTCGCCTCCAAGTCCATTGTGCTCCCAAAATCTATTGGCTGATCTTTCGTTTTTAATCCCCTACGATTCTTTATCCACGAATCTCGCCAAAATGCCAGACACAACGCATAAATCCTTATTTAAATATACCTACCTCATTATACTCCTTTGATCCTAAAACAATGAAAGGAACAAACGAATCTCGATCTCACCCGCTAGTAATACGGCTTAAAATTAAAATAATACAGTTGGTATCTACGTAGAACTGAAAGGTCGTAAGATTTCTGACTTAATATAAAATTGAATTCAGTGCTAATAAAAAGAAAGTTTAAATTCACATAACTGATAGTCAAAGGGTTTTTATAGCAATAAATAAAGGAATATCGAAGTTGGCTGTGTCAACAACGCGTTGCATTCTTGTGCAGTGTGTAGAACGCACACATGCAAACATATCATTGCGCCTGTGTGAGTGGACGCAAATACTTATTGGTTAACGTTGACTTGGGAACAGGGATGTTGTGTTCATCTTATAATTAATAGACAATCATTGTAACATACATATAAAAAACTATATGCAACAGCTTTGCCATCTCTAATTGCTGCTTCATTCATAGCGATGTCTGAAGTTTCTCTAATTAAGGAGCTACAGATATGACGGCCATATTTGGACTTTGATTTAAATTTCGTCATGACATGCTATTAAAGGTTCAAGCGCTATCTGTGAAGGTGTGTCGTTGAGGACGTTTAAAAATCCTTTGATGTCGATTTTAATTAATGACATATAAGAACTTTTTTGATGAACTTATATATATGTCGCAAATACTGCTTCTCAAAAAAAGGAACGAACTTCCCGTGTCATTTATAATATAATATCCATCTACTTTAACAACAATATTCAGCTAGCCATGAAAACTTATTTGTACTCTAATTTGATCAAATCAATGGCCATAATAATCCAATATTATTTATTCTTAACGTTCGTCTCCACGAATTTCCTGTCCGTTGACCTTGAGCTCGCCTGACCCGTTCCCGCGAATCAGCCTGTGGCCTGGCTGGCTGTAATCACACTTTATGAAATTACATTGAAAAACACAAAACCAAACCAGAGTTACACCAGCTTCTGTCGTTCAGCGTGCTAATTGAATGACAACTAACTTTTTTATTTTTCCCATAAAAATAGGCAAGGGGTATCATTATGCAGCCTTGTTCTTTAAATATGTCTGTCATAAAACAGTTTTCAAGGACCGCATATATTTTTTATTTGCTAATACTTAATTATTATAATTAAATGTATTTTATAATAAATAAAAAATATAAATTAAAGTTGTTTTATTCGAACTTCGTCTGTTTCATACAATTCAATCGATTACGATGAAACTTTTGACATGTTCACGCGTCCGGAAAGGTTGCTAACAAAAAAGTTTTTCTAGGTATTGACAGAACGGAAGGATTGAAGGTTTCTGTGTACAGATAAAAACACAGACTATAACATACAATAGCTATATTATGATGAAGTTTAGAATAAGTTTTAAATAAAATAAATATAATTTAAGTTAATAAATTGTTGTTTGGTTAACAATAAAAACACTATAATGACTATTTTCTTTAAATGACATTTGTACATAGCTCAGGTTTTTACTTTTTTCGATTTGTCTTTTAATGAGCAATATTGAAAATAAATAATATGAAATATATAAAGTTGTAAACAACAATATATAGCTGTTTTTACGGGTACTTAAATAACTTTTATAAGCTACTGTATAAATAATATTGTAAAAATAAAAAAAGTTTTAATTACTTGGCCACTAAAGGAATGTGAAATAAGTTTGCAAGATAAAAATCACTCAAAATGAAAATAAATAAAACGTAAGCATTCTATTTTTAAAATTTTTCATCTAATATTGATGAACTAAATAAGTATTTTATCAAAATCGGTTTTAGAGAATCTAAAGTCGAAAGTGTCATCGAGTTTGTTTTACTTTTATAATAACTACAAACACGAAAGTGAATTAAATCTAGAAACATGCTCAGTGGCAGGAACATATCTAGCATAGGTAATAATTAAAAAAGTCGAAGATTAGAATCTTGACCTATCCACTACAAGTAAAAAAGAAACTTAAATATATTCTGATACACAAACATGGCCATAAAAAAAAAAAACATCAAAAAAGTTCACATGACATTCGCCAAAAAAAGAATACTATGATTATAATATTCAAATTTGGAATAGTACTTGACCTAACTTTTTTGTTTGATCATAACTCAGTTGGAATCAATATATAATATTACAGGCCAGCATCACTGGACCACGAGCCCTTCAAAATTAACCGGTTCCCATCCATCTCTATCGCACACATGAGATTGACCTATATCCGTTTCTCTCTGCCCTTCGGTATTTTTTTCATCTCACTCTCGCCAGTGCTCCAACTACCACTTTCCCTTTTCAAAGGACGAAGACACCGGATCTTCCGTCCTTTTCTAACACACACCGTTCCCATATACCGCTCTCGCCTGGCCTTGAGACTGAGATGCAGTCTGGTCAAGTTATTTTTACTTTTTTACTCAGAAAGATGACTAAATACGTTAAGAAGCCAGCGGCGAGTCGGCTCTTAATGATTATTTGAATCTATGTATGTTTCAAACATAAATCATTGTAAATATTCACGAGGCATTATAATTACGGACGTTGATGAAATAGTAAACAAAAAAATACGAACACCTCACCAAAAGAAGTAGGTTATTACTAATGGTCTAAGAAAAAGTATTTTTAAATTTGGAAAGTGTGTTAAAAATAAAGGTTGAAAAAATCAAGGATTTATCAGATAATATCTCGTTATATATAAAATATATTACATATTATATATACGTAATATAATATACCTATATAAGTAATAATATCAGAAATAAAAAACAAAATTGTAAATGACGCAGGTAAATTAACTTCCTGCATAATAATATTCTTGGCTTTATTATGAATCCAACTTTTATAAACTTTAGATATAGAGTAGAAAAAAAATATGCCTTTTAAAAATCTCTTTCTTAAGACTCGATAATTTTTATATACTGCTTTATATTTAATTTTCAATAAGTCATATAATAAGAGTAGAAAAAAACTTTAGACCAACATCTATAATACTATATTAAAAGATCTCATTATCCATACTTCCAGTATTACATGAAAGATAGACATACTTTTTTTTTTAATATTCTTTCAACATTATTGAAATACGTACGATAAATAAAAGTATCTTGACATATTTGTATTATCACTTTCGTATACTTATAAATGTTTTATTCGACAATTTCATAGAACAACACTATAAACTTATTTCGATGTATTCAATAAAACTATCATATTACTATATATAATCAAAAATTATGAATATAAAACTTCCATAGATTAAAAATAATATAATTGTAATGAAATAAATGTAATTAACACATAATGCGACACAAAACACAATATTAACAAGTGGCTACGAAATAAATCACTGAAATGCACTTAATGTAAAATGGCGGAAACAAAACATGTATCATGAATACGGTAAACAAAAATAGATATAAATAGCACATAGTCTATTTGAATGAGAGTGTTTTATTATTTTAATTATATTTTATTTATTAGAAAATTGATTATCATTAAATAATATTCGATTTCAAAATCGATTTTGGCTGAAAGACTTTTTTTTTTAATTTTAAGCGAACGATTATCATGAAAATCCTTTGTATGTGAATTATTTTTGTATAATTCAGGTATCCTATGTGTATATTAAATAATTGTAATATTATGATTAATTTTACTTTTAGGTATGTGTCAGTGTCGAGCGAGTTCATTGACACATCTCTGCTAGAATTAAATTCGCATTAGTAAGTGCGAGGTTATAAAACGACTTCAGTTTAAAATGTTCCTAAACCGCTTCATTTATAAGTTTTATGATTATCAGTTCGTCCAAAAACTGTCAATTATATTTATTACAAAAGTTTTAATAAAATAATATTTTTAATAATTACTTAAAATGAAATTAAAATCGAAAATAAATATTTATTTGCCTTTTATGACAAAATTTATTTTAAGTGAATAATATATGTTTTTCATTTTTTTCAAAATTTTATTAAATATAAAAAAAATAATAAAAAATATTTAAATGTGTCAGTTTCATGTTTTCACATTGTATTCCTATTCTAAATTGACTATTTAATTAAGCTCAAAGACAAATATCTATTTTTGCAGGTTGAAAAAAAAAATACGATGTACTTTTTTTAAACAAAATCATTACGCATGTAAAAGGCACATTTGTCAAAATTTCTTTCATCGTACGTGTATGGGCAATTAATGTTGTATGCGAAGGCTTCGCTCTCTTTACCTCATTATTTAATGTCTCAATTATATTTAAATCTGAATAGTAATTTTATACTTATTTAACATTCTATACTTTATTCTATCTATTTTTTTTAAGTCATTAAACATTCTCGTCAGTGATCACTACACATACAGCCAAAGTGAATAAAACAGTAATATAAGTAATTAAACAAAACCTAATATATTATACATCTAAGTCAAATGACCCATCTGCAAAACAACGCGGCGACCTTGCGACGAATAAAAAGAGCACACCTGACCTACATACGCACGATGAAATAAAATAACAGATATAATAAGACGAAATAATAATAAAAAAAAAAACGTTCACGGGTCCGAAAATAAAAATAATAATCAAAAGATTACGGTTACGGAGGTAGCGGGCGCGTTTTTCATTCACGCTCCGGTAAGATAGTTCTCTTTTTAAACGCGGTACGTGCCGCGTCTCGTTCCTTTTCTTTTCTTTGCGTCTTTTTTCTTTCTTTCTTTTAATCATTTCTCGAATATGGAGCGCTTTTTATCGTTTTCCCGGCGATTTCGTTCCCATTCATGGACGCCTGTTCTGTTTTAATAATTACTGTTATGCAATCTCACGCGTAATTGCTTTGTATCGTTTTTATTTCGTTAAGTGGGTGGAATTTTAATGGAAATTTTGTTGAATTTATAATCAATTATTGAATTAAATCTTAATTAATGTTTCTGATTTGGTTCAAATGCTGAGTATAGTTTTTGCATTTATTTATTATCTTGTTGTATTGAATGATTGTTGTTGCATCATAAAGTGTAACGAGATAAGATCGTTTCCTTAGTCCAAGTAACTGTTAGTTTAGGTTTTACCAATTTAATTCTGTTGTTTCGCATGGCCGGCTAGAAAGCGGACCAATAACGACAACCTTTGCTTTCCTACTTTTTTTTATTTTTCTCTGGCTATCTTTTTATCTCGACACTTTAACACTTGTCGCGCGTGGCGGTTGGTTACGATGCGGACGCGTTGAATTGGTCAGTTTTACAATATTTTATCTAAATGTGCTTAGTATGGTAAAAATTAATCACCATGTTTAAAATTATTTATAATAAATGTGAAAAAATATATAGTTTAATGAAGTAACAATCTATTTATATTACACGTTAATAACAAATTAGGTAACGTTTCACATTTCGTTAATTTTTACAGAAAATTGTAATCAAATAAATGTTAATTTTATATTTTTAAAATGGCCAATTCATAGCAGTTATATTGCAATGGTTGTGCAGTTTTTGCTTCTTGTCTTCGGATGCTGCGTGTAATGACAATGATTCGTCTCACCGTTACTATGGAATACTATGGATGCTATTATAAGAACTGGATCCGCTCACATTTTAATTGTTAGCTCTCATTTGTAACCAGTCTCATTTAAATTAAAATAAATTATATTCTATATCTACATTAAATTCTAATTTAGTTTTACTTTACTTGCGATTGGGTACGTTTCATGTACTCTGATATGTCATGACACATATTTTTTACAAATATTATTGAGACTCGGATCTCACTTAAACAGAAAGGAATAACGTTTTTACATATTTTTTTTCAAAAATAACCTAATTTGTGTATATTCAAACAATATTCTAATTTTCAAAAAATAATTTAAGTACAAATACACTTGCTTATTTCATTATAAAGTCAATAACTTTTCAACCTAAATAATTATAAATATTTATCCTTTGACATCATTGATTTTGTTTTATTAATATACGGAACTGCTTGCGAATTCCTGTTAAACCCTGTAAGGTCTTATTTAACAAGGAGAGAGCGAAAGAACTCGGCATAATATGAAAATGAACTTTAAATTGTGACAGCGCCATCTATCGTCTGATTTCCGAGACCGTGACGTTCAAGTTCTCTGACAAGACCAATCAACTTTGTACAAAAAGAATCAATTACTCACTTGTACCTGTAATTTTGGAGTACTTATGTACAATTGCTTTGTACATCTGTCGTAAATGTTGTTATCGCGTGTGAAGTGGGTAACATGTGATTTTGGACAGGAACAATAATTGTACACTTAGTTTTATTGTTATTATGAGATTTGAGTTTAGAGAAATGGAAAATAATTACGACTAGTTTTAGTAACTATCAGAGAGATGTTGTTATATATATAAAAGTTTTGTTAGATATTTTTAAAAAAGTATTGAAATATTTTATAAAAATCAATTCTACCTACTAATATGTATATTGAAGTCTAACACTAAAGATTCAACCAACACGAAATTCTTTAAGGAACTTTTTTATTAACCAAAAAGTTTGTATGCTAAACAATTCACATTATAAGCGAAGTCAGACAGGAGTATTTATTGCTTTGGATATTGTAATCATTATATTTAATATTTATTTCTGAACGCTGTTGCTATGGATGTAAATAAGCTTCTCACAAATCATTCAATGACGTAATTGTAGGGTCCCGATGACCTTTAGCTTTTTACGAGCTTTTAGAATTATGCAAAACATTCGACCTACAGACATTCTCGGAACCAGGTATGGCTTTGTTCTTTATTATCTCCTTCAAACTTAACAATATTTTAAATTTCTTTGATCTCCGATAGAAAATTTAGCGAGAAAACTGTCTTTATAATTCATATTGTATAACGTCTTGTGTCCATTGAATGTCTTCGGGTGTATGTTGTAGGTTTTCTTGGAATCAAAAGATAAGGTGAAAATATTTATATTTTCAGTTTGTGTTTGTAGAATAATTTCAAATAAATTGTCCTTGATTTGTATTGTTGATGTTCTTATATTAATAAACTGTCTTCGTATTAATAAAACTTTCGAATAACAAAATTTTATAATGTGATGGTACTTTTTCTAGTTCATAAATAATTCGGGTATTTTTCGTCTCAAAGATTAAGGTGTTATTATTTATAGGATTTCTGAACCGTAATCAAAAAAATCAAAACATGTGACCTCAGAACTCTAAAAATAAAATTCACCGTATTTCCGTTTCCTGTCTATTTTGTTCAAAACCCGAGTTATATTCGTGGGTTTCAGTTTATATTGAACTACTAAAGATATTAGCTCTGATACTAATGACTTTGTTTCTAAATGAAATTTAATTAAAAATTTAAAAAATCCGGTTTCCCAATAATTTATTATTTAGGAAACATTTTAAGTAAGTTTAAGTTAAGTGTTTAAAAAGATGAACACTAATCTTAAATTGATAGCTATCGTCATTATTATTTTTTGAAAGCCATTTATATTAAAGAAGTGGTACAATTTTGTATTAATGATATACCTATTTAGTTTTTTTTTTAATGCAACGTTTTGCTCATGCTCATTTCTGCATAATGATTAGGAAAACTTGAGTTATCTATTAAATAGCTTTATTTAAATTTTACATGTACATAATCGTATTTGAATATAGGGATGTGTTCTAGCAATCCCAGTAATAGTTCGCACCGTCAAACTGAAAGCCGATAGTTTAAATGGATAGACAATTTTACGAGTTTAAAATGTGATTGTACTTCTTGAACACTTCTATTCAGAGCCAATAGGAAAGTTCACGTAGAGAAAGATGCGGGCAGAACTTATAGTTAGATATATCTTTTTGTTATTTATGAATATGTATATCTATTAAATGTATTAAAACTTTTTTTACGTATTCTCAAGTTTGTAATATAATCAATTACAGTAAATTTTAGTCTGTGAATATCGATTGTTATTGTTATTATATTGTCTATGCACATTAAATAATAATCTTTCATATATTTTTTTTCGAATACGGTCTCTTGGTGTGGGATGAAATTGATATCAATTAAAATATTCAGCAAGACCTGAAACATTTTCTTTTCCTCGCCTAAATACTGAACGCTGTCATTAATTATAAAACATATTTTTAATTTTTATTATTGTAATTTTGACGTCACTCAGTTCTATTTAGTTTCTGATATGATAGAATTGTTGGAATGTTTGTGTGTTAAAAATAAATATGTTAAAAGTAATATTATATCAATTTAAAACTTATTATATTATTGAACGGTATTATTTCCTTATCAGATTGCTGTTTGTACCAGAAGCAACAATATGCTTTCTAAAACCTAATTTCGATGTATTGTAGCGCCCATAGTATTTCTTATCAAATGCTGTTCCGTTATCTAATTTTTGAACGAATAGCCCGTGACCAAACCGTTGTGATTGACTTTTTACGTGCCCATTAACTTTCCTAAACGACATATTTTAATTATTTCTCGACAATGACGAGCCCTCGAGCGATACTTTTAACAATTTGCTGCGTGTACTATCAATGAAGTATTTGCATACATCTCTAAATATTCTCTAATATTAATGTGAGCTTCCCAATGAACATTAATGTTGCTTGCTTTTGCACTTGTAATTAAGCGTCACACAGCTCACTCGGTAAAACTGTTCTATATTCTTGGTAATTTGAAATGAACTTTAATTAATAAACGTAATCTAGTTGAACATTAACCCCTCTTATTTTTTATATCTAAGTACTTATAGTATCGTTTCCTAGATCCGTAAAATGTTCATGCTATGAACATTTTAAAATGCCAAAATCATTGTAAAAATCAAAGAGGTTAGTAAACATAAAAGTAACATTATTGCCTGCAACCAAGTGCGGCAGTCGCTATAACAACCACATCGTTGTTTTGCCAATTCTGTCTATTCTAGTTTATTTAGCTTTTTTCTAGGCGTAGGCATGTGCAGGCAGATATACCTTTTATGGGCTCCGGTTTAACGTTTAGAAGCAAAAGCCAATAGCGTTTTATTAAGAGGCACGTTATGGTAGGTTTTTTAAAAAATAAGTTTTTTATTGGCATTACTTGTATACCAGAAATGGAAATATGGAGCATATAAAAGCATTTTTCGGGCGTATTTCAAATTTAAATTTATTTTTTCATTTCATATTATTAATTAAAAGTATGGTATTGCAAATCTTTTTAGACTTTTAAATATAAATAAATACTATAGGTATGTTTACGACACATATTTTATAAAAGGCTGATGAAAATGAAATTCGAATATAATAATACTTTTTTTACGTTTCGGTACAAAATAAATAGGTTTTCTTAATCTTTAAAAGAAATTGTAATATAATAAAACCATCCACTTTAAAGAATCAAGAAAGCCGATGAGAAACTACATTGCTATGAAAAACCTTGAGGCGTAGGCAAAATAATGTAAAATAGAAATATATATTTACCAAAATGATAAAGTATTTAATCATTTAATTATTGCTATAGAACGTCTCAAACCTGTTTATAATTAAATGATTACAAATAAAAAAATAAAACTTACTTAAAGATAATAAACAATATCAACTTTATAGTCTGTGGCTTTTGCGTTACGTTTCTGAACGAAGACTAGATCGTGAGGGTTGTTCGCGAACAGGGATTCGCAATATTAAGGAGTAAATATTATAAATAAAAATGTTATCCAGCTTAAGGTCTGGAGTGAAGGGCTTGGTGGGTTTTATAAATATGTCATTGATCTTAAATAAAACTCTAAATGATAATAATTAACGCATTACATAATATTGCAATGACATTTGTTTTGAAAACGTGAATAGTTTGTGATTTTTTTCAGTGGAGGACATCAGCAAGAAGTCTTCAAACAACAGCAAAATTGCAGCATGATAGTTTATTTGTGCACCGTGACACACCCGAGGACAACCCTAGTATACCCTTTGAATTTACGCCTGAAAACCAAAAGGTAGTTGTGACGTGCATTTGTTTAGAACTTTAACTTTTTTATAGATATATTGCGATTTGAAAAAAGAATTTCATTAAAATTTCGTTTTCTAAAACATAACATGACTTTTTGCAACTATATATACTTTCATTATAAAGTTTGAAATATTCTCACCTCTAACAGATTTTAACTATTAGTGTTCACTTTTGAATACTTATTATTATGATTTTTTTTATGAACATTATAAAATTAAAATATCATTGCTAGTTTATATATATTACCAACATACATAGTGCTCTACAATCATTATAATTTTCTTACATATGCTAATTCACAGCGAGCTGATGCTCTTCTAGAAATTTATCCCGAGGGCCACAAGAGGGCAGCAATGATCCCGCTTTTGGATCTTGCTCAGCGTCAGAATGGTGGCTGGCTACCAATATCAGCCATGCATAAGGTTGCTGAACTACTGAACCTACCTCGTATGAGAGTGTATGAAGTTGCCACCTTTTACACCATGTTTATAAGGTATATGGAATTTCTATAAAAGTCGATTTAGTGGTAGAATAATATTTTCATTCAGTATATCAGCGACCGAAATAAACTTTAAAGAACATAAAATAAATAACATTTCAGGCGTCCAATTGGTAAATATCATATTCAAGTATGCACAACTACACCATGTTGGTTAAGGGGTTCTGATATAGTATTGAATGCCATCAAGGAAGCCGCCGGTTGTGAGGTCGGAGGGAACAGTCCCTGCGGCAAGTTTTCTATATCAGAGGTGATTTTTAACTGAATTTATGAATATATAATTTGTATAATTATCAAATCGCTAGTAATTGTAAATTACTTAAAATATGATTTGTAATCTTATAATCATATTCCTATTTTACTAAATGGTAGGCTAATTAAATTAAAATTGAATAATATATGTTTCAAATAATACATATAATAGTAATAAAAAAATATATTTATCATTCTGTACACATTTTAATTGTCTGTGTGTGAGTTTTAACATTCACATTTATAATATACAATAAATACATTCAATAATTTATTCTTGAACATTTCCAGGTTGAATGTCTTGGTGCATGTGTCAATGCTCCAATGATCCAAGTCAATGACGATTACTATGTAAGTATCGCAAAATATGACCTCATTAACATAATGATGGGTACGAAACCTCTCAGCATTCCATTGATTCACTGTGAGGCTGCCGCTTCCATGGCATTGCAAGGACAGGAGCTTCAGCAGTGTCTGGGATTTATAGCCCAGGTGTAGACTTAAGGGGTCCCTATCTAACAGGCACTAAATGCTCACTTCCACCATCCAAGCTCCTTTCTCTACCTAACCAAATTTGAAAACATAATTTAATGATTATCTGACTTCAAAAGAAGAGCAGCTCATCAATTACGGTTTACATTAATTTAATTATTGTGTGTAGATAAAAAAAAATCTTGATAACACTAAAACAAATGGTACATTATGTAAACAATTCTATATTATTCTTACTTTCAGGAAGACTTGACAGTTGAAGACTCGAAGGAAATTATTAATAAACTAAAGAAGGATGAGAAACCGAAACCTGGGCCGAGGTATATGTTTTAATGTGTTGAGAACTGTGTTGGGTATAACATGATGCCTAATGGACCCTTGCACTATTCCCCATGAAATTATCCCCATCCTGCCCCCCATATTACACAATTTCCTGGTTACTCTATAAAAATGTTCTTTTCTGCTCCTTACAATTACCCTTAACTATGCATATATATTCTTTTAATTTCTTTGGTATGTGTTATTTTATTAGATTTTTCTCACAATCTTGCAATCGACTTTCATATCAAGACATATGTAATTAAATTTTAAACTTTGTCCTTGCCTCATTATAGAGATACAAAAATATATATTTTTTTAAATCATTTCATACTGAGTTGACAATAGAGAACTCTGTTAAATTAGGTTATTCTGTTAACTTGCAAGCTGCATCTTCTCATGCAGACTTTTTCATAAAATTATCAAAATTTTGTTAGTTTTTTACAACAACCTGTTCTACAATCGTCTTAGTTGCCACCCTATTGTGATTTAAGATATTTTTATTAAAGTAAGTTTGAAGGTCTTCATCAAAACAGTTTGGAAAAATTGTCCCTATTTTCTGTATACTTAAAGTACTCTCTCGTTTCGGTGTATGACAAACTAAAGCTTTGAATCAATTTTATTATTTTATACATAGAATGCAGTACTTTCTAAGTAAATAATTAATCTAACATAATATTGGCACCTATTATTCAGATCTGGCCGATACGCTTCTGAACCCCTCGGAGGTTTGACCTCGCTCACCGAACAACCGACCGGACCTGGCTTCGGATTGCAGGATTCACTTAAATAAATATATATAATGTATAAAAATATTTAAATAAATCATGTTAGATCGTTGTATTAATTTAATCTCCTTACTTTGATAACTGTAGCTGAATGCATTTATGTTTTTGTTAAACTAAGTATAAAAGAAAGTGTGTGTTTGTATGTTAACATTTCAAAAACTACAAAATTGAATGACAGCACAATTATATATGACAGAGTTTTATTTGATGCTGAAATCAAGTTAACGGCAATAGACAAGGGCACAATATACTTATTAGCTAATGTGGAATGAGTAATATAAGTCACTAAGTGTAATCTCCACATTTTTTGGTAAGAATGAAAACCCAGGCTTTTATGAGTACTTTTCTGGTACTTCAACGATGGAATTGTGCTGAAAGGAAAAATGTACCGCTTCTAAATTTAAAATTTGACACTAATAAAATAGTCTAATTGTAAGATGTCAAGCACATACTATAGGGCGTAGTTAGACTTGAGAGGTGGAGATTACAATACACTGCTGATAAAGTAGTTTGGGAATATCATAAAAAACTGAAAAAATCGTAAATCTGATCAATACAAAATATCATATAGGCCTCCCGAGTTTCCCATTAATACGGTTATGTATATTATAAACCAAACAAGAGTTTTTTATTAAACAAAAATATAACTTAAGTCATGTAGACATTATTATTAGCGGTCTGGAGTAATTTTAGTTTCGTAAAACTTTTTTAGTACTTACTATTTACCTACCTACCTAAATTATAACCATGTTAAATATTTTCCTGAAAGAAATACGAAAATATTTATTTCAGTAATTAATGAATCTGTTATCGTGAGTGCGTCATAATAAGATAAAATTTTACGTTTCAATTGATAACGGAAACACGTTATTAGAGCCAATAGTATTATAAAATATTCATAGTCCTCAATACAGAGGATAATTGCTGTTAAATTGTTACTGCCAGCTTGATAATGGTTCATTATTGTGTAATAATTAATCTATAACGTTCGTATAATGTCAACAAATGTTTCGAAGAAGTAAATATGATAAAGTCTGTGATTACCAAACAGTGTCGTTATGGGACATTGATAGAAATGTTCCGCAGCAATCGAAACCGGTAAGTTCTATTAAATGCTTATCACTTTTTTCTTAAATGATATTCGATGAATTAATTATGATAAAACAACAATATTAGCTACTTATGGACATAACATACGAGACTTCATACAATAAATACTTCTGACATAACACACTTTGCAAGATATTATGTCCAGAATAGTCAATTTTAAATGCTTTTGTTATCATTCATCATAGTAAATAAGCATTAAAGATTTTTGTATCGGAAATAAACTTTCTACTAATGAAACAAATATTAATATTGCAGTGTGTTTGTATGTTCCTGATTTATCACGACCTACTTTCTGTTTTTGAAAGTCCTTGGGTATTAACTTATTAAGCATGGAATAGTTATTTACATATTAATTTTATTAGAAACTGGTATTTATAAAGTGATACCGAAAGATAATTTCAACGATACGTTCTTTCGAAAGAAGCAAAGAATTGTATGTAGTCAAGAAGTTAAGAAAATTAACCTCTATTAACAGTTGTCAGTAGTGTTATCGTTTTGTCCTAAATGACGTTCCTCTAATTACATTTAATATGTATTTGAGTAATTCAAAAAAGTCACTATCTTGGAGTAATTAGAGCCTTCACTAATAAATAAGTATATATATGTAAATAATAAAATTCACACTTTTATTGAAATGGACAAATATTCCGATCGGCTGGACAATGGAAAATAAAATAAAGTCTGATCTATGGCAATATGATAAAAATATCGTACAAGTTTTTATGAATATTAGTTTTGCTTTTCATATGATCAAAATATATTAATATACGAACTAAATACTAAGAAATACATAGTTTATTTTTGAATGATATTACTAAACGGATGTATACATTTAATTCGGTCTCTCATTTTGTAGCTGACGTCTGACAAATTCAAATGATTACTGAATTCAGTTGTCACTTGTCAATTGTCATTTAGACAACAGTCAATGTTACACATTAGAGCGTTCGTGACGTACCGTTAGCTTGTGATTTTGTGATCTTTCCGTGAGAAAATGTCTTTTAATGCTTAAGCTGCAAGATATTAGAGAAAGATGAAAAGCAGCCCTAAGCGTAAATATGAGAATTTCTCTGAACATCAAGGAAAAGAAGCTGACAAATATTCTCTAGACAGTCAAGACACCGCCAGTCTGGTTAGTAGTACGACTTGTTAAAATTATTGATTTTGTTTATGTTCCAGATGTTATTGATTCATTAATGCTTTGTTAGTCACAAGTGGATAGTTTTATGTTTGACCGTTATTGTGTTCTCATTTTATGTTATAGTTAATACACAGATAGTAACAGGTAGATGTTTAAAACTGCCTAAATTGCAAACGATTGCCGAGTACGAACTCGCGACCTGGATATTTAAATTAAAAGTAGTGCATCGTAGCACCATGATTATTTTCTAGACTTTTCACTGACTACATATTCTGTACTCACGTTTCTAATTAAAACCTTACATATGGTATTATAGTCACTTTCTCTACCGACACGTGATTACATTTTGCGGCGAAAGTTTTCGGCAAGACGCGTATATTAAATGTTTTTTTAATTTGAAAGTTCAGTTTTTAGTAAATACTAAAAATTGAAGTGTGGGTAAAAACATTATACCTTGTATCAATAGTATAAATTAAGACATATTTGTATACAAAAATATAATTTAGTAAATAGCAAACTATTATAGCAAAATATATCTGAGTAGGATATAAAATGAGAATATATTTTAGAAACTGCTTATGTATTGTTTGTAAGAATGGCAACTCAAATATAAGCTGTTTACACAAATAAATATATTGAAAAATATTACTGCTCACTTAACACTGTCCAGCCCTTAGACTAGACAACAAGAAACTTATTTGAAACCATATTTAATGTTATAATTATATTACAAATTATATATTCTTGTATACACCAACTAGAATTATTTAATGCCGGATAAATTTTTGACCTTAGGGCAAGACAAATCATAATATTTGTTGTTAGGCAACATTTGTTTATTTGTTTTTTTTTTTTTGTTGATGTATAAGAGCAGCATCTTATTAGAAAGAAGTATGTATATCTCAGTTTATGTCAATATTTTGAAACATTTAAGCAAACAGGTTTTTTATAATTTAATGTAAATTGAATTGAATAGAATGAAAACTTGTTTGAGACGGTGTTTGTTCAGGGGATATTAATTTGTTTTCATTGATATAAATTTTTACAACAATACAATACCAATTATTTAAATTGTTTTTTCTTTGATTTAATACTTGTTCTAAGTTACATTGAAACATAAGTTTTATATTTTTTTTTCATTATTAAATTAATGTATATATTTTCTTTTATTGTACATAAGTACTGAGTTAATTTCTATACATTATTTAATGTTAAATGGATAGCTATCTAAAATGTGTAATTTTAGAAAACACCACAAATATTATTGGTCCAAATTGATGTAAACTTAAAATCAACGATAGCTATTGGTCATTTGATGATAATTCTCACTCATCTCCGCTGTGAATGGTTGTAAAATTACAGTACATAGTAAATATTTGATATTATATTCCATATATGTTAAATTTCAAATTAATAATCCACCCCAATACAGCAGTTAACATGACCACCTTTACCCAGAGTGTAATAGCTCAATTGTTTAGGCAACTGAATTTTAACACTATGGTGATTACGGCTTCAAATCATTCTTCAGTAAATTAATCTTTCATTATATGTTTTCTATTTATTGAACACATTACTATATGAAATTAATTATCTATTTTTTTCTTATATAAATGTAACTATTTAATAGTATTATTTTGTATCAGCATTCTACAGAGGAGGCGCGGCGCGACGTGAGCGCCGGCGCTGGTGACATGTGGATCAGCGCGGTCGAGAGTTCCATACTCAGCTGGGAGGAGGTGAGTACTGGTGACGTCACTCATTTACGAGAGCACACGTGTGACGTGACGTGCAGGACATGACATGTGACGTCATACATGTATACACGTTTTTGTATGAGAGCTGACATAAAACTCACTATGTGTAAATCATAGTAATTTCATTTTGTTTCATTTGTATTTATTTTAGATCAATAATTAAGAGTTATATATATATTGGAATAAAAAATACATTTGTATATCAGGCTTCCATGTTTCATCTTATATAGTATGTGTTATAATTCCGTTAACTGAAACACGTTATGTCAAGTGAGTTACGCTTCGATAAAGACAGTTGAAGGCTCTAATCGTGAAAGGACTCGGTTGACATTTATTTTTTAATGTTTATTCTGTTCGAGATGCGAATAGCTGAATGTTAATTTAAATAGAATGTCTTTCATACGAATACAATTTAATGAAACACTTGAAAAGGCTGTCGTTTTTTAAGAAATTCATAAATGTATTTTATTTAATATAATATAATAAAATGTTACATAACAATTTGATAATTAAATTATTGTTAGTTTTTGTTGGGTTTCTCAAAATAATTATTTGAGCAGATGTATCAGAATAATTTTAAGGCGTAGTTCGAGATAGCTGACTGTTTGTCTGTTAGTACCTTCCATATTTGAAATCCTAAATTAACAAGGTGTTAGTGATTTTGGGTTCGTACGTCTGTAAGTTATTTAGTTTGCAATAAGTTAATTCAAGTTATACTGGAAGTAATCACTCAATCTTACTTACTAATATTTGTGACAGACTGAAAAAAATCACAATTACTATGCAAATTACATATGTGTACCCTAGAAAAATATACATATAGTGATGCTGAGTAAAAAGTTTTTAATGTGTTATTAAAATTGACGCTCGTATAAATTGATGAAAATATTACAAGTTTTTTTTTATGTTCCATATCTATTTTAAATTCATTTTCCTCATGACAAGTCCGCGTATCATTAAGTAACCAAATTCATTACTATGAGCGATTTTAATTGAAAACTTAACGCTATGTTCGCGAAGATGAAAACTTTTGATATTCACAATGAACGTTGATTGTTAATAAAATCTATATATCGGCGCAAGCAGCTTCAATGACGGATGCAACATGAAAATAACTCAAGACAGGCATCAATTACTATAACAACTTATTGGTCGTCGTTACTATTGTTAAAAGTAAAACGAAATCAAAGAGAATAGAACTATGTTTGAATTCTGGTATAAATATGACGTCTGGACACACGATAGGGAACTGCAGAGTTCAGCGAGTGCGGATCATAATGAATGTGATTATGAAGAACCTTCGAGAAATACAAGAACATTTAGAAGAATTGAAGTTTCATTTTGAAATATCTGAAACGTACTGAAACAAGTGACATTAGTGACGTCAGCGAGGCTGGCGCCCTGTCTTTTAAAATAATGAATTTGTAATAAAATCCGATATATATATAATTGAAAGCACGCGTGCCACTCGTGTAAAGTATTGACTCACAGTCATTTCGTTACGACTGTTACAATGAACGTGATGAATCTCTCTCGTTACTAACATGCGTTGTACAAACATAGTTTAATTAATATTAAAATTACTATTTATTTAAGTAGCAGAAATGCTTTATATCACAATTTTTGTAGTTGGTTTAGAATATAACTTATTAAATTTTGTATATACTACAATATTACTTATTGATTATTATACTACGATATGTAATATTTTAGGCTTGAAATAAATGTTGCGACATCAGTAGGAAATATTTTTTTGAAAGAGTACTTAGAATTTTCAATAATAAAATTTTAAAAAGGTTTCATTTTTAGCCGTTCAAATAATATTATTCGAAGTCTAGTACTAGCTTTTCTATTGTAGTAGTTATTTATTGAATGGGAGGCCTTTTATAGCCCAGAAAATTCGACTATGAAAGTTCAGGTCTAGCTAAAGATAGGAGATCTTCATTTTCAAACTATAATATTTCTTGAAAGGTTTGATTTTCTTATTTCATTTTAAATAACAAAAGCATACAGACTATACAGTTATAAGTTTTTACGCTATCCTTTTACGTATTCATCATTTTTAAATAGGAATTTTGTTACATCAATTGTACAAAATGTGAGGAGACATTTGTTTTTGATATTAACGTTAGTGGAATATTCTTCTGGAAGATACCACGCCCTGTACTTTTCGTATTCATCTGTCAATGTTGACAGTTTAGCTAAATCGTGAACAGATCGGTACACTTATAATAAATATGACATTAGCGGAACCAAAGTTTACCCGGACAGACGAGTACCTCCTGGAAAAAATAAAATTTTAATTTAAAGATAATAATTACTTTTTAATACACTTGTGTAGGTATACAATAAACATAGTGTATCTACACCGTGTCGACGAGTAATCGATAATGCTTTGGTGGGGATAACACACTTTGTGTTATTTGTTTTAAGCCTTATTTGAATGAGTTTTACGAACGTTGAAAGCCTTGTTTGTGTACATCGTGCGATGTGGTCCATTGAACTTGACCTTGAGATAACCGCTGCACATTATAGACAAGTCTAGATGAATACAGATAATAAATACTATTAAGAACACAGAGGCAAAAATTTATAGAAAATACAAATTATAAAGACAATTTAGTTGTAGATTACGTGTATATAAGTTGCTTTGAATTATATAGTGTGTTATTATAAATAGATAAGACGAAAGGGTTAAATAATAGATAAAATTATTTTTTTCTTTTACAAATATTTCATGTTTGTATTTATATTATAATAAGGAAATTATTATAAATTTACTGACGCAAAATATTCCTTTTATTATTTCCATTAACATTATAAGGTTCTTTTAAATGAAACTAGTATTATTCGGATAACTACGCGTGATTTACTTTTGTAAAGAACTACATACTCCCGACATCTCGTCTGCCCGTGATCACGGTTACTGCAAAGTAACCGAAACGTCGGGAGTATGTAGTTCTTTACAAAAATAAATCACGCGTAGCTATCCGAATAATACTAGTTTCATTTAAATGAATAAAACTCGCGAAAATCTTAGATCTCATTATTATAAGGTTCTTCTGATATAAAGATTTTTCGCGTCCATATAAAATTTCATATTTCTTAGATTAAACCTCCTGTCTCTCAGACTGATTGTCTCATTCTCGTATAGTCCGAGATGCGTATAATGGATTATTTCGATTTAACAATATTAGGAATCATGCTCGACGAAGCTGAATAATTTCGCTATTTTTATTCAGTTTTTTAATTTTCAATAGACGTGTTAATATTATGTATTAGGTTTGTATGACATGTTATCGTGACATTACAACTTTAACTACTGTACATTCCAGTGGAATTAATGAGTAGAATTAACAATGCAATTGACCGGGATTACTCCGTTCTATGTACGATTGAATATCAGTCCAACATTCTTTTCATCGATAAACAACGGTGTACATGTTTATTTTATAAAATTATTTTGAGCACGAAAATTTATCGCATTTGTCAAATTGATGCGATCATTTTCTATTCATCAAATTCTTTCTGTCTTTTAAAAGTAAGTGTTATACATGATAAATAAGTAACGATCTAGCTTTTGCCCGCGACATCGTCTGTTAGTTTCAAAATTAGAAATGTATAGCTGACCGGGCGAGCTCTATTCCTCCTTAACGGCAGTAAAGAAGATTTTGGATTTTATCAATTTATTATTATTTCTTTTCGATCGTATGAAAAGTATCATATCTTCTTTCCTGGTTCTAAGCCATCTCTCCACTAATCTTCAGCATAACCTAAAGCTGTTCTTGAGTTATAAATAGTGTTACTAACACGACTTTATCATATATACAAAGATATTTATAGTCAGTATTATTTGAACCTTTACCAAATCACATTAATATTAAAAAGATCAGATTATACCAAACACTATAGTGTACGCAACATGTGATGAACATCAGCTATAACTGAACAGTAAAATCTCATTATTTCCTGGTGTTTAGCAGGCGGAACTAAACATAGATGGCGCTAAAAGCACAAATTAAACGTATCACTAATCAAAGTTCGCCATTTTAGTGCGATTGGCATGCAAAATCTGCTAAGCGTAACCACTCGTTCTGCATTTATAAACTCATAAATAAATATTTAACAAAATATGAATAACTTAAAGTATTTTTTTTTATTAATACTTTAATATAATAATTAAAGTATCTTAAAAAGTACTCACGTCACTAGGGGCATAGACAAGTGTCAATATCAGCTGATTAATTTTTTGTACAAGATTGTTAAATTCTATTAAAATGAACTATACTTCTAAATAATTTGTCAGTAAAACTTGACTTAATTAAATAATATTATTTCATTATGACAATTTTTTGTTTATAATTTCACGAGTTCAATGTTTGTTTAAAGTTGAACGTGTAGAATTAATTTTGTATATAGTTTTACAATGTTATCTGTACGCGTACCACGTGTACGCAGATTCACACTAAACACGAATTGTTTCCCGTTTCTCATTTAATAGTTCTCTTTAATAGTATAAACGAGAAAGTTCACAAATGAAATTGTTTTTATGTTCCGTATGTAGTGTGATTATGGTAACACGAGGTAAGAATACTAAGAGGGCTTTAAGTCAGGTATGATCCGAAGTTTTTATAGGAATGTATATATATATGTATATATATATATATGCGCGGAAAAAAATCTGCCTGACTGTCAGTTTATCACGGCCTTTCTGCTAAAGAGATTTCTTAATGAAATTATTACATTGAATAATTTGTTAATGATGTAGCGATGTAGGCAGTGAACGCTTGAAAGTCGTTCTTCTGTAGTTGTGTTCACTGCTTAAGATGTTATTATATCTTAATAGAAAGTATTCAATGTAATCGCCATCATAGGAAGAAATCTCCTGATAAGAAATTTAAATTTTTAATATGCGTATATATTCTTTCACTATTGTTTAATTGTTATTGACTTTTGAATTTACCAAACAATTCATTGCTTTAAAATAATATAATGACAATGAATATTACAAAATTTTTATGTACATATATATATATATATGTATACATACGGGAAAGTTTTGAATATAAATCCCCCTTCCCAACTTCGCCACTCTTTTAATGTGGCTTACATAATATTTACTTATACATATTTTAATAATTTACAATTTTTAAGCAGAAATTAGTGTAATTTGATTGGAATACCGCGCAACAGTTAAATTACTAAATACAATATGAAGTAAATTTAATTGTTCTTTACCAAATTTAATATATCTGTTCTTTTTAAGATCAAACCACTTATGTTTTTTATTTAAGCTCTTCACTGAACATGTTTCGGTCAATTTGATATTATTTAAATCGTGAGGAGATATTTAGCATAAGTATTCTAGTACTTGTGATTCTAGTATTTAACAGAACGTCTCTGTCTTTATAGTTTTTTACAAGAACAGGGCCAAAGTTTATTAAACTCTTACAAGCTTGACAACAAAAAGTATGTATAGGTTCCGTTGGAAATTCTAGGATTCGCAAACCGCGTATATGGACGGTCAAACACCTCAATGGAGGCCGGTATTGAAGTAATAAATTTATATAATGATTAATTTATACGGTGAACGTAAATACATAAAGTACGATATATATATTCAAACGCTCTATCGATTTATACAAATTTTAATAAAAAAAAACCTTTCCAAAAAAGCCTCTGCAAATGTTAATAATAATAATGTCAAAACAGCCTTTGAACTCTGGTCCATTCTGTTTGAATAATTTGTCACACAAAGACTTTCCGGTAGAAGAAAAGTGTCGCATTAAAATTTTAATAGCTCCAAAAGCTCTGAAGGCTCCATTATATGACGGTACTATGAGGGGACTTGGATTAACTTCCTTTATATCACGCCTTTTGTTGAACACTCTGAGATTGGAGACGAAAATATGTATCATATAAAGCTGAGTGGACATTTGATGATTTTGAGGCCCCAAAACGTGGATTAAATACCTATTTCATATAGAAAAAATAAATTTCTTGACAGTAATATTATTATTGAACATGTTTTTTCAGTGGCAGTATTAGTTCATTTAAACTTTAGTCAAACTAAACACCAATAGTTTGTAGTTATATAAATTGGCTGTATCAACTTGTGCTAAGAATACTGATCACTAATTATATTAAAAAAAAAAGAGAACGATTGATAAATTATGTTCGATTTAAATCACGTTCGATTTAAATCACGTTTTGATAAAGCATTTTACATGTAAAAATTATAATGAATCAATGTATACAAAATAATGTTCAGATAATAATTAAGATAATCTTTAAAGTTTTATATAGTAATAATTATATTTAGTGACGACTTAATTTAAAAATAAAATATCTTGAACGTATAGTACCTAGAGTTAAATGTTTTAGTTAGTTTTAAAACTAATATACTACAAAATAAATATATATGTATGTGCGTATCGTAAAAAAATACTGAATTATTTAAATCTTAGTGTACGTTTATTATCAAGGAAATCATAATAATTAATATGTGATGAGAAGAAATATTTTATAATATAGACCAATCACTGATCTATCAGAAATTTTTCTCTATGACAATGAGGTTCAGTTAAACAAAAGAAAATGAGGAGAATAAAACAACAATGCATTTTCAATTAAAATTTACTTCTTATGGCAAGTGAGCTTTGAACTCGGAATTAAAACGGTCCAAGACGAGTTTTACAAACGAAATACATATTTGTATTAGATTCAATAATGATGATATTGTCATATTCGTCTGTTAGTATTCTCGGATATTAGTTTGGCTGTTGGTATAAAATGTGTGATCATAAAAAGCTCATCTGATATGTTGATTGCTTTATTTAGGTATATTTTTTTATGAGCAATCAACACATACAATACCGGATCGTTTTCACTTTTACATAAAACAGCGTATTTATTAGATTTTTTATGACATTTTAGATTTGAAACGCCTGAACCTTTAACGTATTTTTATCGAAAATACCATGACAATTAAAATTGCGTGAGAATTGTGTTTTGTTTCTTTAAAGAATAATTTATATCAAGTATATAGTTGAAGGTTGGCGGGAGAGATTAGCTAATTATGTATTTAGTGGAAAAATGTATTTCTTTTTATCACAAACGCTTTAAAACCCTTCATAAATGTTTAATGTAAAGCAGCTATCACTATCGCACCTGCGTTTTGTGCGATGAATGAGAGTGCCGGAAGGCTTAATCCCCCTTTTCCTTTTAACCCCAGCCGATGGATCCATTTTATATTACTACAGTCCCTAAGCCGACAACTCGTCTAGAAAATCATTAGTGCTTCTACTACAAGCTTGTTACGTTACACTAAATACTCAGCGTCTCAAGTTTTTATATATGACCTCGAAACGTTTGGTATGCGGTGTGACGTGCGAACTTGTGGTATAGCTGTAAGGACTATGCTGCAGCAACTATATATCAGGGTAGTTATATCTTCAATATATCTTCAATCAGGTGGCTGAACGTCTCCAAGTAGATGTCCGGAGAGGCCTAACATGGCGGGATGCGAACGATCGCATGAACTTCGTGGGCCCGAACGAGTTCCAGGTGAAAGAGCAGGAACCGCTATGGAGGAAGTACATAGAACAGTTCCAGAACCCGCTGATACTTCTGTTGCTTGGTGAGTCCAGAACTCTATTTGGAAACATAAATTTAATGTTTTCAACTATATATAATTCCATGTATATAACAATATAAATACATGAATTGATAATTTTAATCGTAAGTTGGTACTTCCCGTATTCGATTCTCAAAAATAATTAGTATTTCTTTAATAATTTCACTCTCTGAAAGTGAAATCTATTCGGATATTTTTATTAAGAATATTTATGTTTTTGTTTCATACAAAAGCAAGATATTAAATTTAATTGGAACGATTATCTCTCGTAAGTGGGAATTCTGGTTATTAGTTGTTATTAGGGGAGAAAATATATTGTCGATTGTTCAATCTGTGATTTTATCGATATAAAAAGCAACACTAATCTGTTAAAGTAAATAATACATATCACATGTCTATACAAGGGGGCGTTGTTCGTATATATATATATATTTTTTTTAATACAGATGCAAATAAATAACATAGATGAACATGGTTCTTTTAATATATATTTTTTCTGTATTTTCTATTGTCTCTAGCTTTCACATCAATTTGTAATTACACAGACTAACCTATCGTATAGAACATCAGTATTTAGCATAGCAAAGTAGGACTTGTTGTCGTTTTGCTTCTCTATACTAAGATTAGTGTAATGTCACGTTTACCCTTGAATTATTCTACTTGTAAGGCTTGCTCTGTTACATGCATTTATTTACCTTGTTTACATAAATTAAATCTATATTATGAACTAGCTATATAATTTATCGAAGAATATAACTATATACATATAGCTGGATATAACAGTAATTTTGTAATATCTACATATACTTGTATATACATATAATGTTTTTTTTGTCTTCATTTTCAAGTATTCAATTTCAGTATAAAAATATTATAATAAAAAGATTTATATTTTATTTCATATCTATTATTATCTTTGGGACTCATTTTTTGCGAAAAAGTACATTCTGAGCAAATGTAATAAGTATTAATACGGCTTAAACATATTAGATTTGGTATAAAGAGGGTTTATCCCGGATTTTAATAACAAATATGTTACGTATTACGATACAAATATCGCAGACGAACGCTTTACTGATTTCTTATGTACGCTTAACCCAAGTTTGAAACGTTACACCACAAACGTATGACGAGACGTCAAAAATTTTGCATACGTTAATCTTCGCACGTCATCGCGTTAACATTGGTTATTGGATGAGAAACGGGAAAGGCTTCGTAGGTCGTATGGCGATAAAAACTTGCGCTCAGCAAACCGTTTTATGGCGCGTTAAATCTTCTGCTATAATCACGTTTTTACGACCTGCCCTCATACAGTCCCAGAATACCATTTTTGATGTACAGCATTAAAAATTATTACTATTACGTTTATGTTAAAAAAGTTGCACCACCGGGGAAAGATGCAAGTATATTCTAGAAATTGCAGTTTCCAATTTTCGTAGCTCATGTAGCTCAACATTGCTTTACAGCTATAAACGTTATAAGATAAAAAAAATAATAAGGAAATTACATATTTACATAGAATATTACTTCAGTAATGATCGCAATTACATAAAAATCTTTGTTCCGGTCGTCGTACTTAATAGTTTAAGTTAAATGTCAAACTGCAATACTATAGGTGTTAGGGTTAGAAAATTAAAAATTAATTTAAATATAAAAACTTATACTATCAACACAACTGTATTGTGGTTGATAAAGTATTTAAATTCAGTCGCAGTTGATATATTATTTAAATAACCCAAAGTTTATTCAAGGATACTAGTGTGTTAGTAATTAATAATTAATTAATTGAAGTTATCAGACATGAATAAGTAGGACAGTGATATACGCATATATATGTCTCCTTCTACATATTTTATATAACTTTCACATTGAATACATAATGAATTGTCTGGAATTTTAAGACACATTAAACATATTGTATAGAAGTGATTCTCATCAAATGTTTTAAGCATAAAATTATTTTGTAATTTAATTAATTTCGCGATTTAAGAAACATTTTAGTTGACGTAATGTATCTATTTGTTTGCGTCGCGGAAATAAGCCACTCCATCAAATTTAAATATCCACATAGTTATGTCGTTTTCCGAAAGTTTTGAATCTTTCTTTAAGTCTATGCCATGAAGTTTAAGTTCTTAAGTCTTTAATTTCAAACGTGGCTTCATATTTATTTATTTTTTTGATAACTTTAGTTTACGAAAATATTATTAAATAAATGATTGTTTATTTTAATTCTATTAAGCGACTGATTGAAATTAAAAAAGTGTAATTAAATACAAACGTCATTTATATTGAATAATATACAATAATAGTATATTTGTTGGGTTATTCAGGCGTACGTATTTAAGGAAATGCCCATTAAATCTTATATCATTCGTATGTCTGCATGATTTTTTTATATAGATCGTAGCCTGAAAACAACACAACTTTCTACATGTGACCTATGTATAATGTATTAAAATCGATACTTTCTGTGAAGTCACGTTATAAGGCTAGTCGAATTGAAACAACATAATACACGGACTAGTTAATTCCGTGAAAGCTTATTAATTGATGGAATGCATTACGACTGATTACAACTGCCACATGCATGTGCCAGGGCTGGGAGTGATTAATTTTATATTGCATATGCATAACACTACTTTGTCTAGCATTCTTTACGCTTAACACAAGTTTGCATCTACCAATTAAATACGAATAGTTTGCCGTTTCTCATCCAATGAACTGTGTTAATACTTTAATGTACGTAAAAAGTATTTATACATGAATGCCATAGGATATTGATATTATTTTGAGACGACGAACAAGAACCAGCTATAAATAAAAAACTTTGTATGAATATTTACAATTTACATCTTGAAACAGTTGTGTACTTCTGCAAAAATACAAATATATATACCTACCTACATAGTTATATAGGCTCTATTAGGTTTACTTAAATATTTGAAACTTATTTCTTAATGATAATAATTTGATTTACATATGTATTTAATAAATTTTTCAACATACTTTCGACTTGTATAGGAATACAAGATAGAAAAAGCAAAAACTAAGTAGCTATAGGATAATACATGTAACCAATTTATTTATTATCGGACTGTCACTTCTTTTGGGTAATATGGAAATTAATACTAAAACGAAATAACACTGAACACTTAAAAAAAACATAATCAGTGTCTGTCTTTTGATCATATAAAAAAGAAGCGTCGAAACAATGTTATTTTAAAGTACATACCGACATTAAAATAGGTCTAAATAATACTATAAACAAAAAATAAAATCAGCGCTCATATTCATACTCCGCCGTGGCGTGGCAAATCAAACCAGTTAATAACCTGTGACGACTGCAAGCCAATTACACTCTTATTTGCAGTCATTGAAGATTTATTTTTATTCCACCTAAATAATAACGCGAATTTTCCTTTCAAACAGTTGTTTTTGTTGTATTTTTGTGTGTTGAGATACAATTTGCTTGAGCTAATTGAATGGGACAAAATGTAGTGGGATACTCTGTTATGAATTTAAAAAAATATTTTAATTTTTTTATTACTTTTAACTGTCAAATGTTGTGATCGTTTTTTTAGCAGGCGCCACTATTTTACAGATAGAAACAGTTTCTATTTTCAAACATTCTGTATTTTTACTTTTTTTTTTTAATATTTTAAAATTCCTAAAATGAGTTTTCATTACATCCCGTAAATCTTTATTTGTATAGCTTTTTAAAAAATATTTATTATAGAGAACATCACATATTGCTATATAAATTACTTTTGCAGCGTTATAAATGTTTTACGGCTATTATCATTGTAACGACTTTGAATAAATTATGGAACTAGTTCAGAAATGAACAATTAACTTTTATGAAGTAAAAAAAAGTAATTAGGTATATAATAAACCAATAAAGAAACGTTAATAAATTCATGATTCGTTTAATTTGTTTTAGGTTTTGAGATAATTATAAATTGTACATTTTCGTATCTTTCAAGTAAAAATGTATATATAACATGGGATATGATGCAACACGAACAATTTTGAATTTATAATTTTCCTTATTTTCGAGTTGACAAAATAAATCTGAAAAAGATTTTAAAGTGAAACAGGATCTACCGTGTTCCTCTTCTGTTTTGCTTCTCACTCCACATTCTATATTAATGTTAGATTCATTCTATAGTTACGTTATACCTAATTTTTTGTAAAAATTTCTTTAAACCAGTTCAAAGATTTTCATTAACCTTTGATTTGGTGACTTTAAGTAGCGTTACGCGTTACGTTACGGAGCGGTTTACCCTCCCATCACAAGTTATCACTTCGATAAATTTCCATTGTCAAGTTAATCGTAATATTTGTATTGGTATAGGTTCAGCCGTGGTGAGTGTGTGTATGCGACAATTCGACGATGCTCTCTCAATTACGATTGCCATCATCATAGTAGTGACGGTGGCCTTCGTACAGGAATACCGTTCAGAGAAGTCGTTGGAAGAGTTGAACAAACTCGTTCCACCATCATGCAACTGGTAAGGAAGAGGATGGTCTCCATTATATCTGATTTTAAAACGCACTTGCACAACTTAAACATGAACGTAAATATAACCAAATAGTTTTATCTGCGATTATTACTTATATTTGCCTATAAAGTTCATTTTTATATAGACGCGTATATGATGTTTTACCCATGACTAAGGAACACCGAAACATAAGCAATTTCATATCTAGTTCGATAAACTACTGGGTCCCATGTAATGGTTTCAAATAAGAATACATATTGCAGCCTCCGCGAGAGTCGTGTCGAACATTTCCTGGCCCGTAACTTGGTTCCTGGTGATATCGTCCATCTCAATGTGGGAGACAGAGTACCAGCTGACCTTCGTCTTTACGACTCCACTGATCTGGCGATAGATGAGTCGTCCTTTACTGGCGAAACAGAACCGGCTGTTAAGAGCGTCCTGCCGAATAAGGCTATGGCTGGCAGAGTTAACAAGGATAACATAGCTTTCATGGGAACTCTTGTACGATGTGGTAATGCGAAGGTAGGTTATGAAAAATGTGTAAATCATTATATATGATAGCTTAAAATGTCGGTTGATTTAAATTTATTTTTCAGGGTATAGTTGTAAGTACTGGCGAGAGATCAGAATTTGGTGACATTTTTCGTATGATGCAAGCGGAAGAATCTCCGAAAACTCCACTCCAGAAATCCATGGACACTCTCGGCACTCAGTTGTCTATGTATTCGTTTGGGATCATAGGTCTTATTATGGTTGCTGGTTGGCTGCAAGGCAAAGCTATACAAGAGATGTTCACTATTGGCGTCAGTTTAGCCGTTGCTGCTATACCTGAAGGTATCAAAATGTTGAATTGGCAAAAATAGACTTCTAAATGTACTTTTCTAAATAAAATGACGTATTTTTCCTGAACAGGTCTACCAATTGTCGTGACGGTGACATTAGCTCTGGGTGTGATGCGGATGGCGAAGAGAAATGTCATCGTCAAGAAGCTACCGACGGTTGAGACACTCGGTGGCGTCAATGTCATTTGCAGCGATAAAACTGGTGTGACATTAGACCTTTGACAGATTATACGACTCTATATCAAACCGTGAAACATGTAGCCTTTGCCTAGATTTGATTAAGATTGAATTTAAATCACCCCATTTCAGTTTTCACCATAACTTACTTAAGCTAAACAAGGGATAAATAAATCTCAGTAATAAATCTTATCATTATTTCCTATTACGTCTAATATAGGGTTTTCCATTAAGGGCGCTTGATCTTTGAAATGCAAAAAAAATACATGTAGGAAAGAAATTTTTTTTTTATTTGGAAGGTCTATCGACCCCATTATGTATGGAATATGACATCATTCAAATGACCGCCACGGCTTCGGTTGGTGGCGCGCACACGAAAGGTCCAATTTTCGATGTCTCTGGCGCACAAATCGGGCTGTATTTGATCGATGGCGTGGCGTATGTTGACTTTGAGGGCATCGGTGGTTTGCGGCTTGTTGGCATAGACCTGCGACTTAAGAAAACCCCACAAGAAAAAGTCCAGCGGGGTCAAATCGCACGATCTCGGTGGCCAGTTCACGTCGCCTCCGCGCGAGATGACCATGTCCAGAAATTGCTCGTGCAGAACTTCCATCGTAGCGTGTGCTGTGTGGCACGTAGCGCCGTCCTGTTGAAACCACATGTTGTCCAGATCCATATTCTCGATTTCAGGCCAAAAGAAGTTGGTTATCATCGACCGGTATCGCTCACCATTGACGGTGACGGCCACACCATTATCGTTTTCGAAAAAATACGGACCAATCACGCCTCCGGCCCAAAATCCGCACCAAACAGTCACTTTCTGCGGGTGCATTGCCACTTGGTGAACCTCGTGTGGATTGGTCTCGTCCCAAATACGGCAATTTTGCTTGTTGACATAGCCATTCATCCAAAAATGCGCCTCGTCGCTGAAGATGATTTTTTTGCCAAAATCGGCGTCAACTTCCAACTGCTCTAATGCACAGTCAGCGAACACACGGCGCTGTCTATGGTCATTAACCTTGAGCTCTTGGGTCAGCTGGATCTTGTACGGGTGCAGGCTCAAGTCACAACGCAAAATTCGCCAAGTTGTCGTCTGCGAAAGGCCGAGTTCCTGTGCGCGACGCGGAATTGACTGCCGCGGGTTTTCGAGGACACTGTCGCGCACAGCGGCGATATTCTCGGCAGATCTCGCGTTACGTTGACGCACGGGAACCGGCTGATTGTTAACTGACCCGGTTGACTCGAATTTGTCCACCAATCGACGGATAGTCGACTCGGCAGGACGATCATCGCGACCGTAAAACGGGCGAAGTGCGCGGAACGTTGCTCGAACTGAAGACCCATTTTCATAAAACAATTTTATGATTTGCATGTGCTGCTCGACACTGTAACCTGCCATGGTGGTTTGGGAGGACGGAATGAATATAACACACTGCATTTGACAGCTGTCACTCAAACAACATGGCCGCAATCAGCTGTCAAAGTTCAAGCGTCCCTATTGGAAAACCCCATAGAATAATGTGTGCGATGATAGGAAAAAACTTTTACTATTAACAACTTAGGAGTTCACAAAGTTAAGAACATTTAATATAAAAAATAATTCTTCCACCAGGCACATTGACTAAGAACGAAATGACAGTGACGACGTTATCGACTTCCGGTGGTCATATAGCGGAAGTGACGGGGGCTGGGTACAGTTCCAGAGGTGACATACAGCTGAGGGCTTACAAGGGCAGAGATCTGGATGTAGCCAGGATGGGCGTCAACAGTATGCTAGAGGTACATACAAACATATACATATATAATATTATATATGTGTGTGAAATTTTAACAGGATGTATGGAAGTATGGTCGTCTGTTGACCGGATGTGATGAAACTTTCTAGTGATGTTTTTCAGACAGTAGAATGTGGGTAATGAGATGTATAATATCATTTATACAATACATCTGTGTTCTTCCACAAGGAAAACGTCATGAAAGCGGTTCTATATCAAGTCACGTCACTATAGAGGCGCTGCTAGTGGGTGTTACCGGCTCTGTATTATTTAGGTGCCCATTATTATTTTTTCCCTGAACCCAATTCCGAAGACCATGAAGAAAGGAAGGAAGACGTTGCGGGCATATGCTAGTAGAATTATAATTATATGAGTATTTATATTTAAATATGGTTGGTTGAGTTGTCTTTCAAAAATTATCCGTAGTTGCTCATGAAAATATCATAGCAGTTACAATTCACATATCACAAGACACAGACGACAGATGGCGTTAGCGATTGGTTATCACATTTAGTTTCTAGGCACAGATTAATATTTTCTATCAGTAAAATGTAGCGTCTGTACAAATTAAGTTATTGTGTATATTTAACAGGTAGGCATCCTGTGCAACAACGCGTTCATCCGTGACGAGGTATTATACGGCCAGCCGACAGAGGGCGCTCTACTGGCGTGCGCTATGAAAAACGATATGCGCGACCTCAGGGAACAATACAACAGGCTTAATGAAATACCTTTCAGGTATGAGATTGATAAATATAAAATGTTATTACTAGTCTGTGCCTTTTACCGATTCTGAAAAGGAGGGTATGCCATATAAGTGTGGTCATAATTTTTAAAACGTGTATCCATAAATACCTTCGAGGCTATAGATTGTTTCGTAGTAAAGGGCAAAAGAATAAAACTTTTATCAAAACCGATACAGAGGATTTCGTTCTTAAGAAAATAAAATGAAGTTGGTTAAGTATCGATTTTTATTTGAAATAAGGTTGTAAATTGAAACGACATGAACAACCCGTACGCTGATGAACATGTGAATATTTTATTAATTTCAGTTCAGAGACGAAGATGATGGTGGTGAAATGTGCTCCTAAATTCGGTGATGGGAAATTGAAAGAAGAGGTGTTCGTTAAAGGCGCCATTGAGAAAGTGTTGCCATTGTGTACACATTACATTGACAGCGCGGGAAATTACTCGCCACTGACGAAGGAAAAACACGGGGACTTCTTGAAAGAAGCGTACAACATTGGACGCATGGGTCAGTGGCATTATTATAATAAGATTTTTAATAATTGACTTACGTTTTGAATTGCTGGAGAATGTTTTCTGTTAATATTATCGTTGTATAGATTTTAATGGACACAAAGGAGATTTCAATCCAACCAGCTGTCACAAATTATTATGTGTTAGTTTTGTTGCAAATAATCAAAGACTTTTAAATAAATCACATTATCATAATTATTAAAGTTTTGTGTTAATCATTTCAAGTAGTAGTAGTAATAAGTTGTTGAGGGATTATTTTCCGCCCAGGTCTTCGTATAATCGCGCTGTGCCGCGGGTCCAGTCTGGAATCTCTAACGTACACTGGTATGTGTGGTGTGTGTGACCCGCCCCGGGAGTCCGCCCGCCCGGCCGTCAATGCCCTACGATCAGCCGGCGTTCACCTCAAGATGCTCACCGGAGACGCTAAACCCACGGCGTTAGCTGTCGGTGAGTGGCACGCACATATGTACACACACAGACATAGATCCATGCAGGCACACACATACAGACACCCGTACATACACATATACATACATGGATTAATATATTTAATTTATAAAAAAACATCACCCTGACACAAACAGGATTCAAACCCACAAACAAAGAAATGTCACCTCCCAGTCGCATTATAAACTAAACCACCGAGCTCTGTATCGACTCGGTGAAAATTCATTTTATATTTTTAAATTGAATAATATTTCAAGTATTGTTTCAAAGTTGATCTCAAGTTAGGAATAATATATATTTACAAGCAATTTCCTAACAAATTTTAATAAGTTAAACTTACAATATCGAATATATGAGCAAAATTTGCATCATTTATACATTGGCGAATTAAAAATCTAATCAATTTCTTGTTTAATCCCAAATAGGTGAAATGTGTCTTATTACGAATGCATAAAATCTATTTTTGTATGTATATGTCCCAGCTCAAATGGTGGGTCTCGATGTTCATCACTCTCAGTCTCTCAGCGGCGACCAGTTGGATGGGATGTCAGACGACGAGCTAGACGCCATTATTGACAGCGTGAGTTTGTTATACCTAGTTACAATAAGGAACTAAGCCTTTCAAGGGCAGATGTGATCACGGTTGCTACAAAGGAACCTAAGCGTCGGGATTGTGTAGATGTAAAACTATAAAAAAACGCTTAGTATCCGTAAGTTTAAGTTTAATTTAAATGACTACAAAAAATGTTAGTTTCATTTAAATGACTACACAAAATATTAGACGTCATTATAATTAAAACTGTAGTTATATATTGACAGAGATAAAATTAATATTATATTATCCCATGTATCCCATGTCATATCATTCTATGTCTCTATCTTCCATCTGAAGTTTTATCCTAATCAGTGCACACTTTTATCACTTTATGATAATTGTTTTTTCGTCACAGGTTACAGTATTCTATAGAGTGACACCGAAACACAAGCTGGCTATTGTGAAGTCACTGCAGCGACTTGGAAATATAGTTGGGATGACCGGTTAGTGGGGCTGAGACTGACTATGTATATGTATATATCTTTTAAGAAAATGTATATATACGCCATACGCTATGTACATACCAATGAGCATGTTTAAATATACTACACTGTTGAATCCATACTACCCTCATAAGGAAGTGATTTTATCAATTTCTTCTATCAAATATATTCCTCCGCCAGGTGACGGTGTGAACGACGGAGTGGCGTTGAAGAGAGCTGACATTGGCATAGCGATGGGCAAGAACGGTACTGACGTTTGCAAAGAGGCGGCGGACATGATACTCGTTGACGACGACTTCGCTACCATCATGTTAGTAGAACGAGGATTTATTATACTGTCAGTCTACTAAACCGTCCTCGTATCGTAAATTAAAATTTTTTGATGATTTTTAATTACAGATTATATAATTAAATTCAGTTCTTCTAAGCTAGTTGTTTTGTTTAATCAGATTATCGAATAGAATGTCATATATAATGAGATCTAAGATTTTCGCGAGTATTCATTTAAATGAAACTAGTATTATTCGGATTTACTACGCGGATTTTATTATTTCAAAACTACATAACCGTGATCACGGTTGCTGCAAAGTAACCGAAACGTCGGGATTATGTAGTTTTGAAATAATAAAATCCGCGTAGTAAATCCGAATAATACTAGTTTCATTTAAATGTCATATATACTTAATTTAGTACCAGATGTCCTGCGATTATATCTTGCCTTGCTCGAATATTTTTAGTTTATTGTTTAGAACTGTCGGGTCTGTGATATTAAGTGAAGAAAAAAGGTATCAAGATACATATTTATTGTCGTAACTATAATAAGATATAAACCTCATCGTTTCCAGTTCAGCCATCGAGGAAGGCAAGTGCATCTTTTACAACATCCGCAACTTCGTCCGGTTCCAACTCTCCACGTCCATAGCGGCCCTGATGCTGGTGGCGCTGGCCACGCTGATGGGTGTACCGAACCCGCTGAACGCCATGCAGATACTGTGGATCAATATCATCATGGATGGTAAAATATTTTATATATATATATAACTCCCGCATTTCTTATTTATATGAAAAATACTGTAACTATTAAAAAAAACTTTACGAGCCTATAATTATACTATAAAAAATAATTTTATGTACATCATTAAAGTATTAAAAAAAAAAAAATAAGTTTGAAGTTAAGTTTTTAGTATGGACTTCGTATGAAATAAAATAGTAAAGACATTAATTTGCATTGAGTGTAAATTAATTAAATATCTGTTATAATCTGTGTGCTTAGTCCGAGAAAATATCGCCACGCTACTATACGTGTCACGTTTCTCATTATATAACATACCTACGATAATACTGTAGGTTATGAAGATTTATAAATGATTTATGAATACTATTAACGCTCCGTGTGTAGTGTAACGAGCCAAACTTATATTAAGCTCACAGATAACATTATTCAAGTTAATGATTTAAATAAAATATGTATATAAATATTTAGGTCCGTTTTTTTTTTGAATCCGATGACACAACAAGACTGTCGCGAGTATTCATTCAAATTAAACTAATATTTTCGGATCACGGTTGCCGGAGTAACCGACACGTCGCTAGTATGTGGCATAAAAATAAATATAAACGCGCAGCACGTCCAAAAATATGAGTTCCGTTTGATTGGCTGACATGTTCCTTAGCATTGTTCATTGATGCAACAACCATGCCCCGCCAGGCCCGCCGGCGCAGTCGCTCGGAGTGGAGCCCGTGGACCACGAGGTGCTGAAGCAGAAGCCGCGCGACACCTCGCGGAGGATCATCTCCCGCTCGCTGCTGTTGTCAGTGCTGCTATCAGCGGCCATCATCATCGCCGGCACTCTGTTTGTGTTTAACAGAGAGGTGATAACCACGATATCGATAGTATTTAGATAGTGATGTCACTCGTAACTACAGATATCGATAGTATTTTTCATAACGCCAATGTCCAGCCGTTTCTTTAATAATTAAATTATTGATATTGTATTTTGTGCTTTATCGTCCGTAAATTAAGTTCAATTTCGCATATCAATAGACAACACTACAATAGCTACTGGTGTTATAATACGGAGATTGCTTATGCATGTTCTCATGTTGCTCATCAGTGACTATCGCTCCTCTCGTTCGCAGATGTCGGACAACAAGATAACTCCCCGCGACACGACCATGACCTTCACGTGTTTCGTGCTGTTCGACATGTTCAACGCCCTGTCCTGCCGGTCACAGACCAAGTCCGTGTTCCAGATAGGGCTGTTCTCTAACAGGTGACGGACATTCAAAATATTGCTACTCTAATTGACCATGTATTATAAGGTCGAGTGTACACTGTAGATATTCTATTCTAGACGACATTCGAGCACTGTGGACGGACGCATATATCGTATAAAAAATTAACCATTTCGATGGAAGTTTCTAGAATGGATTCACATTGATATCAAAAATGACATTTAAAATTATTTAAAAATACGTATCTTTCTATAAAATGGAATCTTAATATACAGAGCACAGACCAACAATAAAATAACTTAAAAGCCATTGTTTTTGAACACCATAAATAATTTTACATGGACATTTAAAATTAATTTCTGACATATATATATATCTATTATTCCAGAGTGTTCCTTATAGCCGTGACCTTGAGCCTCGTGGGTCAGATGCTGGTCATATATTTCCCTCCGCTCCAGAAGGTGTTCCTCACCGAAGCTCTGTCAGGACATGGTAATAATTTAATTCTTATTTTTGTTTCCTGTGACAGAGGTTGTGTTAATATTATAACTATTAAAATTAAATCAAATGTTTATTTCGTGACGAAGGTTGATTATTGTGTTTTTGACTTTTGTCCGCCATGAAACTTGCACATTTGAATGTGTTATGTGAGAGGTCACATGTTATAAGTTGATATTGAATAATTTTAAAATATTTTGGCACAAAATTGCAAATAAAGAAATAAAATTATATAAAATAGTACTGTGGAATACCTGTAGAATATCTCGTCCAAATCGATGGCTTGCTTCGTTTACTAAGTCTTCTCGTTAATTCTTTTTCTGAATATATTTTACACAAAATTATTTAACCTTTTCTTTTAATCCACCAATTCAGTGTTAAAAGAAAAATAACTCTCAAACCGTAATTGTTCATCGTGTACCGACTCTTCTGTATACAATTTTTCCAGATCTCATCTTCCTGGTGTGTCTGACGTCTAGCGTGTTCATCGTGAGCGAGGTAAAGAAACTCATCGAGCGTACGCTGCGCCGGCGCTCATACGGAAAATACTCGACCAAGGCCCACGACGCACTGGATTTCGTATGACACGAGTCCGAGAGGAAGACTCAGTAAATCGGGACATTAATCGGGACTGTGTCCCGACTATCAGCGGCATAGTCCACGACGGATGTCTCTGTGATAGGATGAGGTCGGCCATTACTGAAGTCAGTGTGAAAACTAGATGTGTTTTTAGTGATAACTGTGAGTGCAGTGACATTGACACTTTTAAAATATACGACGGTAAAATAGATGTACCGATGGTTGAAACTTAATTCCTCTTTGTTTGAAAACTATACGGCCTAAGTAACGGTTCCATATATTTTTCTCACTGTATCTACAATAGTCTAAGACATTCGTGATTTTGAATATATTAGTTGTGACAGATTCACTTTTTCAAAGATTTACGGGAACACAAACGGGTGTCTTAGCACACGAGACGCTCTTACACTATAATATTTAGTTTGAGTCACATTTGTAGCTAGATTTTTTTATGGACATGAATTGTAGGTACTAAGTGCATGATCAATGTCAGATTTTTGATCGTTGACGTTCGTGTCATAAATAAAACGATGTCTGTAATCAATCAATTAGAAACTTGTAAGTGATGAAATTAATTGTTTTCATAATTTAAGAGGAATGTAAGTAGTTGTAATGTTTACGCTTATTACTTTTGTTAGTTTTGGACGTTCTTTTATTTTTTTATGCATTTTTTTTTCGCCCCCGGAACCATATTCCCAGCCAGTATTGAAACCAGTGTAATATATATATTTTTTTAATTATTTATCCATGTTTATAGACACATGTAAATGTTATATA